>NC_080074.1:11164173-11481253 GCF_949987535.1 Balaenoptera acutorostrata
GACGGATGGGACAGGCAGACCGCTGCTCCAGGGGTCAGGAGACCTGGGGCTGACCTGACTGCACCCCCGAGGCTGCATGTCAAGTGCATGCGTGTGGCAGCCGCGTTGCGTGAGTGTGCAGGCACGTCGGTGCATGTCCCCCAGCGTGCATGAGCACGTTCTCACCCAGCTTGAGCAGCCAGCCCTCGCGGTCGGGGTTGAAGAAGGTGTGAGTGAGGTCGTTGCCGTCGTCCTCGGGGATGGAGAAGGGCTCACTCTTGATGCTGTCGAAGAGGTTCTGCCCCCGAGAGAAGGGAGGGAAAGACCTGCTGTGACATTCATCCCAGTCCAGGGCCTGGGTCCAGCCTGTGTGGCCTCGGGCAGGTCACTGGCCCTCTGGGCAAACTCTTTCCCCTCCTGTTAGCTCCTCGTTGGTCCCTGGCTTTCTTGGGGAAACCCTCCCTGGCCCCCCAGGCCCAGTGGTGCTCCCCTGCCCCCAACCCCATGTCATGCCTCCCCCTGTGCTATTGTAGAATGGAGCGGGTGTGGTGAGCCCCGCAGAGAGACCGCGCTGGCTGCTTCACCCATGGTCCCCACGCTCTCAGTATTTTGCTGTCAGTCTGCTTGCTGAGGCTGACTTCCCCAAGTAGATGGGGAGCTCCTCCAGGAAAGGCCTGGGTGTCATAACCCCAGAGCCTCCCCCAGGGCCTGGCCTAAAGCAGGTTAGCAACTGTTTGCTGACCAAGTGGCTGATGGTTCCCATCCCCCACCTTCCCGCTGGAATCCCAGCCAGTGGCAAGAGAACCAGGGCGGAACAAGAGCACCTGCTCAGTGTCAGGCCACCTGGGTTGAAATCCCAGCTCGGTCACTTGATGGCTGTGTGACCCTGGGCACATCCCTCAACCTCTCTGAGCTGCTCTGTCTTCATCTGAAGAACGGACAGTGCTGACCCCCCGTGTTCTAGGGAGAGTAAATGGACTACACTGGGGTCAGAGCCCCTCCCTGCCCCCAAGTCAAGGGGAAGATGATGAGGAGGAGAAGCCCCCACCTGCACCCTGACCACCCAGCACTGCTTAAGGGTCAGATGAATGAGTCAGGGTCCATCACCCCCACGTCTGAGAGTGTTGGAGACAGGATGCTTGGCTGGGATGTGTACACCCACACACAGGTTCACCAGTGTGCGTGCATGTGCACGTGCGTGCGTGTGCGCGCACACACACACACACACACACACTCACTCACTCTGGGGCACAGCAGCCAGATTCAGGGCCTCTTTGGACAACATCTAAGGGGGAAGGGGTCTCCTCTTCTCTTAGGTGCAGTAGCTAGACTTCCAGGTGTACCGTGGGTTAGGGGACACAGACGACCTGCTAGGGAGTTGGAGATTGGCTGCCCATGTTGTGACTCAAGATGGGATGCTGACCTAGGCTCTTAAAGCCCCCTCTCCTAGGCAGAGACCAGAGACCTGTTCTAGGGGGTAGGAATTTCCCAGAAAGCAGATTTTAGTTCTCTATGGAGGACTTTCTAGAAGTTGGAGCTGCTAAAATATGGAAGGAGCAACCTTGTAGGGGTAATGAGTTCCTTGTCACTGGAAGTATGCAAGCCAGGGCGAAGACCTCCCTGTGGGAGAGATGTGGATATTGGCAACAGATCACCCCTGGGTGTTTTGAACCCCCTGCCGTGGGGCACTGCGTTCCATAGATGACCTGCCCAGATTTCCGAGTGTTTGGAAAAAACATTCTAAATTGTCTAATTCTGCTGATTAAAACCAGACACAATGCTGGGTCTCTATCGTTGAGATAATGAAATCATTTCCTTCTGTTGCGGTTGTCTGTGCTGCTGTTCAGATGGTTTCCTCGAAATTTTAAATGAAAATTTTCCCAAGTACTGTTCGATTCCCCAAAGTTTTAGAAATGGTGTTTTCTGGTTTTTAAAGGTCTTTTCTGATCCAGGAGCTTAGGGGTGGCGGAGGGGTAAGAGATGGGGGGAGGAGAGTGCCGGCTGGAAGCAGGTTGTCCTGGGTTTGATGGAGTGGGCTCCGCTGGCTGTGGTGGGGTGAGTGGGGAAGAGCAGGGACCACTTTCTCTGTTTGGAGCCCCTGCATTCCTAGAGCAGCCGGGAAGCCCCGCTTTACCCCTCCTGCCCTGGCCCAGCCTGGCCCTGGGATTCCCCAAGTGGCGGTGGCCGGTTGAACAAGGTCTGTGTTAGCAAGGCCTTGTCAGCAAACCTGGCAGCACAGACAAATATTCTGAAGGCTCAAGGAGGTGAGCAGGGGGACAGAGAGGGCCTCATCCTTCATGACACCCACAGGGAGCCCCATGGCAGCTTTGGCGGGCGCCCTACAGCCTACACATTCTGCCCCCACAAGGGAAACAGCTCAGTTCACCCACATTTCCTGTACCTTGTAAACCCCAGGCTCCCCCCGCCCCCACCCCCTGTACTAAAACATCCTTGCACCTGGACTTTCTGTCCAGGTTGCTCAGGGGTTTGACACTCACTGCCCACCCGCCACGCCCCCAGGCTCCAGGAGACTGCGAATGACTCCCATCTGGCTAATCAGAGCATTTCATCCTACTGGTCACAGTGACAGGTTCAGAGAGTGACCTGTGACCCATGCCAGTCAATAAGCCTTAATTCAATAAGCCTTAATTCTGCGACTCTAGTTTAAAGTATAAAGCAAGATGGAAGCCTGGAGCTGCCCAGGCCATCTTTGCTGCAACCTGGGGAAAGTCCATTTAAGAGGGAAGCCGACTTGGAAGAGGAGGTTGCTCAGAGATGGAGAGACCAGACTGTGCTCTTCTGACCTCACTGAGCAACTGGATCTAGCTGAGCCTGAAGCCAACCACCAATACCCCATCTTTTCCATGATATGAGCTGAGATTCCTCCAGCCAGGAAGAAACTGGAAGCTGGGAAACACGGCCAAGATCTCCATCCCCTAATCTTGCTTTCTGGTCTCTGCAGAGGGAAGGGCTTTGGAGTCAGACAGACATGGGTTTGAATCTGGACTCCTCACAGACTGAGACCCTTGGCCAGCTACCTCTGCTGGAGCTCAGTTTCCTTCGCTGTAAACTGGGGATGGTACCTGCTGCCTAAGGTTGTCGAGATGACTTAATGGGCCCATATATGGTCAGTTCTGATGGAGACGCTTGGACAGGAACCCAGGAGGTCCGGCCTTGCCTGCAGCAGAAGATGCCCTGAACTGGGGGACTGTTCCCTTGCCCGGACCTCGGTTTCTCCACCTGTGACACTGGAGAGTGGACAAGCCCTCCTTCTATCCTCTCTGCTTCTTCCCCTCCTCCACCCTGGCTTCCTCTCTGGGCAACCCTGTCAAGGTGAGTGGTGCCAGGTGCTTGAAGTGCTTTGTCTGCTTCTCAGGAGAACAATGTGAGGTCAGTGTCATCAGCCCACTTTGCAGATGGAGAAACTGGGGCCCACACTCAAGGGCACACAACCATAAGGGCAGAGCTGGGATTTGATCTCCCATCTTCTGAGTCTACACCCTGTACCTTTGGGCTGAGTTTCTTAGGCACTCGCCCCATCCCCATCGGGGTGGCCAGGGCAAGACCCGCTCAACATGCCTGAGCCCCAGCTCCCATCATGCGCCTCTTTGAAGCCTTTCCCAGCTGCGCACCCTCATGGTCACGGGGTGACCTCTCTTTAGGTGATGTATCTGTGTCAATTTAATTTCATAAATCAGGTCACTTAAAAATGTTATGTGTCCAGGAGAATCCTTCTGCAAAGCTGCAAACTGAATACCTGAAGGTGCTTAAAGCTGAGTCCTTGCTTTACACATGGGGAAGATGAGACCCCAAGAGAAAGCAAGAGGACCCCGGTCCTGAGCAGCTTCCTGTGAAAGACTTGAAGAGCAAGGACCAGGCCAGTGTGGTTCACTTTGTGTCCTGGGAAGCTTCTGGATTAATTAGCCAGTCCAACGACATAGGTGCTGTGCTAAACACCTTACTAATCCTATAAGCTTACCTACACTAATCCTATAAACCGGGAGCTCAGAGAGGTCAAGCCACTTACCTAAAGTCACACAACTTGAAAATGGGGGAGCCAGGACTTGGATGTGGCTGTGACTCCAATTCTTTTCCCTGCTCAGTGCCTGCCCCTCTCGGCTGCCCAGGAGGATAATAAACCCTTCCCAGACCTCCCAGGAAGAGCTTGAAGCTAAATTGAGATAATAGACTGGAAAGCCCTATGAGAAGAAAGTTACAAGCTCTATACAAATGCAGTGCATTGTTATTAACAAAAGGCTTGAATTGGGAAAAATACCTAAGGAGGGAGCTGCTGAAGGAGGCTCTTTGGGGGCTGAAGCAATAAAGTGGCACCTGGGAGATCCAACAGGACTGGTGCTGGCATGTCATTAACTCATTACCTGCTGGACAAGGTGCGCCCAGCTTCCTGCCCCAAGTACCACAGTGAGATGCGTTACCAGTTTTCAAATGCTTTTCACGTTTTAGGCATTTTACTAAGGGCTGGGGATTTTAAATTATTATTAATTACTCTTAATAGCGACCTAAGCTACCATTTAGAGCTTGTGCTATGTACCCGGCATGGGCTATGCCCTTTACATTTTTAAAAATTACTACTCACAGCGGCTCTGTGACGCAGGCATCATTATCCCTGTTCTCCTGGTTGAGGAAATGGTGGCTCCGAGAGGGTGAGTCATTATTTAAGGTCACCCAGCAGGCAAATGGGGAGATGGGACTTGACCTGGGCTCTAACCTACTCTCAAGCCCTCATTTTATGTCGTGCCCCCCGCCCACCAGGATAAACTGTCTCTGGGGACCAAGGAGGGGGGTGGGCTAAGGGCGAGGCTGTTCTCAAACACCGAGGGGCACCAGAATCGCTCCAGACTCAGGCTCTCCCCCCACCGACCAGACTTCTGCTGTCGGAGGTACACAGGGTGCTGAGCTGCCAGGGTGGGGTTCACACCGTCTCCTCCCCTCCTGCTGTGCTCTGACCTGGAGGGAACTGAAGCTGTATTGAGCTCTGGGGCGTCTCTGGTCCTAGAAATGAATCGTCAATTCATTTTTGCAGAGCCAGGCTTTGAATCTCACTCCTGTGTTTCTAAAACAGCTCCTGGCTCCACTTTGCCCATAGAAAGTAGGCAAGCTCCTAAGGCTGTCGTTCGAAGCTATGGTCTCTCTGGCCCAACCTTAGTGCCCATCACTGTCTGTATGTATCCAGCTGGCCACTCTGGAAGCCCCTCCCTTTACCAACCAGGTCAGGTGCTGGCCAGTTCCTCTTTCTGGAATGTCCTTTCCCTGCTTCTCCTCTGGGCAAACTCCCACTCAACGTTCAAGGCCCAGTTCAAAAGTCACCTCCTCTGTGGAGTCTTCCAGGATGGCACCCTTCCCCTGCTCCCAGGAGAGTGATAATAGTGTCCTCTGTGTCTCCATAGCTGTGTCTCCTACGGTCAGCGCAGCATGAATCACGCAGGGTTATAATTCACATGTGTATCATCCTCCCACCAGACCCTAAACGTGGGTTTACTCATCCCTGGGTGCCCCATGCCAGGCACAGGGCTCGGTGCAGTGTAGCAGGGGTGGGGGCTGTTTGAGGAGGGGATGGGAGGCCTGGGTTCTGCTCGACTCTCGAGCTGATGTGTAGCCTGTGGAAGACCTGTTCCTTCCTCTCTGAAAGAGGGAGGGGTTTGAGCAGAGTCTGGGGATTTTCAGCCCTGACCCACTGAGAGTCTAAGAATCTGGGATTCCAAAAAAGTAGACCTAGGCTGCGTGAGGCACCCTTTCTGGAAGGTGTGAATGATGGGTGCCCAGAGTTCCCCAAAGGCTGAGCTCTGGGAGGACCTCCTGGGTGTTCAGTCTTGGACCTCCTTCTTAAGATGGGCCCACTTGGGAAAGCCCTTCTCTGGACCAACCTCTTCTGTGATGGTCCCTCTCAAGACAGTTACCAACCTGAGAGGACCATCTCAGCAGCGCCCTCTCCTGGAGTGACCTATCTTAGAGGAGCCCCTCTTGGGCCATGGACCTAAGGACAGGCTCTTCCTGGATGCCTGGGGACGGGGCTGGGTGGGGCCACACCCTTCTTACCCGCAGCTGCTCCTCAGGCAGGTCACTGCCGTCATTGATGCCACGGTTCATGGACACAAAGCGCTCGAAGGGCGGCCTGTCCCGGACATTGGGGTTGTGGAGGCTGGTGTTGAGCATGATGATGGAGAAGGACAGGACGTAGCAGGTGTCTGCGGGACGGGACAGCGGTCACAGTCTTGGCCCTGGCCACTCCCCCCTCCCCTGCCCCAATCCCTTCCAGGGGCCAAGAATGGGCCGTTTCAATGTCCTGAAGGTCCACTCTGTCCTCCCGGCTTGGCATTTGACGCCTGGCCTCACCTCCCATGCTTATGGGGCTCCCTGCTCCAAACAAGCTTCAGTTGTCAGTTCCCGAGCCCCTGTGTGCCTTCCCACCCTGGTACTTCTGCTCCCGCTGAGCCCCCTGCCAGGCACTCCCTCCTCTTCCCTTTCTACCCACTTAAACCCTCCTGCTCTTTGGGCTCCAGCTCCAGCCCTCCTCCCCACCGAGCCCTTCCAGCTCCCCTGCCCACTCTGTTCTCTGCCTTCTTGGAACTCAGAGGATGCTTATTGCTGGCAACACTGTTCAGGGCTTCGTCACATGTCACTTGGTAATCTTATTAGCATTGTGGGGCTCCTGGAGCCGTGCTCCTGTTCCATTATTCAGACTTTCATGTGCTCGGGAGCGAGGCTGGGCTGAGCGTTTGGGAAGGAGGTGATCGCTACTCTATGATGTTTTAAAGCCCTGGGTCCAGAGCCAGGGAAGTCCAGCTGTGTCCCCAACTCTCCGGTTGACCTTGGAAAGTACCTGAGTTCCCAGAGCCTCAGCTTCCCCATCTGCAATATTAGGAGGTTTAACTTTGAAGTAGCTTCATGTTCTAGAACATCAATGATTCTACCTCTGGTAGCAGTGGCACTAATGTTGGTGCTTGCCCTGTGCTAAGCTCTTTACAGCCCTTGACAACACTATGAGGTAGGCACTGTTACCACCACCATTTTACAGATTAGGAAACTGAGACACAGGGAGAGTGAGTTACATGTCCAAGGTCACAAAATTAAGTAGTGAGACTGTGATTCATATCTGGTGCTTTAAAATTCCTTCCTTCCTACAAATATTTATTGTGTACTTCCTAAGTGCTACAGAATGGGGATTCACTGGTGAAAAAATCTGTCTGGTCCCCACCCTTGTGAGACATTTAGACTTGTGGGGCTGACAGATAACAAACAAGCAAATCCCTAATTTGTATATAACTACAAGGTAGGCAAATGCTCTGTAGGACTTGCCCATGGATATACTGCTGAAAAGCTCCCTTCACATCTCGGAGTCTGTGTTCCGCAGGGATGAGAACACTGATGACCTTGTAGAGTGGATGTAAGGATTACATGACTTTGCATGGGTAAAGCACTTAGCACATGGGGAGTGCTCAGTATGTGGACTTGGTTATTGCTATGGTATCTTCAGACCCAGAGAAGAGGCCAGGACAAGCCTGCCATGATGACTTTTCGCCCACCATGTTGGGGGATGTGGAGGACTGAGCTTGGCTGATATCTTTCTATACCCCTTTGCGCCCTGCATCCTGCTCAGGCTGTTTCATGCTTCTGTGCCTTTGCTCAAACTAGAACTCCTGCCCAAAAGGCCATTTCTCCTCTTGATCTCCTGGAGAACTCCTATTCATCCTTCAAAACCCCATTCAGACCTCAGGACCTCTGGGAAGCCAGCCTGGACACGCTGAGTCCCCCATCCCTGCCCTCAGATGAGGCACTGATGCCTTAGCACCCTGTGCCATTATTTCCTGCCTTCTCTCCCAAGGATCATGCCCTGAGGCAGCTCTGCCTGACAAGCACCCAGCAGAGGGCCTGGCACAGAGTTGGCACTCAGTGAGGGTTCATGAGGGGATCTGGGCTCGCAGGGTCTGGGTGCTTGGGAGAGACCTGAGGGGGTAGAGAGGCCGAGGTGCCTCGGAAGGCAGATTTGTGTCTGGCAGGGTCCCCTCCCACACTGGCACCTGTGGATTGGAAGACACCTGGGTTGCAGAGGCAGTATCGGGTGGCAAAAGTCTCCATCATGCGGTCGATCTTCTGGGCCTCGCCTGGCAGTCGGAAGCTCCACAGGAATTGTCTGGGGGAAGAACAGAACCATGGGCAGTGGAGGTGGGGGAGGCTCTCAGATGGGGCTTAGGGGCTTCCCCATCCCCCCACCCCCTAAGCTGTTCTGTGTCTCCCAGGCTTAGTCTCTTTATCCTGTAAATGAGAGACTCTGCACCTGTCATCTAGGCTCATGGGTGTGGGGGGGGTCAGTGGAATTTGTTCTTTGAGCACCAAGACTGCAGGAGGGATCCAAGAAATGCTTTTTCTTCTAGAATACAGGAGCTGAGCGGGCACACCCCTCTGCCCATCTGAGACCCAGCACCATTTGCGTGCCAGTCCACCTTAGCCCTGTGGATTCCCGGGTTCTGAGGGTCCTCCCCGCCTGGCCACTGGGCCCTGGGATTTGACTGTGGGACCCTGGAGGAGTGTCTTCCCTTGGCTGGGCACCCCTTTCTTAGAAGTGAATGATTTCCACAGCTTCCAACTAAGTTCCCCAAGGGCAAGGGCAGTGCCTGCTCCTCTCACATCTCCTGCTGAGCTGGGACAGCCAGTAACTGCTCAGTAAAGGCTAGCTGAGTGAGTGAAAGAATGAACAGGTGAATAAATGAACGAATGAATGTTGGAGACTCCCAACCTACCCCTCTCCTTTAAAAAGCATGGGAGTCAGAGGGAAGGCCACATTGCTTAGATGGTGATGGCTTCTTCCTTCTCTGCCTAGCAAACTCCTAATTATCCATCAAAGCCCAGAACAAATGCCCCCACTCAGGAGCTGATTTTCCAGGCATCATCTGCAGCAGCAAGACTTACTAAGCACTTACTGTGGACCAATTCTAAGCATTTTCTCACTTAGTCCTCACCCCCCTATGAGGTTGGTACTGTTAGTATCCACATTTTACAGATGAAGAAACTGAGGCACGGAGAGGTTTTGTGTGTGTGTGTGTGTGTGTGTGACTTTCCCAAGGGGTGAGTAGCAGAGATAGGATATGAACTGAGCAGTCTGGCTCCAGAGCTTGTGCTCCTAACGCATATACTGTAATGCCTCCCATTGTTGTAAAAATGAGTAGCAACAATAATATCCTAATTAGAAAATAATAAGTAATAATAAATGCAGTACACACTAAGCTGCATTAATAAAATAAGTAAAACAAACACTAATCCAAAGAGCAGTGGGATGGGAATGGCAGTCATAATAGTACTAATGATTATGATTAAATATTATTATAATAATGATGTAATATGATAACAGTAGTAGTAGTAACGAGCCAGGTGCTCCTCCAGGCAGCCCACACCTATTATCTCATCTAACCTCAGCTCTATGTGGGGGATGATGTCATTAATTAAGTTTATTTATTTATTTATAAAAAAATTTTTTTTTTGGCCGCACCACGCAGCTTGCAGGATTTTAGCTCCCGGACCCTCAGCAATGAAAGCGCTGAGTCCTAACCACTGGACCGCCAGGGAGTTCCCTCATTTATTCATTCTTTCTCCTGATGCCTTGTTTGTGCTGTTAGCCATGTGGAGGGTGATGCCCCAACCCTTCCTGCCGTACCACCCTCGAGGGTCAGGCCCCTGCCCCCTGGACCACTCACCTGAGGGCCTGGACGAGGTTGAGGTTGGCGAACTCGTGGCAATCTACGAAGGCCTGGAGGACCTGCAGGTTGATGGGGTCCCTGGCGAGGAGGCAGAAGGGAGGGCGGGACACACTCGGGCATTTGCTGGCACCCACCTCCTGGGGGCGGTCGAGGTGGGGGAGGCCAAGGAGGGGAGAGATGTCCTCCTTCTGAATCCAGCCACATCTGGTCTGTTCACATCTGTCTGAGCCCACATCACTGTCCCCCCGCCCCCTCCCACACACAGCAGACGCCCCACCCCCCGACGGCTCACCAGGACTGTCCTCACCTGGGAGGGGAGCTCTGGTTTCAGAGCAGCCTGCCCTGAGTCAAATCCTTCCTCTGTCACTTCCTTCCTGGGTGACCCCACACAAGCCACTTGACCTCCCCAAGCCCCAGTGTACACATCTGTAAAATGAAGAGAAAATGCCCACCCCCATTTCCTTCCCCTTCCCAGATCTGAAATCAGAAAGCGCTGCCCTTCTTGCCACCTGGGCTCCCTGCTTGCTTAGGAGAAGGAGAGTGTCCTCTGGGGAGCCTGGGGGAAGGGTTCCTGGCTTGCTGGCCCAGCTCCACGCCTGTCCCCTATAGTCTATCTGCCACCCAGCAGCCAGAAGGGTCCCCTCAGACCACTCCTCTGCCCAGAACCCTCTCAGGGATCCCCACCTTGTCACCTACTACTTTCTCCCTTCCTCTCTCTCTTCCAGTCTCACTAGCCTGCTGTTCTTTAAGCAGGCTTCTGCCCCAGGGCCTTTGCACGCACTGTTCCCTCTGCCTGAAATGCTCTTCCCCCAGAGCTACACTGCTCACCTCCTTTAAATTTCAGTCAAAGTTCACCTTCTCTGTGAGACCCTTTGTGTCCACACCATTTAAAGTCACAGCCTTCGAAGCATGGTTCCCAGAACTTTCTCATCTCCCTTCCCTGCTTTATTTGTATTCCAAAGAATTTATAACTTTCTAACTTATTTTACATATTTTGGGATCTGTCTTCCCAATTAGAATGTACCTCCTTGAGGGCAGGAGCTTTTTGATTTTGTTTTGTTTTTGTTTTTGGCCATGCCACGTGACTTGCGGGCTCTCAGTTCCCCGACCAGGGCTGAACCCAGGCCCATGGAAGTGAAAAGTGCAAAGTCCTAACCACTGGACATCCAGGGAATTCCCAGTAGTTTTTTTTTTTTTTTTTCACTGAAGTATAGTTGATTTACAACAGTGTTATTTTCAGGTGCACAGCAAAGTGATTTGGTTATACATATATATGTATATATCTGTATTCTGTTTTTCAATTCTTTTCCATTATAGTTTATTACAGGATATTGAATATAGTTCCCTGTACTACACAGTAAATCCTTGTTGTTTATCTATTATATATGGTAGTGTGCATCTGTTAATCCCATACTCTCAATTTAACCCCCCTGCCCGCACCCCGGCCAGGAGTTTTGTCTATCTTGTTCACTGGTGTAAATCCAGGGCTTGGAGCACTGCCTGGTACACGGTAGATACTAAAACTATCTACTTGTTTTCTAAATGAGTGAAGGAAGGAATGAAGGCAGGCAGGCAGGCCTTGGCTCAGGGTCTGGAGGGGCGTGATCAGTTAGCCCGCTCAACCCCAGGAGTTATGACTTTCCTAACATGACTCATTCCCTTACTTACCTGCACACACAACCCCCTCACCCACACCTGTGCACACCTGCACACCCTCATTCTCTGCCTCCCTAAGGCCCCGCCCTCCTTACCTCTCCCCCAGGTAGGTGCCGATGGCTGTCTTGTTGAGGCCCTCGCCCTTGTACAAGAACTGGGCGATATCTTGGACATCAGGGGTCAGCAGCTTGTGCTCAGTGAGATACTGGATGCCCTGGAGGTGGTACACAGAGCCCGTGAGTAGCCCTGCCCAGCAGCTGGCCTGGGAGGAGGGAGGGAGGGAGCCCCCGCGGCCAGAGCCCTGGGCCTGGCATTCTAGCATTGGCAGAGCTTGTTCCGGGAAGTTGTGTCCCCTCCATAAAAGAAGTTGCCTTTGTAAGGTGGTGAGTTCCCCATCAGCAGAGACGTGCAAAGAGAGATGGGGTTCCTGCCTTGAACCAGGTTCATGCCAGGTGCTCCCCAGGGTTCCCTTCAGTCAGACACTCTTTGATGATATGCTTCGATGATTCTATGAATTTATAATTTTAAGATTAAATGATTCAGCCCTTCCTTTTGTCCCCCTTAAAATTCATATTATTTAAACATAGTGTTTCATTTTTTCTTACAAGTAATCTATGTCCATTGTATAAAAATTAGAAAAAAACTGCTCAGTCAAAAGGAGAGGAAATTGCTCAGTCCTACCACTTGGAGGTAGATGGTTTCCTGGGTGGTCCTTTCCTCCCTTTTCTGTGTGAAAATGGGAGTGTGCCTCGCCCGATTTTCTGATTTGACAATCTCTCAGACATCTCTCCCCACAACCCAGGCACTTGAAGTCTGTCATCTAATTTTAGGAGTTTGAGGGGTTGGTGTCTGGTTTTCCGTGATGATGCCTTCGAGCCCCTATCCCTTTTGGAGAAGAGGCTGCTGGGAGAGGGGGGACAGGTTGTGGAGGGATCTGAGTGACAGGCAGATGGCCCAGGGGACCCCTCAGTGGCCCCTCCCTGAGGGGCGCTCAGGCAGGATCAGGTGGGAAGTGAGTTAGCGCGCGCGTGCGTGCGTGCGTGCGTGTGTGTTTGTGGTCTGTGTGGTCCCTGTGGATGGGGGCAGGGGTGGATTGCTGTGCCAGTGGGACACGGGAGGCCTGTGATGGGGAAGAGACAGCCTTCTAAGCGAGAGCAGTAAATTTCCAGGGACCCCTTGGCTTCCCTGACCCCACCTCCGTGTGTCAACTTGTGGCTTCCTCCTGTCTCAGCTCCTACAGGAAAGGAGCCCAGGGCCACCTGGCTGGGCGAGGGGTGGGGACTGGGGGTGCTCTGAGGCCAGTGGGGGTGGGGCCGGGGGTGGGGTTAGAGCGTAGCTGAGCCCTGAGCGCTCAGGGCTCCACGCCAGTGTCCCAGGACTGGCTCCCCCAGCTGAGGGGCTGGAAGACACTTCCGGAGACTGAGCCCCAGAGTTTAAGGGCCCCACTGCGCAAAGTCCAACTCACAGAGCGGGGGACAGACATCACAGACCCCACCCCATCCTCCTGGCTCCCACCTCATGCCCTGGGGCTACTATGCTGTGGGGTGACGGAGCCCCCAGCCATAACAGGTGCAGGATAAGATGCTGAGCCCCGCAGGGCTTCAGTTTCCTCATCTGTAAAGTGGGTAATTGTGTCAGTTGAGGGGAAGAAGAGGACATTGTGGAGGGACCCAGCATGCAGCTCTCCCGGCCCCCTGACTCGGCCCCCGCACTGCCTACCTTCACGGGGTCCATGTTGAATTTCTTGCGCCCGATGCCCAGCTCCTTCTCCTTCTGGGCCATGCGGCTGTAGACAGGAAGATATCAGCCTGGACGCCCCCGGACCCCGGGACACCCCTCCAATCCCGGAGGACGCTTCCCTCAGCTAGAGCCAGTATTCCCTAAGGGCCTCCAAGTGGGGCTGGAATCACCGGGGAAAACGTGAGAAATGCAGGGTCTGGGCCCCTTCCTGAGCTACGAGACCATATTTCCAATGGGCCCAGCTCTGGAGCTGTGGCCTCAGGAGCCAGAGATGCTTCTTGGGGGGGATTTAGAGGGGCCCCGTGCTTAGAGGGGGAGCAAGATAACAGGGAGGTTGGGGGTGAGAGCACAGGCTCTGGAGCCAGGTTCCTGGTGCAAATCCCACTCATCTCTCTGGGACTCAGTTTCCTCATCTGTAGAATGCGGTGACTCTACCACCTGCCCCCTCAAGCATTGTTGAGAGGTTAAAGCATTGAAACTAGCTAGTGTTAGGTGCCGTGTAAATGTTATGTTGTTGTCATTGTTGGGGCTGGAGACACAGGGGCAGTGCACCTGTGTATGCGGGCGTGAGTGCATGCACGTGTCCGGGCTAGGAAGGTGGAGATCAGAGGCATCAGAGAACTGAAGGCTGGCAGGGGCAGGGTGGGGATCTCCTGGGACACCGTACGGAGGAGTCAGTGCCCTGGGGCCATAGGGGATTATGTAGGGACCAACCTTCTCATTATACAAGTGGGGAAACTGAGGCCCAGTGAGGGGAGGACCAACAGCAGGTCACAGAGCCAGGGGCAGTCTTCCTATAGAAGGGGTGGGGTGATGACATCTTATGGGTGGAGTGAGGTGGACCAGCCTCGGCCTTGGCACAGGCCAGGCTCCTGTCCCCATAAGGCCCCTGGCTTCCTTGTCCTCATCCTTGGGGCTGAAATTCCCCTCTCCCTGGCCCATCCCAGGATGCTCCTGGCCAGCGATTGGTCAGGGGCTGGGTCAGGGTGGGTTGGGAGAGACTTTGGGTGGAGGAGGTGGGAGAACGGGGTTGCTGCTGAAGAGAGGGGCTGCTGGAAGCAAGGACCAGACCAGACCACGGGATGGAGTGTCAGGGCCGCCCTGTTCCTATTTCACCCCCCTATGCCTCCCCTCTGGGGGTCCGACCCCTGATTTCACCAGGGCCTGGGCTCATTCACTCTCACTCATGGCATGTGACATCCTCAGGAAGCCACTGTAGCAGCTTCCCAGGGTCCCCTGCCGGGCCCCTCACCTCTCCTCTGCTGTCTCGAAGCAGTCGATTTGAGCAAACACATCTGCGATCTCGTCCTTCAGCTTCTGTGGGGTGGCGGGGGCAGGGTGCGGAGGTAGAGTCAGGGGGCAGAGCCTGGGACAGAAAGGGCTTCACGACCGCCCCCCCCGCACCCCAAACACAACCATTCCCACTTCCAGGCGTGATTCCCAAACCTCTGTCTTGAGCTGCCACTAAGGGACCCTCCCCCTGGTGGATCCCTTTCCCGAATATCTCATATCCTCAAAATCCCAAGCCAAACTTCTTGCCTCTGTTTATACCTAGTTCTCCCGGGGCTCCTCTCTTGGGGTGAGGGAGTCCCCAGTCCCTAGCCTTTCCCCCACTCTATTTCTGGTCTTCCCATCTCTCACCTCTGCAGCTGAAAAGTGTCCCACCCTTGAGCCAAAACTTCCCGACAAGCCCTCCTCCACCCAGCTGCCATCTTTCTGAAGCACAGCTTGGTGCCGGCCCTTCTTCCGCTCAAACTCCATCCATGGCTCCTTACTGCCTCCCCAGGCAGGAGGTACAAACTCTCACCCAGTGGTCAGGCCCCAGCTCCTCTCTGGTTTCCCTCCATCCATCCATTCACCCTGTCCCGCTCCCTAGACTCTGTGGCCACTACGAGCCAGGTGCTATGGGTCAACAGGGTACAAGATGGCACAGGACTTCTTCTCAGGGACTTTGCAATTCCTGTGAAATTTACAGGACACTGAGGCCCAGAGAGGTGAAGGGACACGTCCAACATCTGACTCCAAGCCTGTGCTTTCCCTGACACCCCCCAAGCCTTTTCCATCTTGACCCGGCGGGAGGTGCCCAGTGGCAGAGGAGACCCCCTAACTCAGTGGCAGCAGCAAGAGCCCCCAAAGGCACCCCAGCCTTCCCTCATCTCCCTCCAGATCTTTGGGATGGGGGTAGTCCTAATAGGGGTTTGTCCTGGGACCCAGGAGCAGCATGGGGCCTGGAGCCTCTTTCTGAGCCCAGTCAGCTCCTGTCCATGTGAACTTGACCAAGTCACTGAGTGTCTTCCCCACAAATAAAATGAAGTTTCACTCGTAAGTATTAACTGAGTGCCTACTATGCTCTGACTATTGGACTCGGGATATAGTGGTGGGAAACAGACCCAGGCTCTCCTTACATGGAGCTCACCCCACTGGACTTTGGATCATAGGGCAAATGAAATGACCATGCAGAAAATGGTCAGAGTAACGGTCTAGAAAGAGCCTGGCACATGGTAAGTACTTGCTGAGGGAGTTATCTTGTGCCTTTGTCTTTCTCTGGAATCTTAGGTGTACACGTGTTGGGATGGGAGGTGGGGTCCCACCAGCTGCAGCCAGAGTGGATAGGGCGGCCCCTAGAAGGAGAGGCATTTGGGCTGAGAATGAACTAGGAGAAGAAGGAGCCATGAGGAGGGATTAGGAGAGTCTCAGGCAGAGGGGACCGTGAGTGCAAAGGCCCGGGGGCAGGACCGAGCAGGGTGGCACATTCCAGGAGCAGAAGCAGGGCCTGTTTCAGAAGGTGGCTGAGAATCAGATGAGCTGATGCCTGAGAAACTGGTGAACTGACAAGTGCCGGGCAGATAATGGTGTTATCTTGACCAAATGGTCTACATTTTCGGGGGGGATGAATCTGAGGTCCGGGTTGGAGATGAGACCAGACTGAGGCCATGCAGGTGGGGCTCTGCACATAGTAGGTGCTGAACTGATTGTTCCCTTTCTCTCCCCTGCTCTCCTGGCTCTCTCTGAGCCCTGGCAGCTGAACCCAGGAGTGGGGACTCCCCTGGGAATTCTGTTCTCCCCACTCCTGGGGGCCGGGGCTGAGGCTACACGTGGGCTGGAATCTGGCCCCGCTCTTGGCCCAGGCTGGGTCAGGAGGTGTGCGAACGTGTATGGCTGCTTGCTTGTGGGTATGTGTGGTTTGAGGGTGTGTCAGCACGAACATGTGGGTGGACAAGAGCATGTGTATTTGTGAGCGTGAGTGTGAGCACACCTGGATGTCCTCCAGAAGCTGCTTCCGATGCCATTTGATCCGCTGCAGCTCCTCCGCCTCCCCGCTGCTCAGCTCCCCTGGGTCTGGAGAGGAGAGAAGAACTGGTGGTCCCTGGCTCATTCCCCGCCCTCCCCTCCATCACTTGGTTCCGGCCACCCCAGCTAGCTCTCACTTCCCCAGGACCCTCTTCCTTCTAGAAACCCATGACTTGCTTGCCCTCTTCATCCAGGCCTTGGCTCAGATGTCACCTCCTCCAAGAGGCCTTCCCTGACTGCCCTGTCTAAAGCAGTCCCTCCCCACACTCCCCTCCTACCAGCTTTATGTTTCTTCTGCCCCTCTGGGTACAGGCTGCCTAAGCCATCTTGTTTACTTGCATCTTTTGTGTTCTACTCATTCCACTCAGCCCCATGAGAATAGGCACTTCAACAATTTTGCTCACTGCTGTATCCTCAGCACCTAGAAAGAGCCTGACACATAGCAGGCGCTCAGTGCAATACTTGCTGAAGGCATTCATCGTTTGCTGCATCTTTACTTCTTCACTGGATCGCGCATCTGTCACTTATTCATTTGTTTGTATGACCAGGAAGTGGTGATCATTTTGCCTCACATCCCATTGGCCAGACGTAGCCACACGGTTACAGCTACCTTCAAGGGAGGCTGGGTAATGAGCCTTTAATAGGGTGGTCCTGATATCCTTACTATGTAAGATGGGGAAACTGAATTTGGGGGGACATTTCACAGTGCCTGCCCCAGACACTCAGGCACAGAGAAGTGAGGTGACCTGGCCAGGGTCCCAAAGGGACAAGTTGCTGAGCCAGGGTGGGACTTGGGTTGGGATGACTACAAAGTCTGAGTTCTTTCCTCGTCACCTGGAAATGAATGAAAGGAGACACAGGTGTGCCAATGTTCTGGCAAGGTGCTATGACCATTTCCGCACCTGGGTCAGCTGACCTACCTCTACCCACCTCCCCCACCCCCCCTTCCTGTCCCATCCATAACACTCTCCTGGTCAAAATCTCCATGGAATCCTTATTCCATAGGGGGAAAAGTCCCCATCCAGCCAGCCTTATCCCCACCATTCTCAACAAGAGCCTGCCAGCCCAGCCTGCCTGCTCCTCACTGCCCCCAAATGGTCTAACCCTCAGTCTTACTTCTCCACCTTTGCCTCTACAGCTCCTCCACCCTGTGATGCCTTTTCCTGTCTGCCCATCCAAATCCTCTCGACTCCCAAGTCCTTGCTTTGGGAAGCGCCTGGTCACGTTTCTTAAAGGTTTTGCAAGGACAGATATGATCTCTTCCAAATAAAAGCAGAGAATATCAAGAGGTCCCTTTCCCTACTTCCCCTCCTGTTGACTGAGCAGTCATCTTGGACTTTGAGATGTTAGCTGGGTATTGAGATGGCAGAGCACCAAGCTAGAAGGGGGCTGGGCCCTGGGCAACCATGTGGAGAAGAGACATCATGTGCACCTCCACCAGCTACCCACCTGGACTTTTCAATGAGAGAGAAATAAGTTTTGAGAATGTCTCAGTCACTGTTATTCTGAGTCTTTTTGTTACATCAGCCACACCTGAAACTCAACTTATACAGTGTCCTTGACTCTGAAGCATGAACCATAACCTAGACGGTGGTTGTCAGGATTAAGAAAATCTGAATTGTGTCAAATGCTCAGTGAGGATCTGACATGTGGTAAGGGTACAACACATGTATAATGGGAGCCATGTTGTGTCACCCAGTCACCCAGTTCTCCCCCTCAGGACCAAGGCACCCACTCTCTCAGCTGCTGGGTGTGTGTGTGTGTGTGTGTGTGTGTGTGCGTGCGTGTGTGTAGCATCCTGATGACTGACACCTGAGTCCCTCCCCAGGAACTTACCTCAGCCCAAATGGAGCTGCCTCGCCCAAGGATATGCCCCTCCCAAAGGGCAGTCACTACATGAAAAGCCAAGAGCCCTTGCCTGGTTTGTGGACCTGAGCAGGTTTTAGATCCCAGGCCCTATTGACTGAAGGAGAGGCCAGGCCCCCGGAAGGAAGGCTCCTGCAACACTGTGGCAAGTGTAAATGGTAATGATTCCCCTGTCAAGCAGCCAAGATGTGTCTGACCCACCAAGTCATAAAGTCAAGTGAGCCCAACAGCAATCCTTTGTAAGTGGTTCACCAAGAACAGGTGTGAGCAGAGACAGAGACAGAAGGCTCCAGGAAGCCCCAGGGACAGGTGACCCAGACCCCCATGTCATCCACTTGCTGTCATTCTGTTGTACCAGGTCCCTCAGCTCATACTATGTCTTTATGGATGGGTCCCTTGTGACCTCATGACAAAGGAGAAAAATGCCTGAACTCGGTTCCAGGATGGGTGGCTCAGTGTTTGTGTACAAGTGAAACTGGACAGCTATTGAACTACAGACCTGCTCAAGGTGTTCCAGAAAGAGTGGTGAGAAGTCCTCCCAGAGAGCAGAGCTTTGGGCAGGGCACCTGGTCATCTATTTCATGTGGAAAGAGAAGCGGCATGAAGTGAGAATATACATGCATTCATGGGCAGTAGAAGATGCCTTGACTTCTCGGTCAGGAGGAAGGAAAGAAGGAAGTTTGGGAACAGAGAGGTCCGGGGAAGAGTCAAGTGGGTGGCCCTATGGGAGTGGGCACAGAGTATGAAGATTTTTGTAAAGCACACTAATGTTCCCCAGGAAACAGCCACCACAGGAGAGGCACTAAATCACCAGGCAGATAGAATGATTCAGCCAGTTGACATCAGCCAGTCTCTGACTGGCTAGCCCAGTGCTGGTACAAGGGTACACGAATGAATGTGGCCTCTGTGGAGGCTCTGCGTGGACCCACTCACCCAGGCTCTCCAAGCTACCACCACTGCTGAATATCAGACCTGCCGGCAACAGAGACCCATTGTTTCTTGAGAAGACCAAACAGCAACTTGGTGGCAAACCGATTACATTGGATCCCTTGTTCTGGATATGGTGGCCTTTCCTGCCCACAGAGTCTTGGCCAGCACCATTATCCAAGGGCTTGATCTGCTGACCCAGAACACTGCAACATATCACATTAGACTAAAGGACGACCCTCTTTACAGTACAGGAGGTGTGGGAGGAGCATGTGGCCATGGGATCCAGTGGTCCTCTTACACATTTCACCACCAGAGGGTGCTGGCTGGATGGAGGGCTGGAGCAGCCTATGGGAGGTGCTGCCGAGGTGTCAGCTTGGAGATGATATACTGCTTGGATGGAGCATCGTCCTCCAAGATGTACTATACACCCTAAATCCATGACCATTAGATGGCGCTCTTTCCCCAAGAGGTAATCTCCTGGGATTCAGGGACAAGGAAGGAATAGGAGTGGTACCATCCTTCTAGTGACCCACTTGGGAGTTTTCCTTTCTGCCCCTGCAACTATGAGGTCTAGAGATCCTGGTTTCCTGCGGGGTGAGGGGAGGTGGCACTTACACCAGGGGACAAAGCAAGAGTCTCATCAACCTCTAAATTCAAACACACCTACTCCATGCCAGCAGCTCCATGTAAATTATGTCATTTAATCCTCACAACTCTTGCAAGTGGATCTTTCTCAGTTTAAGACACTGAAGGTCAGAGAGGTGAAGTGACTTGCCCTGGGTGGCATAGCCAAGAAGTGGCAGTTCTGGGATCAAAACATTAGTTTGCCAACACCTAAGCCTCCATCCCAGGAGAGGTGGATTCTGCATGCCTCTGGGAACATGCAGGGACAGAAGGAGTGAGGGGCCATCCTCACGGAGACAGGAGCAGGGCCATAGCAAGAGAGGCAGCGTTAGAGGCTGGGACCCGGAACTCTTCTGTCAGGAGTGAAGAGAGGCTGAGTTCCATGGTGGAAAAACCCAATCACCTCTAGTTGACTTTGGGGTGAAAGAGCAGACTTTTGTGTTTTGTTTGTTTGCTTTTCGTTGTTTTCCTGTTGGCTGGCGCTTGTGTCCTGAAGGCCTGTTTCTGGCCCAGGGCACACCTGCTGCTGGAGGCCACATGGATTCCAGACAGGCTGCTTGTTGGAGAGAAGCTGGGTGGGAATTCCGTGTTTCCATTGATAATCCCCGATGTGGATCCCATGGCTGGGTCCCAGGCCGACTTCTCCTCTCTCCCCGCGGGGTCTCATTAATCCCCCTCTCCCCTCCTGGGCCAAGGAATCACACACATACCCTCAGCTCCAACCCCTTCCCCGAGCTTCAGACCCTTCCATCCCCCTGTGTCCTGACCAACAGCTCATTTGTCACTGTGACTGATACGGAACTCCTAGAACTTCCCGTCAACCTGGCCTTCTTCCTGAGTTCTCAAGCTCTGGGAATGGCTCCCCAGATACCCCAGCCAGAACCCCAGGAGGCACCTTGACATGCACCCCCTCTCTCAACCTTGTGTCCATCACCAAGCCCTGTCCATCTTCTTTCTGTTTCCATGGCCTCCACCCCCCACACAACCCTGGACTCCGCTGTCTGGATGACTGAGGGCCTCCTGAAGTCTCGCTGCCTCCACTCTGCCCCTCCCATTGTCCTGGGGATAAAGCCCCCAAATCTTACCGGGTCCACCAGACCTGCTGGTGCCCCACCCTCATCTCACATTGGGCCCGCCCCTGCCCCAGGCTTGAGGCCTCCTGGCTGCCCTTCATGTGTTCCAGTGCGCTCTCTCCCTCCACGGGCCTTTGCACATGCTGTTCCCCCCGTGTCTGGAATGCCCTTCTTTCTCCTCTCTGCCTAGCGGCTCCTACTCATTGTCTCCATCTCCTCTCAGGGGCCCTCCTGTGCTCTGTCTGGGCACGCCCCCTCCCTCACCTCCTTCCCATCCCCGCAGCAGTTCTGGGATCTTGCTCCCTAAACAAGCCAAGCTGTTGGCTAAGGAAAGGCATGCTGGTTGAACACCTACTGTGTTTCAGGCCCTGGGGGCTCCAGGCTTTTGCCATCCACTCTCTTGTTTGATCCTGACCACAGCTCTGGAGGAAGGTATTTCTAAATCTCATTCTATAGATGAGGCACCCACAGCTCAGAGAGGTTAAGTGACCTGCCCAAGGGGACACAGCTGGAAGGGGGCAGAGTTGTGGTTTACACTCATCTGGGGCTCCAAGGCCATAACCCTCACATCGATCTTCAGAAGCCAGGTATCTCTGAGCAAATCATCAGAACCCCATCAAGACGCTAAGCTTGGATATTCTGACACAGAAATGTTGACCACGGCTGACCACCAAGGAGAATGAAGACAAGATGCTGGATGATGTCTACAGTCTGAGCCCCTTTCTCTTTTTGGGTAAGAAATAAAACAAGGCCAACATGGTAGAGCTGGGGAAAGTGCTTTTTTCTTTTTCCTGGAAGAGTGGGTTGGCATGAGGGTAGACAGGGGTTATTTGCCTTTTTCTTCATGCAGCTCTTTTCGTGGTTTGACAGGCGCATTCCTGAACCCTCTCAGTCCACTGTCCCCTTCTGTCAGGTCCTGACCCCAACAGGTGGCAGCTGGCCGAGTACATCTGAACCCTGAAACAGTGCTGACAGCCCGAGCCTGTGGCACTCATCCCGTGGTGCATGGGGGGGGTCTTCCAACCCTTCACCTATTTGTTTAAAAGCGGGGATTTCTCTCCATTTCAGAGCTGACAACACTGAGGTTCAGGGAAGGTGACAAGGGCACAGCCTGAGGGGGGTCACTTCTGATTCCAAGCCTAGTGATGATGGAGTTTCAGGCACTGCTGCAGCTCATGGGAGATGGATTTTAATGATAATAATAGTGACAATAATGATAAAAAACACAAAGGTATTAAAATGATGGTAACAACCGCCACCACCGCCACCACCATGAGCTCTGTTTACTCCTCACTGGGCTGTGCTTCCCACACCTCGTGAAGGCCACCCTTGGACACCGACCCACACACCCCGCGGCTGGGCTGCCCTCCGCACCCCGTGCCCAGGCCAGCTGAGTGTGCCCAGGTGCCGCCCCGGCCATCTCCACAGCTCCTCTCTACTTCCCCTTTGTCCTTCCTCTTTCCCATCATATTTTTAGAAATCTGCTCGCAGCCCGGCTTCCAGGACAGCTGGCCCCGCTTCCCCTTTCCAGGGCAGGAGGAGGGTGCGATCCTGGGGCCCTGAGGCGGAGGCTCCTCAGAGTCTGGGTGCGAGGGGGTCTGAGATGGGGGGCGGCTAGCAGAGCTGCACCCTGCCCCAGCCCCAGAGGGCCTGCAGGCGCGTCGAATCGTGTGGCTTCCTCCCCCAGCCCATCTGCCTCTATTTTTAATCTGCAGTCTTGCTGCAGCAGCCCCACGGCTGTCTTTGGTCACACTGGGGCTTTGTTGCCTGGACCTCTCAGCTTTTCAGCAGACGTAGGGGGAGGGGACCTGCTTCTGGGTGTCAGACACCCACAGCTGGAGGAGGGCAGGCCGCCCCTTTGCCACCATCCTGTCCATTGTATGAGCAGGGAAACTGAAACGCACAGAAGGAAGAGGCCCATCATGACCACTGGCAGGCTGGTGCACAGCTGGGATCTGAGCCAGGTCGGGCTGACTCCAAATCCTTGTTCTTTCCCCACTTCCCCGGGGTGAGGCCAGGATGATGGTGCCCACTTAGAGATGACAAATCGGAGCTCAGAGAGGGAAAGTCAGCAGGCTGTGAAGGACCTCCAAGTAAGACCCAGTCTGGGTAGCAGAGAAATGACCTTCCCTCCCTCCACTTCCTCCAGGAAGTCTTCCCAGATCTCCCTTGCCCCGGGTAGAGAGAGTCGCTCCCTCCCTGGCTGCAGGTCTGTGCCCATTTGCACATCTGCGCTGGGTCACTGTCCTATACGGTTTTTCTCCCCCTCCCTCCATTCCCGAGCCAGCAGCTCCCTCAGGGCTGGGCCTGTGGCTGGGTCATTGCTGTCTCTAGCATTGCACAGCCCAGGACCTGCACACCAGAGGACTGCTTATTGAATGAATGAATGAACGAATGAGTAGATGAACTGATCAGTGGAATCCTCACATCTCCCAAGAGACTGCCTGCAGTGACTCCGTCAATCCCTGTCGTCCCAGGACCAGCCTGAAGCAAAGCAGTGCCGCACCTCTTGGCCTCCCTGGGAGGCCTCGCCCCTCCCCTCCCCGACAGCCCAGGCTAAACTGGGACTCTCGATCCTCTCAGATCTTGTCCTTATTCTGCCACTTATTGGCCGCCGGACTTTGGGCAATTCCGTCCTCTCCTCCAGTTCACCTCTGTGGGCCTCAGTTTCCTCTTTGCATTATGGGAACAACCATCCTAAGGACTTCTGTACATGAAGACCCCAAGAATAATGGTGGAAAGACAGGCAGTGTGTGGGGGGATTACTTCACTCTTTCTTGTCACCCTCGCATCTGCTGAGTGACCTTGAGCCAGGCACTGCTCCTCCTGGGTCTCCTCTTGCGTCCCTACTTGCCCCTAAGATGTGTTCACTGAGCCGTACAGTCTGTGAGCCACCTGCCCCCAAAATCCCCCAGGAGAAGCATGGGGTTCGGGGAGAGAGCACTGGACAGGGAGCTAGGAGGTGGGGAGTCATCCTGCCTCCGCAAGACTGTCCCTCTCCTGGCCTCCTTTGTTCCAGCTGTAAATGGGGGCTGTTGAAATGGATCAGTGCTTCTCTATGTTCCCCAGAACACTTGGGGCAAGGGGAGGCCCAGTGGGTGGGCTCAGACTGCTTTGTTTTAGGTTTTGTTTGAAGAAAGGGGTCTGTTGCTAATAGGGTTCACGTCATCTGGACCTGGGGAACTGGACAGCTCCTGGCACCCCTTGTCTTCTGGAGTTCCAGGCCATGCTGGAACATTCTGAGATGCAGGGCGCAGAAACTTGGCTGCTCTCCTCTTGGCCTCACAGAAACACAACACAACACAGTCCTGTCCTCTTCCTGTACCAACTGACAGCCTCCTCTCCTGCTTACCAGGTAGGGTCTCAGCCATGGTCCCCTGCTGCTCATCCCCTGCTGGCCCCTCCACTGGCAAAAGTGGTGCCCTCAGCCTCCCCAAAGGCCACTGTCACTCACCAGAGGCCAAACGGGCTGCAGGGCCCTTGTGCCACCCAGACAGTTATCATTCTCGCAGACATCATCATCTTCGACACAAACAACCTTTTTCAGTCCCACCTCAGGGCCTTTGCACTGGCTGTTCCTTTGCCTGGAATATTCTTTCCCCAGAAACCCACATGGATCACTCCCTTCCCTCCTACAAGTCTCTGCTCAAACGCTGTCTCCTCTTGAGGACTTCCAGCCACCCATCTTCCTTATCTCACTTTACTGGTCTTCATCCTGCTTGTCACCACCTGACATAGTACATTCATACATTTACTGTCTGTCTCCCCCTCTAGAGCGTAAGCTCATGAGGGCAGGGGCCACGCCTGCTTTGTTCGCGGGACTCCCAGCCTATGCAACACAGCTTGGCACCTAGCCTAAGCTCAGAAATATCTGCTGCCTGCCTCTGCATGTCCCATCTGTGTTATATCTATTTACACAGCGATTCCTGTGAGGCAGGCACTATTATCCCCATTCTACAGAACAGGAAACTGACAGGGCGGCCCAGGTGCTTACCTGGGTGGCACAAGTCCATTCTGAAGCCCCCGGGGAAAGGTGGCCTGTGCTCCTGAGGCCCACTGACCCAGCTGCTGCTCGGGCTGCTCAGGCACGGATGCGCCATCTCAGCTACGACAGGCCCCTTCCCGTCTGCCCCGCCCAGCACGGTGTGGGGAGGAAGTCCTGTCCTGCTGGGGTCTGGTGCGTAGTCTCTTGATGTAGCAGCACTTCCTAAAAACCAGCAGTTTTGAATAGCGGGGACTCTTTGCATCTTGGGTGTGGGCAAGGGAGGGACAGAGGCAAAAGAGACAGAGAGGGATAAAAAGAGAAAGATGGTGACACAGAGAAAAACACACACACACAGATACACACACACACACACACACACACACACACACACACACACACACACACACACACACCAGAGGAA
Organism: Balaenoptera acutorostrata; assembly: GCF_949987535.1. NCBI lineage: Eukaryota > Metazoa > Chordata > Mammalia > Artiodactyla > Balaenopteridae > Balaenoptera > Balaenoptera acutorostrata. The sequence continues at coordinate 11,189,452 of NC_080074.1, forward strand.
GATGATTACTGGAGGACAGAACCTCCCTGCCTATAAGCTTAAGGATCATTCAACTTGGACTGTCTAAGCTGAGCCCCATCAATTCCACCCCACAAGCTCTCTTTCATCAACTCTCCCTTGAGCAAAGAAAAATTAATTGAGTGCTAGGAAGGGCTTTGCTTTCCCCTCAGTGAAATGCCTGGCTTTTTCCTGTCTAGTGATCAGTCGGGCATTATGTTCAGTTTCCCTTTTCCCCCAGGCTGCTAGGAAGCTCAGTCAAATCTGGCGCTCTTTTACAGCGGTTCTGTTGTAGCATACAGACTTTAAGGCCAGACTCAGCAGTGTGATTCAGCTCTGCCACTCAGGACCTGTGTGAACTTGGGTGAGTCACTTATCTGCCATGAGCCTCAGTTTGCTAACTACGAAAGGGGAATAATAATCCTCACCTCAGGGTTATGGAAAAGATGAAGGGAGATAATGTGTGTAAGATGCTTGGCTATTCAATAAACACTATCTTCTTTACCCTTTTGGTTTAAATTTTCTTTGGGGGTTAAAATTCATAATTTTATTGCTTGTGCCTTTTTTTGGCAGGCTGATTCCATACTTTATGGAAAAAGGTGCGGTGTAAAGAAAGATCTATAAAGTAAATGCTCATTCCTTGTAACTTTGTGGCACATATCGGTTTATTCATCTGTCTCCCCCACCAGTCTCGAGGCCCCATGAGGACAAGGTCACCTCTGTGTCCCATGTCTGGTAAATGCTGGGAACCTAGGGGGTGTTCAAGCGTGCAATGAATGAATGCATGCATGAATGAATGAATGAATGAAGGGCACACAGGGGAGATGGTGTGGTTGATGCATAAGTTGGCTACAATTTCCACCACTTCCTGTCTCCACACCCCTTTGTGCTGTGACGCTGTCACTCTTCCCATCAAGAGGTGGTGTCTATTTCTCTTCCCCTTGAACCTGGACTTGGCTGTGTCTTCCTTCGACCACTAGAATGCGACAGAAGTAATGTTACATGACTTTCGAGGCGAGGCCTTAAGAAACCTTGTGGCCCAGCTGCCCCGGGTGGCCTGCTGAGGATGGAGACACGTGGAGAAGAGAAAACTGAGGCTCCTTTCGGGGACACGCTTGACCAAGTTGGAACTTGAGTGAGTAGCCAGCTCAGGACCAGCAGCTGGGCCGACTCACTGCTGGTCTAGAGCTCTCAGGCTCTTCAAACCTGCCCCCACGCCAGCACCCCCTGCCTGCCACTTCTTGCCTAGCTCAAGGTTAGTTCCTAGGAAACTTGTTGAAATTATCTTCATGGTAAACTAGAATTTTCTCAACACATCAGGGCCTCAGGCACAAAAAAACCATTTCCTGGGTCACTTCAAAAAGAGAAATGGAGAGAAAGGTGTCATTCCCTGTGCAGAAAAGTGTTAACGGTGGGTCTGAGACCATTATTCTTTAAAAGGCCTGCTTGCACTACTTACAATAGTCAAGACAGGGAAGCAACCTAAGTGTCCATCGACAGATGAATGGATAAAGAAGATGTGATACACACACACACACGCACATGCACACACAATAGAATAGTACTCAGCCATAAAAAAGGAAATGAAATAACATGGATGGACCTAGAGATTATCATGCTAAGTGGAGTCAGACAAAGAAAGTATCATATGATATCACTTATAGGTGGAACCAAAAATAAATGATGCAAATGAACTCATTTACAGAAGCAGACTCACCAACATAGAAAACAAACATACGGCTACCAAAGGGGAAAGGGGGGAGGGGGAGGGATAAATTAGGAGTTTGGCATTAGCAGATACATACTACTATATATAAAAGAGATAAACAACAAGGTCCTACAGTACAGCACAGGAACTACGTTCAATATCTTGTAATAACCTATAATGGAAAAGAATCTGAAATCTGAAAAAGTATATATCTATATCTATATCTATATCTGAATCACTTTGCTGTACACGAGAAGCTAACACACACTGTAAAACAATAATACTTCAATCAAAAAAAACCCCATATATACATATCTATAAAAAGCCAACTTGCATTTTGGCCCCCGGCTGGCATTTGGGAACTTGGATTTCAGGAGGGTTCCTGCTGTCCCCTGGTAAGAGTGGCCCAAACTGTTTGTGCAAACAGTGTGGTTTGTGCTGAACACCCGTTTCCTCCTGGGACTCTGGGATTTGGGTACGTGCTACGCAGAGAGTGCCTACGCGAACAGCTCCCAGTAAAAACCTGGGGAGCGGAATCTCTACTGCGCTTCCCTGGTTGACAACACCTCTCATGTGTTTTCACAAGTTTTTGCTGGAGGAATGAAGCGCCTCCTGTGTGACTCCACTGGGAGAGGATGCTTGAAAGCTCATGCCTGGTTTCCTCTGGACGTCACTCCACGTGCTTTCACCGATTTTGCTTTGTATCCTTTTGCTGTAATAGAGCACAGCTGCAGGTAAGACTATATGCTGGGTTCTGTGAATCTTCCTGGTGAATCACTGAAACTGGGGATGGCTTTGGGGACCGCTGACACATGTTCTAATGTTACAGCCAGGTCCAGTAGGTGTCCCTTGCCCAGGGCCACAGTTTGGCATCTGGGACTTCCCTTTTTGTCTGAAGGACTGGTTGAATGGTTCAGTATTATTACTATTATTACTATCTCTTTCTCTAAGGCTCAACTCAAATACCACCTCCTCTGTGAAGCCTTCGGTGATTACACCTTCCTTCGCTCTTCCCCTACAGCCCCAATCATGTCTAACAGCTTGTATGCAGGTAGTCTGGGAGGGAGGCTACTCTCACTGTGGGTGGCAAAGGGTTTGGTAGAGTCAACAGTAGGGGAGCTATGGAGACCTGGATTCAAATCCTGACTCAGCATCTGCCAGTTGTGTGAACTTCTACCCTCTGAGCTTTGTTTTTTGTCATCTGCAAAATGGGGACAGATAAGATTAAGTTTGCTTGGGCTTCCTTGGTGGCGCGGTGGTTAAGAATCCACCTGCCAATTCAGGGGACACGAGGTCCAGGAAGATACCACATGCCGTGGAGCAACTAAGCCCGTGCGCCACAACTACTGAGCCTGCGCTTTAGAGCCTGCGAACCACAACTATTGAGCCCACGTGCCGCAACTACTGAAGCCCACACGCCTAGAGCCCATGCTCCACAACAAGAGAAGCCACCACAGTGAGAAGCCCACGCACCACAACGAAGAGTAGCCACCACTCAATGCAACTAGAGAAAGCCTGCGCGCTGCAACAAAGACCCAACACAGCCAAAAATAAATAAATAAAATAAATAAATTAAAAAAAATAAACTTGCTAAAAATAAAAAGATTAAGTTTGCTTACATGAAAAAGAAAACCCGAATAACAATGGCTTAAAGAAATTAGAGGTATATTTATCTCCTACAAGAAAGAAGCCTGAGGTAGGTAATATAGGACTGCCATCATGGAAGCCTGGTAATCAGGGATCCAGGCTCCTTCTAACTTACCACTTCTATCCTTAAGGTCTCCTCATGGTCCAAAGTGGCTGCCTGATCTCCAGCCATTATGCCTGAATTTGAGGTAGGAAGAAGGATGAAGATGGGAAGGGGTCCCCTTAAAGGGCTCTTCCTCTAGTTCTTTCTGGGCTGAGGTCAGAGTCTCTGCTTACTTCATGTACACGAGGTGGAGGTCCATAATTGGTTATGGGACAACACACAACAGTCCCCAACCATGGGGTCTGGGAGGTCCCCAAACAATCACCACAACCATTTATGGAGTGCTCACTACCTGCCAGGTGTTGTGCTAAGTGCACATCTCACTTAATCCTTTCCACGACCCAATGAAGTGTATTACAATCCCTATTTTATAGTTGGGAAACTGAGTTCAGAGAGGTTAAGTCACTTGCCCAAGGTCACACAGCCAGGAAGAGGCAAAGCTCAGATTCAAGCCCTGTGCTCACTTCATTCTCGTTCTGAATTTGTGCAAGCATCATTTTAAACATTTAGAAAGAAACTCAGCGGCCTGCCCACCCCTCAGGGGAGAGATAAAAAGGTCCAGCACTTGAATTGAATTGTAGCAAAACTACATGAGTGACACTCTCTGTTTGCCCCAAAGCTCAGAATTCTTCACCTTGATACCGATGGCTCTAAGGAAAGAGATCTAGAAGGAGCTTAGAGGTGGTCTAATACAATGACCTCATTTTACACGTAAGGTAACTTAGACCTGGAGAAGGAAGAGACTTAGAGTGGGTAAGGGCTGAACCCTTGAACCCCTTTGGGCTGCAGAGAGTACTCCATCCATCCATCCTTCCATCCATCCATCCATCCACCCACCCATCCATCCATCCATCCACCCACCCATCCACCCACTCATCCATCCATCCATCCATCCATTTGTCCATTCATTCAGTTGGTGTTTACTGAAGACCTACTATGTGCCATGTGCTGTTTTTGGCATTGGCACATGACAGACAAAAATCCCAGCCTTCATGGGACACATGGTTAAGTCAGTTGGACTGGGTGGGACGTGGTAGGTGGTGGGCAGGGTGAGTGCCTGGGATGAATCATCTCTGAAGTCCCCCCATTTCATAATTTTCTCTGATTTCTCATTTTATCTCATGACTCAGAACTGTAGATAGCCTCTGTCTGGTGGGTGGGGCATCCCTACATCCTGGGGCTGCTGAGGGTCTTGCCTATAAGGCCTGAGCGGCAAGCAGGTCTCCAGAAGCCCACGGGCTCTCCAAATGTTCCTGATTTCCATCATACCTGTCACTCCTCATCTGGGTTTGGCCACAAGACTTACTGGGATCCTGTAGGACAGAAGGATAGAGGGAAGCTAGGCCTGTGGGAGGGTCCACGACTCAGCCAAAGACAGGGGAGGGGCTTAAGGGCAGTGAAGCACACTTTCATGTACAAGTTCACATCTAGAAATTGCCCCTAATGAGATGATTGCACGTATGTGGGAAGGGGTGAGCAAGCACACAGCATCACTGATAACTGGGGACTTTGGGAAGAGTCAAAATGTACATAAGGGACTAAATCGTTAATAAATTATTTGGGGTCCAGATGATGGGCCAGTGTGAGTCATTAAAGAGAATGGTGATATTCCAGAATTCAAGCATCTTTTGTTTTTAAGGAAACATACCTCAGTCTGGCTTAAACTGGAATTTACTGGCTCAGTTCCTGGAGAGTCAGGGATGGGGTTGGCCTTGGTGATATGGATACCAGAGACTCAAGATGTCCTTGTTCTCTCCCCCTCTCTCTCTTCTCTCTCTCTGTCTGCCTTAGCTGTTTCTGTCTCTGGTTACAGATGGGTTTTCTCCATGGGGCAGTCAACCTGGCCACAGAAAGCTCCAGGCTCACATCAAATTACCTTTGACTTCAGAAAGAGGGCCTACCCAAAAAGATTCTCAGGGAAAGATTTTGATTGGCTAGGCCTAGGTCATGTGTCCATCTCTGGACCAGTCACTGCCACATCACTCAGCAAGGGCTTCACAGAGCAGGGATGCTTGTCTGGAGTCTTGGATATTTGTACAAGGAAGGAAAGAATCCTCTGGAAGATCAAGCAGGAGTTTGTGCTTCAGAGAAGGTGAGGGAAGGGTGTTCCAGGTTGGAGGAACAGCATGAGCAAAGGCTCAGAGGCTTGAGATGGAATGGAGGGTGGGACTTGGGATGAATCCAGGCCCGGATCTGGTTTTGCCTGGGGTCTGTCCCTTCCCTGCACCTCCTCCTCCTCCTAGGCCTCTGCCCTCCACTCAGGGGCTCCCTGACTCCCACTTCCCCTTTCCAACCCTTCATAATTTTCTCTGATTTCTGATTTTGGGGTGGTAGTAGTTTGGGGACAGTAGTTTCTGCTGGGCACAGGAGCACACACTTGCACATCAAGTGCATGTGTGCATATCTCACATACACACAGGAGGTGGCCCAGGCTCTACCCTCCTCCCAAGCTCACAGAAGTGGGGGCCTGGAGGAAGCAGAAGGTCTCCAGTAGGCCCGAGTAGCCAGAGGCCACGTCTCCCTGTGTCCTGCCTCCCTCGTTGTCACCAGATGGCTGCAGCAGCTCCAGGCATCTCATATCTATTTGACCGTGCCCGCCAGGGCTCTGCTCATCCCATTTGGCCAAGGTGGACCCATGCTCACACCTCGATGCAAGGGATCCCAGGAAACAGAGCAGCTGGTATTTGCAGCATCTAGGTGGGTGGTGGATGCCCCCGGCCAGGGAGGCGGCTGCTGGTGGGAACCAAGGCGTTAACCCGTGGGGCCCTGGAGAGAGATGTCACCACAGGGAAGGAGGGGGAGCAGTCGGAGAGACAGGAGGAAACCCAGGAGTGGTCAGAGACCCCAAGATGAGGGCTTTTTAAAAAAAATAAATTTATTTATTTTTATTTATGTTATTTTTGGCTGTGTTGGGTCTTCATTGCTGCGTGGGCTTTTCTCTAGTTGCAGCAAGCGGGGGCTACTCTTCATTGCCGTGCCTGGGCTTCTCATCATGGTGGCTTCTCTTGTTGAGGAGCGTGGGCTCTTGGCGCACGTGCTCAGTATTTGTGACTTGTGGGCTCTAGAGTGCAGGCTCAGTAGTTGTGGCACATGGGCTTAGTTGCTCCGCGGCATGTGGGATCTTCCCGGATCAGGGCTCAAACCCGTGTCCCCTGCATTGGCAGGCGGATTCTTAACCACTGCGCCACCAGGGAAGCCCAAGAGATGATGGCCTTTTAAGAGTTGGTCATCAGTGTCCCCGGCAGGGTCAGGGGGCGGGGGGAGGTGAAGGTCCCTGAATGTTCACTGCATTATAGCCGGGTGACTGGGGTGGGAGGTGGCCAGGCAGGGACCACAGGCCGGGGAGCTGAGGAAGTGGAGGCAGTGAACGGGGGTGTCGAGGAGGGAGTGAGAGGTGGGGTCCGCTGATGGGCAGAGGAGGGCGTTTTTAAGAAGGGAGTGGCTTCACTTGAGCCAAGCCACCGGAGACCCAGGGCGTTTGGGACTGGAGAGGGTCCTGGGCAGGAGGAGAGGATGGCCCAGAGTGGAGGGGCAGCCTGAGGGGGGAGGGCCAGAGGAGTCCCCCGGCCCGAGGGCGCCTCGGCTTCCCGCTCTACAGACCAGGAAATGGGCTCAGAGGGATGCTGCCGCTGGTGCCCCTGTTGCCGCCAGCAGGCTGGGATTTGGCTTGGAGTTTGGTTCTGACTTTTGGGTTATTGTGGTTGACATCGAGTCATCTTCCTGGGACATCAGTTCTACTTACTTTGGAGCCGCTCCTCTTTTAGTTTTTGTCAGCCCTTCAAAAGATGGAAATCTGATACTTCGTATGTAAACTTGGGTCAGGTTCCTTCTATCGTGGAGTCTCATTTTTTGCTCAGAAGTGTAATTACAGAGCTTTACCAAAGCGTTCTGTTTACACGTGTCCTCATGGGTGCCCCCCAGTGCCCTTTTCTGCCATTTTGGTCTCATCTCTTTGGCCGTCGTGTCCACGTTCGTGGGCCCCGTGGCATGGGGGCAGGCCAGGGCTACCCAGCTGCACCTTCTGGGTTTGAGTCCTGGCCTCTGGGGTTGCCACACCATCTAGAATCACCCCCACCCCCGGGTAGAGCTGGGGCTCCCCGGGACCTCCTGCTTTGAAAACCAACCTGGTCAGAACCGTTTCTGTGAGCTCAGAGGGCAGGGCTCGGTGTTTTTTGTTTGTTTGTTTTATTTTATTTTATTGGCCGCACCATGCAGCATGCAGGATCTTAGTTTCCTGACCAGGGATCGAACCTGCACCCCCTGCAGTGGAAGCGCAGATTCTTTTTTTTAAACATCTTGGAGTATAATTGCTTTACAGTGGTATGTTAGTTTCTGCTTTATAACAAAGTGAATCAGCTATACATATACATATATCCCCATATCGCCTCCCTCTTGCGTCTCCTTCCCACCCTCCCTATCCCACCCTTCCCATCCCACCCCTCTAGGTGGTCACAAAGCACCAAGCTGATCTCCCTGTGCTATGCAGCTGCTTCCCACTAGCTATCTATTTTACATTTGGTAGTGTATGTATGTCCTTGCCACTCTCTCACTTCGTCCCAGCTTACCCTTCCCCCTCCCCATGTCCTCAAGTCCATTCTCTACGTCTGCGTCTTTATTCCTGTCCTGCCCCTAGGTTCTTAAGAACCTTTTTTTTTTTTTTTTTTTAGATTCCCTATATATGTGTTAGCATACGGTATTTGTTTTTCTCTTTCTGACTTACTTCACTCTGTATGACAGACTCTAGGTCCATCCACCTCACTACAAGTAATTCAATTACCTTTCTTTTTATGGCTGAGTAATATTCCATTGTGTATATGTGCCACATCTTCTTTATCCATTCATCTGTCGATGGACACTTAGGTTGGGAAGTGCAGATTCTTAACCACTGGATCGCCAGGGAAGTCCTTGGTTAGGTATTTTAAAATGTTACCTGGGATTTGGTTTTATTCAGGTATGGTGAGGCCAACAGAACAGGAGATGACTGTCTGAAAAGATGGTTTGTTATATGCACAGGTTCCCAAGAGAAGGGGGCATGGCAGGCCACGCAGGGCCACACAGAGAAGTAGCAGGGCCAGTCAAGGGGGCAGAAGAGTGAGAGGAAAGCATGGACAAAAGCCTTTATAGTGGTTTTCCAGGGAAGAAATGGGTGAGGCAAGGTAAGCATGGAGCAGGGTTAGGATTGGCTAGTTGGAATAATTTTGGCAGGCTCTGGGCAATCGGGGTGGTTCCTAGTTGTCTAGGAAAGACTGTTACGTCCTGGAATGTAAAGCCAGACAGAGGAAACAGATGGGGATACGGACCCAAGATTGGTTGGTTTGCATCTGAAATTCATGCTGGCAGGCCCCTTCATTTACTAGCTCTAGAAATTAGCTAACCCTGGTGCAGTGGAAGTCGCTTCCCAGCAGTGAGGCCCCAGGTGCCAGAGCCTCAAGAATGCAGAAAATAAGGAAATATGGTTAGTATATAAGTTAATACACTGGGTTGGTTTGGTTCCCTGCTGCTTCCGAGGGACTTAGAACAGACTGGGCACACAGTAGGTGTGCAGTGCCTGCTTCTTGAAGGAATGAATGTGACACTGTCACTGGTGAGGCTCAGGCTGTTTATGAAGGGTCGATGTGTGTTTCAGCTGGGAAACTGGCCTCTTCCTGGCGTCAGCCTGTAGCTCAGTGGGTCCTGGCTTTGAACCTCAGTGCCTCCACCTATGAGCTGTGGCAGTATCCTCTGGGACTCAGCATTCTCATCTGTAAAATGGGGATACTGCGGAGCGTCACGCTGGCTTGTAAAGATTGGAGGGCGTGGTTGTACAGTGGAACGGGCCTCAGTGGAGGCAGCTACTGGCCCTTGTCTGTCTCCCCATGGCTCGCCTAATTTCCAGAGTGCTCCAGGGCCCCAGTGGACAGTAGGCCCTGCTTTACTGTCTGTTTTCCTGAGATTTAGGAAAGATTCTCTTTGGCAGGTGACCCCTGGATATGTCCCCTTGGGAGCCTATTAATGTACAAACTGCCAGGCCACTGACTCCTGGGTCCATCCTCTGATGGAGGGGCCTGAAATCATTATTTTATTTTATTTTATTTTATTTTTTTAAAGAAGGGACATTTTATTTATTTTATTTATTTATGGCTGTGTTGGGTCTTCGTTTCTGTGTGAGGGCTTTCTCTAGTTGCGGCAAGTGGGGGCCACTCTTCATCACGGTGCGCGGGCCTCTCACTATCGTGGCCTCTCCCGTTGTGGAGCACAGGCTCCAGACGCGCAGGCTCAGCAATTGTGGCTCACAGGCTTAGTCACTCCGCGGCATGTGGGATCTTCCCAGACCAGGGCTCGAACCCGTGTCCCCTGCATTGGCAGGCAGATTCTCAACCACTGCGCCACCAGGGAAGCCCAATTATTTTAAATATATGCTCAGATGCTTGCAACCCCGGCAAGGGAGATGTTGTCCTTCTCTCTGTAATGATGTCAGGATACACTGCAGGCTTCAGAGCTCTGGGGTCAGCCTTTAGCAAAGAAGTTATTACAGGAAATAAGGAGACCACTTCTGTATTTGCTGTTGAAGGCATGATGTCACTCAGCGCTCCTTACATCAAGAGCACACAGAGCTTTCTTCTAGCGGGGTGTTAGGAAAATGCAACTCACCGGAGAACTGGCCTGTTTCCCCTTTTCCAGTAAGGAGAACTGAGTAACTTGCCCTGTTCTCTTTTTACTCCAGCTGCCCGGAAACTCAAGCAAATCTGAAGCTCGACTGCAGCATCATTTGGCACATTTGCCTTCTTTTCTCCTGGACCTGATTGTATACTTTCATATTCCTAGTTTTTTGTATATATGGGTGATAGTCTGGGAGATAACAAATTCTCATCATAAAAGAAAGGAAAGAAGGAAGGAAGATAGCATAAAAATCTCGGGCAAAACCCAAGTATAGTGGTCAGAGGAGACCAGACTTAAAGTTTTGGCCACCAGTCTGCTGTGTGCCCTTGGGCCACTCACTCACTCGCTGCCTCCTTCTGACCTCCTAACCACTTCCCAGACTCCTCTGCAGGCTCCCCTTTCTCTATGTGTCCTGAAATGTCTGTTCAACACATTTATGAAGTGCCGATTGTTCTGCTACGTAACAAGCCACTCCCAAACTTCCTGGTGGATCTAAATGACATTTATTTTGCTCATGAATCTGCAATGTAGGCAGGGCTCAGTGGGGATAGCTGATCTCGGCTCTACTTCGTGTCAACTGGGGCAGCCCAAGAATGCGCCTGGGATACCTGAAGGCTCGCTGTCTTGCATAGTTGGTGGGTCTGTGGGTTTGAACATCTAGAACTACTTGGCATCTCTCTCTTGCTCTCCACGTGGCCCCTCCAGCATGGCGGTTCCAGGTAGCCAGTAGCCTTGGGAGCCATGAGAGAGCCAGGTGGAAACAGTCGCCTTTTATGACCTGGCTTTGGAAGTCTCTCAGTGTCACTTCCACCATAGTCACGGGGTCACATTATAAGATTATGTGGATGGGAGATGTTGGTGCCGCCATCTTTGGAAAATACCACTTGCCACTCTTCCTCACGCCAAGCAACGCGCTAGTCCCTGGGGACATGGACACAGTGGTGTGTAGGATGCTGGGGTTCCTTCGGGGCCTGTCCCAGCACCTCTTTCTTTATCATTCAAGGTCTGACACTCCCGCCCAGTGCTCTGTTCTGACTCGTCCCCTACGTTTCCAGTTTCCCACCTGACAACTCCATTTGGGTGTTTCCTCTGCTCAGTGGGTCCCAAACTGGCCCCTTGTATGTTTTCCAGCTCAGCAAACGGCAGCACTTTCCCCCGCCCCGCCCCCAGTCACCCAGGCGGGACCCCGGGCATCGATTTAGACCCCTCTCTTCCCTCCTCCCTGCCTGGATAATCAGTGTTCCCTAGAGTCTGGTGTCCCAAATGACTCTCGGAGCCATGGACTCCTCAGGCACCCTCACTGCCACCTCCCTATTCAGGCCACCATCACATCATCTTTCCTCTGGTGACAGCTTGAGTAGGTTTTTGGCCTCAAGCCTTGCCCCAGCCCCACCCCGAATCTTTGCCCTCATAGTACCCAGACTGATTTTTCTAAGACATATCTGGTCACGTCACTCTTCTGCCTAAAAACCTTCAGTGGCTCCCTGTTGCCTTCAGGATGGCATTGAGACTCCATAGCATGACCCACAAGACCCTCTGGAGTCTGGCTGCTGTCTGCTGCTCTGCCCTCTTCTGCCATCCACTCTGTGCTACAGCTCTGTAGGCCATCTTTCTTTACCTTGATCAGACCGTGTACTCTCATGCCCCAGGGCCTTTGCACATGCCACTCCTGCCACCAGATGTGCTCTTTCTCCTTGTCTTCTCTGGCCAATTCCTCCTCAAGCTTCATGTTTTGGCTTAATCTGTTTTCTCTGGGCAGTTTTCCCTGACGCACATGCTCATGGCTCTCAGCGCACCCTACCAGAATCCTAGGACCCATCACTATAATTACTTGCTCAGTATGTGTTTTCATCACTGGATTATAAACTCTAGGAGGGATGGGGCTGGTTCTATCTGGTTAGCCTGTGGCACATGGCGATGCTAAGTAAGTATTTGTTGTATGAATAAATGGCTGGGGTGAGTGTCAGTGTTTGACCAAATCAGCTCAGTGAGGGCCTTTTGATCCCTGACCTTCCACGTCCTACAACCATAAAGTTCCATCTAACCAGAAGGCAGGTGGCCAGCCGGCACCTCTTCTCCACCTGCAAACCGTGGTTTTGGAGGTGGTAACACTGCCAACAGGGCCCTGGGATGAAATGAGAGCCGCTTCTAGTGTCACTCTGAGGTTGGTCATCGCCATACGAGCATGGCAACTCTGTTAACCAGAACCTTCAGATATCAGGAAGCCAGGTCCCTGGGCCAGGCTGGGCTGTGCGAGTCATGTCCAGGAATGGTGACATAGACCAGCTTGTGAGGGCAATGAGCTTGCAGTCCTGGAATCCCAGAATGTTCTGCTGGAAGGCCCCTTAGTGTGTCTGAGATCTCTCTCCTTGTGGTTATGGAAGAGAGAACCGTGGAGGTAGGGAGGTGTTCCCAAGCACCCTGAGTCCTGGTTTTTATTCTTTTCCTCCTGTCCGTCCTGTCTCCTCGGCCGCCCCCCATCCTCTGCCCTTCTGCCCACACCAGGCTGTCGATGTGCTGGGAGGAGGCCCCATCTGGTTTCTGTGACCCCAGGCCCACAGGGTCCTGAGATGACCCTGGGACCGACGGAGCACATGACCTGGCCAAAGTCAGCACAGAGCGGGGAGGGACAAAGGTTGCTGACTCCCACCTGCTAGAACTTTCTCTCTGGGCCCGGCTGAGTCTGCAGGCCAGGACACAGGGCCTCACAAGCGGGGGTCACGCTGGTGGGGTCAGGGCATGGGATGGTGCTGGGCAGTCCCAGGCTTCCCCTGCTTCCTCCGTCCCTCCCGGCTGTGTGACGGGAGCTAAGGGACTCAGCCACGCGAGCCTCGGTCTCCAACTCTGCAAAATGGGCCTGTTTGCCCATTTATTCCCAAGACCACCCAGAGTGCCCTCTGTGAGGCATGGGGCCTCTGGGCTCCCGGTGAGTGGTTGGCGCAGGTTGAGGAGCCCTGCAGACACAGCCAGGTCCCCACCAGCTGCCACCCACTTTCCCTTTCTGGGCCTCTCTTTCCTTCTCTGTAAAAACGGGGATAATGACAGCACCTCCCACGAGGGAAGGTGTGAGGGATTTCATGAAAGGATCCACGTCAAGCAGCCAGCACCCAGCGAGGCCTTGGGAGATCCAGGGGTCTCTGACCCCCTTCCCTTGTCCCCTTCCGCGGGTTCCTCGGAGACCAAAATCAGCCCACGGGCTCCACCCTGTGGTGGCCGGGGGAACGCCACGCAGAGGAGCCAAGGCCTGTGTGTGGGGTCTATGGGCGGTGACTGTAGGGGCGGAGGCGGGCAGGGCTGGGCGCTGGGAAGAGCGTGGCAGCCCCCTCTCTCTGCCTTCTCTTTCATTCTCCATCACTTCTTTTCCCGACTCTCCATTGCCGGCCTCAGGGTGGCGATGGGGGTGGTGGTGAAGTGATGGGCTGGGGGTGATGGGTCGGGGGTGAGGAGGTGCTGCGATGGTAGGTAAGGCCTGGACCAGGGGGAGGTCGTATAAACGCTGGGGCAAATTTGATCTTTATTTAAATTAAAAAATATTAACATTATTTTTGATATTTTGTTCATTATGGTTTTTTTGCATTGATTTTGATTTCTAAAGATATCACCTAAAGGATTATTTATCTTGATTAGTGACTTTGGCTTCCCTTTAGATTCTGCACCCGAAGTGAGTGCCTCACGTGCCTCACCCTATCCCAGCTCTCTTTGAGGGCTAGGTGGGGAGTGGCTGGGCTTCAGCTGGGAAGGCCTCACATGGAAGCCTCCTGATTCTATCCAGTGACTGGTCCACCCCGCCCTGCCCCCCCCCAGCCTCCTTCCATCATCCACCACCCCTTCTTCCCTCCATCCCGCTACCACCTGTCCGTCTATCCATCTTCCATGGTGGTTAAGAACTTGCATTCTGCATTTAGATGACCTGAGTTTGCATCCTGGCTGCCCATCCTGGGTGAGCTATAATGTCCATTCAACACCCACACTTCCCATCTGATACAGTTTTACATTTAAAATTATCCATATAATACTTGAATACATTGTTAAAAAATCCGTTGGCCTCTGATCTTCACAAACATTCGGTGAAATAGATATGATTATCCCCATTTTACAGATGAAAAACTGAGGCCCAGAGGGTGAAGTGTCTTGTCCAGGGTCCCAGGGTCTGTAAGTGGCAGGGATGTGAGATCCCAGGAGTCTGAGTCACAAGGCCATGTCCATCTTTTCACGTCACTGCCTCTCCTCAGGACAGAGTGAGATCCAACCAAGCCCTGGGGAGCCAGTCCAGTGGGGCAGATCATCCTCTGATGATTCTACAGGCACGTGGTGAGTTCTCGGAACAGGTATGTAGGTAATGATGGATTCCTGGTGGGGACCACAGAGGAGGAGGTTATGTGAACTGGCTTGGAGGAGAGAAGGTAGAAGAAGGAAGGGCATCAAGTGGTGGGAACAGCATGTGCGGACTGAGGAGGCGAGGCTGAGCGGGTGACCTCTAGGTGCATCCATGGGTCACGCTGTTAAGTGAGTGAATCTGTGCGTGTGGCTTTAGTGGGGAGCGGGAGATGAGCCTCAAAAGAAAAATGGGGGCCAGACTGTGAGAGGCTTTGCATGCCAGAACACAGCGTACATTTCTTATCTTACCTGACTGGTAATGAGGAAGTTAAGAAAGGAACCACCCTTGGTAGGAAATCTCTCTTGTGCCAGACACTGCAGAGGGTGTTCAAGTCTTTTGTCTCAAGCGCTCCTCACCACATCCCTTTGAGATGGCCATTGTGATCCTGTTTTGTAGATGAGTGAGGCTGAGCCTTACAGAGAGTTTCTGTAACCCCGCCCCCCGGGTCACACTGCCAGATGCGGGGAGCTGGGAGCCAATCCTACCACTGATTTGCAGTTTAGAAAGGTTGCTCTGATGATTATGTGAAAAAAGGACTCGATAAGACAGATTAAAAGCAGACAAAGGGGCTAAGACCATTCAATGGGGAAAAGAATATTTTCAACAAAAGGGGCTGGGAAAACTGGAGAGCCACATGCAAAAGAATGAAGTTGGTCCCTTACTTAACACCACATACAAAAATTAACTCAGAATGGATCAAGGACCTAAATGTAAGGCCTAAAACAAGAAAATTCTTTGAAGACAACATAGGACAAAATCTTCATGGCACTGGATTTAACAGTGACTTCTTGGATAAGCCACCAAAGGCACAGGTAACAAAAGAAAAAAATACACAAATTGGAGTTCATGAAAATTAACAAGTTTTGGACATTAAAATAAAAAACACTATCAACAGAGTAAAAAGGCAACCTACAGAATGGGAGAAAATATTTGCAAATCATATATCTGATAAGGGATTAATATCCAGAATATACAGATAACTCCTAAAACTTGACAACAGAAAAACATACAACCCAACTCAAAAATGGGCAAATGACTTGAATAAACATTTTCCCAAAGATGTACAAATGGCCAATAAGCACATGAAAAGATGCTCAACATCACTGATCATTAGAGAAATGCAAAACTACAATGAGATACCATTTCACATCCATTAGGATGACTATTATTTTAAAAAGCATACAAACAGAAAATTACAAGTGTTGGCAAGGATGTGAAGAAATTGGAACCCTTGTGCACCGTTGGTGGGAAAGTAAAATGGTACAACTGCTGTGGAAAACCATATGGCGGTTCCTCAAAAACTTAAAAACAGAATTACTGTATGACACAGAGATTCCACTTCTGGGTATAGACCCCAAAGAATTGAAAATAGAGTCTCAAAGAGACATTTGTATACCCACGTTTACAGCAGCATTATTCACAATAGCTAAAATATGGAAGCAACCCAAGTATCCATTAATGGCTGAATGGATAAACAAAATGTGGTCTATACATGCAGTGGAATATGATTCAGCCTTAAAAAAAAAGAAGGAAATTCTGCAATATGCTACAACATGGATGAATCTTGAGGGCATGATGCTAAGTGAAAAAAGTCCCCCCACCCCCAAAAAATACTATATGATTCCACTTATATGAGGTACTTTGAGTAGTCAAAATCAGAGACAAAAAGTAGAACTGTGGTTGCTAGGGGTTGGGGGGAGGGGGATGGGGAGTCATTGTTTAATGGGGACAGAGTTTCAGTTTTACAAGATGAAAAGAGCTATGAGTGGTGGTGCTGGCTGCACATTATGAATGTATTTAATACCATGGAACTGTACACTTCAAAATGGCTGAGTGAATTTTATGTTATGTGTATTTGTGGTATGTATTTACATATTACAAGTGTATGTGTATGCTTTATGTGTTTATACATGACATAGTGTAGTCGACTGATACATTTGGAGCTCCATAGCAGGATCTGCTTTGGAGACATGCATCTGGGTGTCATCACCATGTAGATGTCCACAAGGTTACGGGACTGCGTGAGTTCATGGTGGCTTTGGACTGAGAAAAGGATTGAGCTCAGATCCCTGTGGAGCACCGTGTTACAAAGTCCAAGCTGGAAGAAGGGCCCAGAGATGAGGATGAGGTTAGACAGGTAGAAGAACTGGAGGAGAGAGGTCAGGGAAGGTGAGGTCAGGACCTAGAGACATCTGCTGTTTGTGCTTACCAGGCATCTGCTCTACCTTATCCAGAGAGGGTCTTTGCTTTCTTTTGGGACTAGCACGCCTCCACTTTCAGTCCAGGTTATTTATAAGGCTGACCTCATCCCTAGCTCTAGGAAGGGGGTGGAAAAGGCATGACCTAGGTCCAGCTAATAATATTCCATCCCCTGACTGTGGTGATTGGTTCAACAGTGGTCCCGTGACCAAAGCAGGGCCAATGAGATTCAATCCTGGGAATTTTGCTGGAACAATGAGGAAAACAAAACTTTCAGGTGTGATTTCTAGCTGTGAAGATGATGCAAATCTGGAGCTGCCTGTGCCACCAGAAGGAGCCTGAGAATTAAGCCAAAGCAGAGGACAGTGAGTGGAGAGATGGAGAGCAAGAGAGAGTGAGTCTGGATGACATCATATGAGCTTCTGGATCTATCAGTGCTTGAAGCCAGGACAACTAATTCCCTTTATGGCTATGGCAAACATTAAAAATTGGCAATCATTAAAAATTCATTAAAATCATTAAAAACATTAAAACTTCTCAATCCATCTCCTCTTTTCCTTCCTCTACTACAGAGTCTGAAGAGCTAAATCATTATTTTCCAGCTTCCCTTGCTGCCAAGGGTGGCCATGTGACCCTTTCTGACCAATGAGGAAGTCCCTGGGGAGGGGGCCCCTTCCTTAATAAAAGGAAATTCTCATTAGGAGAATGAGTTTGGGCCCCCTCACCCTTTCCTTTTCTTGCCACTCGGAATGTGATTGTGAGGCTGGGAGGTGCGGCCATCATCTTGCAGCTACACAGCAACAAGCGCAAGATGTAGGACAAGCGCTAAGCATGATGGGACCAGAGCACAGGATGAGCCCAGGCTCCTGACAGCATTGCGGGGCTGCTGCTCCAGGCCTGGGCTGCCTCCTCCTGACGTTTCGCTGAATGAGGCAATAAGGCCCTGCCTGTTCAAACCCCTGCTGCTGGGTTTCTGTTACCTGCGCTAGAGTGGAGTCTGTTGACACACGGAGCCGGAGCCGGGGCAAAGGAGGGCAAGCCGATGCAAGGCAAGTGTTTAAAAAGTACTTAAGGGAATTCCCTGGCGGTCCATTGGTTAGGACTCTGTGCTTTCACTGCCGAGGGCCCGGGTTTGATCCCTGGTCGGGGAACTAAGCTCCCACAAGCTGCACCTTACGGCCAAAAAAAAAAAAAGTACTTAAAAGGGGAGGGAGTGGCCCACAGCCCCATGATGCAGAGAGGCTGGGAGAATGGGGCCTGTGTTGGAGCCATTGGAGGGCTTGCTTGCCTTCTGTTTTACCCTCCCCTCACTGTGCTTCCGTGTGCCACGCAGCCTGGAAAGTTTCCTGCTCGTGACCTTGGCAGCGGTTCCCCTTGGTCAGTTCTGCAGTGTTCTGGGAGTCGTTCCTGGAGACCCACCCACTCAGAGAGTACCTCCTGTGATTTTTAAGCACCCGATTCCCCACCTTAAATCCCTTTCTGCTGAAGACACCTAGAGTGGTTTTTAGTTCCTGCACCAAAACACGACTGATCTAGGATCAAGAAGTGGCCTTTGGGTTTAGGAATCTGGAAGTCCCAGGTGACCTTTGAGAGAGTGGTTTCAATGGAGGGGTGGTGAGGGGCGATCAGTTTTGGAGCCCTGTTGGTGCCTTAGGAGAGCATGGCCTAATCCATAGAAGTGGGCCAATCTCCAGGAGGACAGCACTGTGGAAGAACCCGAGTATGTCGATTTAGCCCCCAAATGTGTCCTTGGCTCACTGGGGTCTCTGGTCCCCCAGCCCTTCTTGGCCCAGTCCCTGGACCCCTCATCTTTGTGTATTAACGTCTGGGTCTGGTCTCGCTCCAGCTATGCCACAGAGGAAACCAGATTGCAGTGGGTGAGGGGTTTCCTAAGAGGTAAGGCGAAGAGATGGCTTGGATGGATGGGTGGGTGGCAGCTGGGGGGGACATGGAAACAAAGTCTCAGGGCTATTTCCTTGTAAGACGTAAGATGTGGGAATGAGTGAATGTGCGAAAGCAGTTGGAGAAGCTGGAGAAAGAGCAGAGCAGCGTCCTAGAGGAGACGAGAGGGATAGACTATGAAAAGGGAAAGCGGGCCCCGTGGCCGCAGCCTCCCCGATATTGACAAGCGTTTGTGGCTTGCACAGCACTGGCCTCGTGCTCACGGCTCTCCAGCAAGTGGAGGAGGTGGGTGTGATCACACAGCTGGTTCCAGGCCCGTGAGAGGGTGAGGGGGGAAGCTGGAGGAGGACCCATCTCTGGCCGGGTTTGAGTGGGATGGGAGCTGAGGTCACCTCCTGAAGGAGAGGGTTTGTGGTTCCTGAATAAGTGGTGGTCAGAGGGCCAGGGGCGTGTGTGAAAGAGCGCCTTCTAGGGCTCGGCAAGGGGATGGCTGAAAGCTCAGGGCCTTGCTGAGGCTGAAGGTGGACTTTGCCCCAATGGACTGTCTCCATCCACTGTGTGCAGCCCGTGGGTGGGCTGGGTGGGTCTGGAGGTCTAGGTCCCTGGATGGGGCCCAGCCAGTGTGTGGTTGGAAAGACAAAGAAGGAAGAAATTAAGGGTGCTTTGGGTAACTTGGGCAGGAAGAGTGATCTGAGAATGGGCTGCTGGCTGGGGTGCGGAGGGAGGGAGGGGAAGGCAGGCCTGGGCAGGAGGCCAAAGTGAATGCCATGAAGCTGGGTGAGGACAGGGCCAGGAAAGCCCAGAAGGGGGACAGATATGCCCCCTAGATATTTCATACTCAGTGACAAGTGTGTGGTAGGAAAGGGTTTCCTTGCCTCCTGCCCCCATCCCAGTTCCTCGGGTCATGCAGCTCAAGGCAGAGAAGGAGGCAGCCCGTGGAGGCTGCAGGGCTCCGGCTCGGTCCTGCCTGTTTGAGCGGTGCCCCTTCCCTGGCGGACCGCCTGCTTTTAAATACCATCTGCATCTGGACAACTCCACGCTTATGTCTCCAGTCTGGATTCTTTCCTTGCTCCAGACACATCATCCAGCCCCACACTTGACATCCCAATGTCCAACAGGCTTCTCAACCGAAGTTTGCAGAACGGAAGCCTCAATCCCTGACCCTGCAAACCCTCTCCTCCCACAGTCACCCCCTCCTGGTTAAGTGGCATGTCCACCTGCCGAGTTGCTAAGAATGAAACTGGCACCCTCCTTGACTCCATCAGCAAATCCTGTAGACTCCACAGAATATATCCTGGGTCCAGCCAGTTTGCACATTCTCCACCACCACCTCGGTGGTCCAAGCCTCCATCCCCTCTTGCTTGGACACCTCAGGGACGACCGGGTCTCCAGTTTCTGCCCTTGTCCCACTACGGTCTAGTCCTCACATGGCCACCAGAGGGCGCCATCTAGACGCGGATCCCGCGGTTTCCCTGCTCGCAGATTGAATGCACAGCCGTTCCTGGCGTCTCCAGGCCTGCGGGCCACTCTGCCTGGTGCGCTTCATTCAAGCCCCATAGGCCTTCTTGCTGCCCCTGGGAACACTCCGAGCTCCTCCTCACCTTTGCCCTTGGCAGGTCCGTCCTGCAGTGCTCTTTTGAGGGCTCAGCCAGGTTTCTAATCAAGTCTGCCTCTTCCCTTCGGTGTCATTCTCTTCTCCCTGGCCTCTTTTATTATTTTTTCACGGCACTTTCATCACTGGTATTATCTTTATATTGATTATCTTGTTTATAGTCTGTGTCCCTGGCTGCTGTGAGCTCTCCCGGGCAGGGACTTGTCTTTGTCCCCTGCATGTCCCCAGGGCCCAGCACCCAGGATTAAATATGTGTTGAGTAGCGCATGTCAGCCTGGCGTGGCACTGGAGACCCACAGGCAGAGAGCATCCTCTGCACCCCCCAGGCCAGGCCCTGTTGAAGGTGTCTTCCCCTCCCCTTTCCTGTTTAGTGTCAGAGCCTCTGGCCCACCCAGGACACCCATGGGAATGGGCAGAACTGGAGGACAAGGAGATAGGCAAGAGCAGAGGGGTTAAATGGCCTGGGGGTCCATGTGGGAGGGAAGGCATTTTGAGAGTCAAAAGGAGACAGGGGCACTCATTGGATGGAGTGGAGAAGCTGCCCCAAGACTCCTGGCCTCTGTCGTCTGGAGCAAAGGCCTGTCTGTACCTTGGCTTGTGCTGTGCAGCTCGTGTGGGTGCCTGAAGGCTGGCAGGCATGCTGGCTGGGTGTCTCTGCTCCTGTCTGTCATGGTAAGTGTAGGGGCTGTGCTGAGGAGGGGGGAGGTGAGTGGTGGGAGCTTGGGGTCCAGGGGGGACACTCACTGTGGAGTCTTGGGGAGAAGTAGGATCTGGCCAGGCAGGAAGAGGAGCCCAGATTTTTGGCAGAAAGAATGGAGGGTGTAAGACCACACTGAATGGGTAGTAGAAGATCTCAGGGGATCTGGCCTGGCAGTGATAGAGGAGGAAGGTGCGTGGGGACCAGCATGGAGACTCTCCTGCCCTAAACAGATGGGAGTGGGCCTTTTCCGGGGAAAACAGGCTCCCATTGAGATGTTGGAAGACTCCCGCCAGCACTGACACTGACATATCTGAACACTCCTGGGGAGAAATGCTGAGCTCTGAGCCAAGCTGCGAGGGGGACAGTGAGGGAGGGAGGTGGATTCAGGAACTGTTCAGGAGGGAGGACCCCAGGCCCTGGATGCTGGGACTGAGAGGAGGGAAAGCCCAGGGTTGCTGCCCAGCCCAAGGCTAACATAGCACGAGATGAAGGCCGCTTTCAGTCAGTGGGGAGAAAATACCCTCTTGGGGTAGATGACATTGGTCAAGGGGTAGCCATCTGGAAAAACATAAGGTAGGATCCGTACCTCACATGGTGCAGCAGGATAATCAAGCATAAAAAGCTAGACAAGGACTTCCCTGGTGGCACAGTTGTTAAGAATCCGCCTTGCCAATGCAGGGGACACGGGTTTGAGCCCTGGTCCGGGAAGATCCCACATGCCACAGAGCAACTAAGCCCGCGAGCCACAACTACTGAGCCTGCGTGCCGCACGCCTAGAGCCCATGCTCCGCAACAAAGAGAAGCCACTGCGATGAGAAACCTGTGCACCACAATGAAGAGTAACCCCTGCTCACCCCAAGTAGAGAAAACCCGCACACAGCAACGAAGACCCAATGCAGCCAAAAAAAAAAAAAAAAAGCTAGATGATGGCAGCAAGAAGAAATCATAGAAGAAGGTTCTAGGAATGCAATTTTAGGGTAGCAAAGGCCTTTCTAAGAATTACAAAGAACGTAGAAGCCAGACAAGAAAAGACTGGATGGACTGAATGACAAGAATATGAAGAAGTCTGTGTGGTTCAAGCCACTATTAGTAACATAGTGACAATCTGGGGAAACATGGTTGTAACTCATGTGACAAAGAGCTAATTTCCCTAAAATGGAAATCAGTGAAAAAGACCAAGCCGGAATAAGAAAATGGGCAAAGGGTATGAAAACACAGTTCACAGAAAAGGGAAATGCAAATGGCTTTCAACGCTATGAAAAAATGCTCACTCGGATTAAAAGAAATGCAAATTAAGACGCCATTGCTATCTCCTTCTTGGCTTCTTGGAATATCAAACATAAGAAATTCACCTAAAAGACTGTTGATGAGAACGTGGAGAAGCAAGCTTTCATTCATTGCTGGTGGGAGGTGCATGGGCACAGCCCCCGAGGAGGGGATCTGACACAAATGACACACTCTATCACCCAGCAGCCTCCAGACACTCGCACCTGGCAAAACGGTGTACGGACATTGCTATACACGGCAGCACAGTTGGAGGAGCAACAGGTGGGCGGGGGGAAACCCCAGCCATCCTTCAGTAGGAACTAATCAGATCACTTCCAGCATGCCGAAACAATGGAATTCTGTTCAGCTGCAAAAATGAATGAGGAAGCTCTTTATAAGCAGACATGGAACAAACTTGAAGGTAAATAGTGAATGGAAACCAGCAATGTACGGGACACCAGGCATTGTGTGCTTCCTTTTGGGGTGAGATAAAGGAAATAAAGAATGCTTTTTTTCTGCTGGGATATCTCTGGAAGGACACATAAGAAAATGGCAACAGAGGTGGCCTCCTAGGAGGGGACTGGGTGGCTGGGCTGGAAGATAGACTTATTCATGATTTGTCATGGTCAGTTCTTGTGTGCCTTTTGGAACATGTGAATGTATTACTCATTCAAAGGTAATATGAAAATATTAAAATAATGAAAAACTTTAAAAGCTTAAAAACAATGCTGTCTAGGCCCCCGTTTAGGGGACTGGGATAGTTGTGTTGTACTGGGATGGGGGATGGGAAAGACTGTTGAGTTGGAGGGACCAGTGGGGCATCTGGGGTGGGGGTGGGGTATCTCCAGCAGGCAGTGGAGCGAGACCCAGGAGCCATACTTTGGGGACGGCGATGGAACCCATGGTGTGGGGCCCCAGGGGGTGTAAGAGAAAGGCCAAGACAGCGCCCTGAGGGGCAGGTGTGTGAGGAGGAGGAGGAGGGTGCACCAGCATGGGCACCAGGAGAAGCGGCTCTCCCTAATGCATCAGTCGGCGGCTGGCCTGGGGGGAATGCAGGGAGGGCTCCCGGGGTCTGGGGGCTGGGGATCAATAGCAGTCTGGCTGTGCTTGGTCTCTGGGTGTGTCTGGGACACAGAACCTGATCCAGGGGCAGAAGGAGAGGCCCCTGATGAAGAAAGGGGTCTGCACTCCTGATCCAGGGCTTCATGGAGAATCTCCTGGGAGAAAATCCCCTCCCTGTGCCCTGGACGTGCCCTCATGGAGGCTTCTGGGCCTGAACTTGACTCCTCCAGCAGGAAGGAGGGAGGTGACTAAACTGAAGAGTAGCTTGAGGCGGTTGGCAGAGGGAGCTGGGTTGGGGCCCAGGGGTGGGGAAACATCTGTTTGAACCAGGCCCTGAGGAATTTGACCCCTGAAATTCTGGGAGGACCGTGCCAGGCTGGGGACCAGGCTCCAGTCACTGGGGACTGCCCGGAGCTGGCCACTCCTCTTCTTCTTTTTATTTTTTAAATTTAGTTTTTGGCCACGCCCCGCGGCATGTGGGATCTTTGTTCCCCGACCAGGGATTGAACTTGTGCCCCCTGCAGTGGAAGCGCAGAGTCCTAACCACTGGACCGCCAGGGAAGTCCCTGGCTACCCCTCTTCTGACACCTCCCTGTTGTGATGCTGAGCCTGGGGCTGACCAAGGCTGAGCGAGCCTCCACCCAAACCAGTTCCCAGTGCTGCCTCCAGGGGGCCTGCCAGAGACACCCAGGCAACCCCCACCCCATGGGTTTTCCTTTTTTTTTAATTTTAAATTTAATTTAAAAATTCTTATTTCTATAACAATTTACTGAGTGCCAGATCTGCGCCAGAATACAGTAAAGACTTAGAAAATGTTGGCTGCTATTTTAATAAAAGGTTAAAATGTTTATGAAGATTTAATAATTTTAAAGTTGTAAGCATTTGGTGATACAGCCTAAAGATTTATAAAGCAAAAATAAAATAAAATAAAAGTGATAGAATTACAAGGAGAATTGACAGATTCACCAGCATAGTGGGAGAGTTAACATATCTTTCTCAAGAGCTGATAGATCAAGCGAGACAAAGGAAAGCAATGATTTGTAATGATATAAAAGATTTAAGCAGCACAGTCAACATCTCTGATTCATTAGACACATAACAGAACACTGACTGTCTACACATTTATGAAAAAAAAACCTCATACTAGGTCATACATAAAGCAAGTCTCAACAAATTTAAGCAAATCAGTGTGATACAGTCCATGTTCTTTGATCACAATACCATTAGGAAGACAAAACAAAACAGAACAAAATCCCTTTCCCCAACATTTGAAGATTAATAACACACTTTCAAATAACTCATTGATCAAAAAAAATCATAAGGAAAATCTTAAGATACTTAGAACTAAAACACAATAAAATATTACCTATCAAAATTGTAAGTTGTGGTAAATGTTATGTATATTTTACCACAATTAAAAAAAAAAAACAACTATAGGTTGCAGCTAAAGTAGTATTTGAGGAAAATTTATAGGCCCAAGAGCTTATATGAGGAACAAAACAAGGCTGCAAATTGATGAACTAAGCATTCAAAACTGAGAAGTAAAATAAGAACAGTAGAATAAACCCAAAGGAAAAAAAGAAAGGAAATAATAAAGATAAGACCAGAAATTAAGTGGAAAAAATTGTATAGTAGAAAGGATATACAAGGCCAAAAGTTGGTTCTTTGAAAAGACTAATAAAATTAACAAATTTGGGGAGGAATTAAGAGCAAAGGTTGGAGGCAAAAATAATATTAGCATGAAAAGAAGGGATATAACAGAAATTGAAAAGTGGAGATTAAAAAGATATAAAGTAATACTATGAATAGCTTTATATCAGTGAATTTGAAAACCCAAGCAAAATAGAAAAATATATTAAATATTTCTAGAAAAATAGATAAAAGATGACTCAAGAAATAATAGAAATTCCAAATAATCCTATATCCATTAAAGAAATTGAATTAGTAGTTTAAAATCTACCACTCCCTCCTCCCACATCATCCCAAATCAGGCCCAGATGGCTTTACAAATATTACAAAATATTCAAGGAAGAGATAATTCAACATTATCCAAACTTCTCTAAAAATAGAAAAAAAGATATCACCAACTCGCTTCATGAAACTAGTCTAACTTTGACACCGTCCCCACCCCCCACAAAAGAAAGACAAAGACAGTGTGAAAAAAGAAAATTACTGGCCAATCTCACCGATGAACTTGGGGACCCCCCACCAATATTGGCAGTATGAAGCAAGCAACGTATAAAAGACAATCATCATGACTGCATTTGTTAGGGTATAGTTTAAGCTGCTGTAACAAAAAGACCCCAAAGCACAGTGGCTTAAAGAAGACAACCACTCACATCCAGAGGTCAGTGGTTCCGATCGATCATCCCCCACACATCCAGGATTGCACCAGTGTTTCTACTTCCTGGCCAATGAGGAGGGAAGAAAGATGTACAGGACATGTGGCATAGCCTTCAAGGAGATGGTAACGGAAGTTGCACTCACCACTTCCACACATACCCTTTCCCCCCCCAAACGTAATCATGAGGCCACACCTTGCTGCCGGGGACACTGAGAGTTGTGGTCTTCAGCTGGGTGAGCCTGGGGCTGGCTACAAGTCTTGGAGCTCTGTTCTTAAAAAGAAGAAGTGGAGAATGGCTGTTGGGAGCCAGCAGTATCGCCCAGAGCGACTAAGTTAGGTTTATGCAAGAATTCACTGGTAAGTGTATATTAATGTTATCCACATCATCTCCATAGATACAGAAAAAAAAAAGCACTCAATAAAATTAAACACATATGATCAAAACAAAACTGTTGTTACTAAGAATAGCAGGGAAGCTTCTTTAACTGATAATAATGTATGATAGTAATATCTGCCAAGAGCCTGCATCATGTTCAGTGGTGAAACACGAGAAGCATTCTTTTAAAAATCAGAAATAAGCAAAGATGTCTGCCATCAATGATTCTATTCAACCTAAGGAATTATGTTACAAAAATTGGGAAGGAAGAAATAAAACTGTCATTTTCCACAGATAAGACTGTCTACAAAGACGGTCTTAGACTTGTTTGTAGCTCTCTAGACAAACTCTAGATAAATTGTAATAAGAATTTCCATCCAAGCTGCCATATACATAAATTCAATCTGCAACGTTTGACATTCTCCTACATATAAGCAACAAACAGAAAATGCAATTTTAAAAAGTTTTAGTTACAATGACACTGAAAGTAATAAGGTATCAGTGAATAAATCTAATGAAAAAAAAGTGCATGACCTTTCTGGGGGAAATTATGAAACTTTATTGAAAGCTATAAAGAAGAAATATGACATGTTAATGGGTAGGAAGATTGAATGTTACAAAGATGTCAATTCTCCCCCAAATGCCTCTATAAACTGAATAAAATTCTAATCAAAATCCTGACATAGTTTTTCTTGGAACTTGACAAGCTGATTCTAAAATTTCTATGAAAGAGCAAATGGTCGTTGACAATTATAACAATTCTGAAAAAGTTCAAGAGAGGAGAATTTGCCCTGCCGGATATAAAGACCTGACATAGAATTTCAGTAATTTAAGCAGTGTGATGGTGACTGCAGCGTGGACAAATAGACCAAGAACAGACTCACATACACACAGACATACTGGCCATGAGACAGCTTGGCTGCCGCTCACTGGGAACAAGGCAGGCAGCTCTGCTCGATAAATGGTGCTGGAACAGCTGGTCATGGAGACGACGAAATTAAATCCTTAATCTCATGAAAATTGAAGAAATCCTATCTTACCACACCCTAAAATCCATCCCAAGTGTGTAAGGACCTGAATATGGGAAACAAAACTTTAGAAGTTTTAGAAGAAAATGCGGTAGAACGTCTTTATGAAATTGGGAGTAGGGAGAGACTTCGTAGGCAAGACTCACTCCACAAACACAAGTCTCTAGGGAAGAAATTTAAATTAGACTACATCCAAGTGAAAATTTGTGCATTCAAAGTCACAGCTGATTAAAAGACAGCCCAAAGACTGGAAAAAAAAGATTTGTAATGCATATAGCAAATTTAAGTTTGAAAATCAGAATATACAGGGACTTCCCTGGTGGCGCAGTGGTTAAGAATCTGCCTGCCAATGCAGGGGACATGGGTTTGATCCCTGGTCCGGGAAGATGCCACAGTCTGCAGAACTACAAAGCCCGTGCACCACAACTACTGAGCCTGCACTCTAGAGCTTGCGAGCCACAATTACTGAGCCCGCATGCCACAACTACTGGAGCCCGCGTGCCTAGAGCCCGTGCTCTGCCACAAGAGAAGCCACTGCAATGAGAAGCTGGCTCACTGCAACAAAGAGTAGCCCCTGCTCGCTGCAACTAGAGAAAGCCTGCGTGCAGCAGCGAAGACCCAACACAGCCAAAAATAAAGAAATAAATAAATAGAAACAATGGGATAATATATTAAAGAAAAAAAAAGGAAATCAGAATATACAAAGAACTTCTCCAAATAACTATCGGAAAGTAGAGAAATGGACAAGAGATATGAAAAGATAATTTATGGAACAGGAAACACCAGCGTCCAATAAATACCTGCAAAGATGCACAACATCACCAGAAACAAGTTAATATAAATTAAAACTGCAATGAGATGCCAATTCACACCCATAGGTTGGCAAAAAGTATAAAGTCTTACAAGGCCAAATGTGGCTGAAGGTGTGGACCTTGAGGACCCCTGAAAAATGACTTCTCACTCTGTATTAGGGTGAAAGATGTAGGTGCCCTACAGCTCTGTTGTCCCACTTCTGGAGAAACCTCACCCACCAGCTCCAGGAGTCCACAAATATCCGCAGCAGAACTGGTTGTAAAGCAAACATCGCAAGCCTCATGCATATGCATTAACAGGAGATTGGATAAATGCATTTTGATATAGTCATATCATGCTTGTGTGTATCATACACACAAGCAGAGATAACTGAACTAGGGCCATAGGTTAAACATTTACCAGCACACCGCTGGGTGGAGGTTGTACTTCGGGAACCCTAAGGCCTGTGGTGGGGAGGAGCGAGGTGACTGATCTGAGCAGCCCCTGGATAAGTCCTAGGACCTCTGTGGGCACAATCTAGGGGGTGGATTGGGCTGAAAATGAGGAAGGGTTTTCTAACAGGCCCGGCTGCCCAAGGGTGAAAAAGACTCTCTCTTAAGGGAATGAGTTCCCCGTCACTGGAGGTATGTGAACGGGGCTGCTTAGTGGGCAGTGAACCAAGCAATGGATACCAGAAGTGCAGAGGCGGGGTTGGATGAAGATGGCCTTTATGATCCCTCTTCGCACGCCCAGAGGCCCCGTGCTTCTGTGATTCAGTGAGTTTGCAAAGTGTGGTTAAAAGAGAATTGACTGAATGAATAACCAAAGTGTGACACATCCCTGGATGGAAGGCTGCTCACTAATGAAAGGGGATGGACCACGGCTCATGCAACAGCACACGGATGGATCTCAAAAACACGCCGTGTGAAAGAAGCCTTGTGCAAGAGGCCGAACACCGTGATTCCATTTATGTGAAATGCTAGAAAATGCAAAGTAATCTGTAATGACAGAAAGCAGCTCAGAGCTTCCATGTGAGGGTGCAGGGGGTGGGGGGATGGACTGCGCAGGGGTGCGAGGAAACCTTCCACGGAAATGGGAATGTTCTCTGATGTTTGGCATCTTGACTGTGGTGGAGATTTCATGGGTGTATGTATCTGTGAAAATGAATGGAATTGTACACTTTAAATGGATTCATTTATTATATGCAAACTATGTCTCAATATAGATATTTAAAAAAAGAAAAGAAAAAGAAAAAGAAAAGGTGAAGAGGCCTGGACAGGAGGCCGGGGCTGCTGCATCTTGGCCTTGGTCTCATGCACAAGAGCCTCAGTTTCCCCATCTGTAAAATGAGAGTATTGGACAAGGACACCTACGTTCACTTCCAGTGTAGTGGTTACAAGTGTGCCGCGTCATCTGGGGCAGATTCATGAACTTCTCTGGGCCTCAGTTTTCTCATCTGTAAAGTGGGGGAACAATAGAGCCACCACCAGCCTGGGCTTAAGAGCAGTGGTCGCTGCGCTGGAAGCACGCAGAGACTGCCACTGCCCTTCTAGCCTCGCAGACACCTGGTGCCTGTCATCCAGGCTGCCTCACTCCCTATCTTGTTCCCCTGCCAACCCTGGCCTATCCTCACAGCCCCAGAGCCACCGGCAGATCGGGGCCATCTCAAGGTCCCTGAGTCACTCTCATTACAGGTCACAAGTTCTTCAGGGGCAACTTCTTGTCTTCCTTGTTTTGTATCCACAACAGTACCAAGCCCAGAGCCAGGTATTCAAGTGGTGTATAATGGGTGCACGTGGAATGAAGGAGGGAGTCGAGTGGACCTAATTCCAGGAGAATTTTGCTTGGGTTGTCCTGGGGAAGCGGCTTTCTCAGGATGGAGGGCAGGTGCAATTTTAGTGCTGTCATGGCCATGTATGGTTGAGTAGGTTGTATACTGCACAAGGAAGCTCCACCCCAGGGGACAAATGGGGGATAAAACCCAGTACATATAGCTCTTTCCAAGTCACGTGACCATACTCATTGGCTGTGTCTTCCCAAAGAGGTGCATTATTCCTTTTAATTTTCTTTTCTTCTTTTTTAAATAAACATTTTATTTTGGAATAATTTTAGATTTACAGAAAAATTGCAAGGACAGTAAGAGAATTCACCATATCCTTCACCCAGTTTCCCCTTAGGTTCACAACATTTACATGACCACAGTGCATTTGTCGAAACTAAGAAATTAACCTTGGTACAATAGCATTATCTGATTTCAGATTTGTCTTGTATTTTATTACTTTTTCCATTAATTTGTTTTTTCTTGTTCCAGGATCCAATCCAGGATCCCACATTGCACTTAGTACATTGTTTTTGTTAGATTAACACAGAGGTTTTCCTATGGGATCGGGATTGCAGTGGTTGGGAAAAGAATGTGGATTTGGGGGAGTAGCCAGAACAAAGTCCTTAGGTGCCCTGTGAGGTGCCCAGGGTGGGTCATGCGGGGGTGCTTGGCCTTCCTGACCCCCGCTGGGCTCCGTGAAGTGCTTTCCACTGTCTCAGCTCAGCCCATGTAAAGCACAGAGCTACGACGTCAAAGTTTGTTGGCAGGTTTTACTCATTGGCTGGCCAAGTTTTTGGAGCAGGTCCTTGGGGAGGTAGCATTTCCCTTTCGGCAGAAGCTGTCTTTGGGAACCCTGTAACTTGTGTGGAAGGTCTGGGAAGTTTCAGATCCAGGTGCTGGAGTGATGGGGGTGGGGTGGGGTGGAGGTGGGGGGGATAGAGTGGGAGTGGCGCTGCGGAGATCTCCCGCTGCGGAGATCCAGTGCTGCTCAGATCCCGAGGCCCCTCGAGGCTGAGGGGGCGCACTCGCCCTCCCCACCCACTGCAGCACTCAGGCTTTGTCCCCCAGACAGCAGCCGGGGTGACAGAAGAGTTTGGAGTCACCTGGCCCTGGGTTTGATTTCAGGCTGGGCGATCCTAGTGAATCAACTGGCTTCTAAGGCCTTCTGTTTCAGCATCGTTCAAACGGGCCACGGCTCCTGAGCCAGGGTGCCCGGTCCCCCAGGGCTGCCTCCAGCACAGGGCTTGGCTGGCGTGGGGCACTGCCCATCACTTCCCTTGACGTTTCCCCTTCTCTGTCAGCTGATCCCCACCTCCCTTCCTGCCCCATCATATCCCCCCCATATCTCTCCCATCGTTCCACACTCAGGGGGTCCCACACTGGCCCCTGCTTGGGTAGCATCCATGTCTTCCCCTCTGGAGAGCCCTATCTCTGACACTAGCTTTCAAGTGCCAGCTTGAAGGCCACCTTGAAGGCCCTAGCTCGCCCTGTGTGCAACTCTGAGGTCCCCTCCCTGTCAATCTTCCGTGGCCCCGTCACTTCCTGCCTTGTTTTATGGACACCTGTGATGAAGCCGTATCTTCCCGCTCACATCCTAGACTCACCAGTACCCGATCCTGTGCCTGGCACTCAGTAGGTGCTCATTAAATGCTTATTGACCAGAACCGAGGTGAACTACGTTCTTAGGAGCCTCAGGTTCTTGGAGAACAGCTCTGGCCCAGCCCATGGAAGTGAGTCTCCAGCCCAGAGGGTCCCCAGGTCTCCTGCTGGTGTCCCGGAGCAGGGATGCCCGCGGGGGTGGCCAGGGCCCAGCCCAGCCCCTGAGGGCCATCCCCCCCTTGAGCCGTTCTGCCAGACCGCAGGCTCCGCCTTCTGCAAACGGCCGTGGGGGCAGCCGCTTGGGTAAGTTCCCCTTCCGCTTCCTCCCGCCTCCTGTCCCTCTGCGGCTGCTCCTTGCTCAGGGTGCCTCTCCAGCTCTCCATACCCCCGTGTCTGCAGAAGCGCTCCGGGCCCTGAGCTGTCAGCACCACCGCCCCCCAGGCCTCGGACACGATGCAGGCCATAAAGTGTGTGGTGGTGGGAGATGGGTAGGTACCCGGCTGGACTTGCTGACAGCTCCGTCCCGGGGTAGCCCTGGACCCTCCCGCCCTGGCGCCCCTGGGGAAGCCCCCTGCCCTGCAGATGGAGGGGTCCCTCGGAGGCCGCCGGAGGAACGGCTCCCTTTTTCTCCCAGGGCCCAGAGGGAACCCCAGGGGTGGGCTGAGGACAGCTCCACTCTCTCTGCCCACCTCACCCCGGAAGCTGCCTGGGTGGAGAGTACAGGACTAGGGTTGGGGGTGCCTGGGGCCCCTCGCCTGCACCCTGAGAGCTGGGGCTGGTCTCCCACGGGCCCTCAGGCTTCGATTCTGTGGATGCCGGCTGGGGGCAGGGGTGGGTCCCCAGGCTGACCTGGGCTCTAGTCACTGGCTTGCGCTGCTGTGTGGCCTTGGGCAAGTCACAGCGCCTCTCTGAACCTCAGCTTGGCCATCTGGAAAGAGGCCCATGCCCTCAGGGTTGATGTGGGGTCCCTCGAGATATTTTGACTGGTTGTCCTGCACGTAAGTGTGTTCAGTGAAGCCGGCCTCCTGAACCTCAGCCTGCGTGGCTGGGGAGGTTGTGTGGAGGCTGTGGTGAGGAGCAGAAGGGGGAGGGGCGTGAGAGACAGAGCTGGGGAAGGAGGAGGAAGGGGTGGGAGGGTGACTGGGGGGGTCAGTGTGGGCCAGGCTGAGCCGAGGCACCTTCTCAGCTGTTAGATCTCAGCGACCTCAGGTTGTCATGTCCCCCACTACGGGCCTCAGTTTCCTCTTCTGTAAAATGACAGCTTTGATATGCCCATCTCTCGTGCCTGCCAGCAGCACTGTCTTAGGGTCCAGCCCGCAGGTACCGTCTGGGGTTTTCTGTAGGTCCAACCCCGACACATTCCCGCGTGGTCTGGCTGGGCGGGCCTCTTATCCAACCCTCCCATCCTACTGAGGGGCAGCCTGAGGCCTTAAGAGACTTGATTTTCCTGGCCTGGGGTGGGCTGATTCTGATGCATGTTATCTGCCCGCCTGTCCAGCCCTGCTCACTTCTGCTTTATATCTGATCTGAGGAGGGGAGGGCGGAAGCCAAGGGCAATGTTCCAGTCACTTAGAGTTACCTTGTTGGCAGGCCCGGGGGAGTGGGTGGGGAGAAGAGGGCAGCCGGTCCCCAGTCCCCTCGGAGCAGGAAGTGACGAAACCAAGTGGGGCAGGGGAAGGCCCAGGGCTACCTGTGACCCCTGCACCCTCCCAGCCCAGCAGACTGAGGGCGAAGACTGCGCGAGTAATGGCGATCACTACTCACTTAGTACTTACTATGTGCAGGCCCTGGGCTTAGTCACACTCCTCTATTTTATCCTCCCACCAACCCTAATATTAGGCCCATTTTACAGGTGGGAAAACTGAAGCTCAAAGAAGTTGTTATTTGCCCAAGACCTCATGGGATTTGAATCCTGGTCTCTCTGATTCCTAAACTCCATGCTCTTAACTGCCATGGTGAGGTGGGAGGGAAAGAGGAGGGTCAGGCTTTCCTCAGCATTTGCTGGCTGCTACACCATGCCAGGACTGTGCCCAGTTCTTTTACCGGCTTCGTCTAATTTACCTCTCGGTCCATCCTATGAGATGAACTCATCTTATCCCTATTTTCTGGATGGGGAAACTGAGGCATAGGGAGGTTAAGTGACTTGCCTAAGATCGTGCTACCACTGGGTAGGTGATGAAGCTGGGATCTGGATCCCAGGGGAGTGAAGGCAGAGCCCTGGACAGGTACCAGGGGCCTCCTGGGGACCGCCTGCTCTTAACCCTCTGTCTCACATCACTGTCACCCGGGGAAGCCTGTTTCAATACAAATTCCCAGATCCACCCCACACCCCTGATTGAGAATCTCTGGGGTAGGACCCTGAAGTCTGTCCTTTAACAAACACCCCAGATGACTCTTAGGACTCTCAGGTGTGAGAACGCTGATACAGGGATTCTCAGCCGGGGACACTGAGGCCCAGAGGGGTGGGCCTGGGTCTTCTCTGAGGGCTGGGCTAGGGGACTGGGCAGGTGCTGAGAAACCTCCCTGAGTCTCGGGCAGGGCCCATGACCACTATCCTCTCGAACTTTCTGTCTTTCAGAGCCGTGGGCAAGACCTGCCTGCTCATCAGCTACACCACCAACGCCTTCCCGGGAGAGTACATCCCCACCGTGTGAGTTCTGTGCGTGAGCGGGGCGCTCGGAGGCTGGGGAGACACGCATCACCAAGGCCACCCCCTTTTCAGGCACGTCCTGTGAGCCAGGCCGTGCTCCAGCCGGTCTCTGCCTGGCAGACCTGCCCACTGATTCAGCCGGGGAGGCAGCAACCAGCGCCAGGGATGAGTGCCGAGGGCTCCCAGAGGGGAGAGAGGCCGCCGCGGGGTGGGGAGGTGCAGAAGGAGTGCCAGGGAGCGGGTGGCCTTCAAGCAGGGAGACGTGGAGGGCTGGCGTGAGCAAAAGCGGGGTGGAAGAGGGGCGGGGGCGAGTAGTGGAGGGCCTTGACACCGGGTGATCAGAGACATCAGGGCCCACGTGTGTGTCGGGGGAGAGGGCAGTGCCACCTGGAGGCCTGCCCTCGTGTTGGATGTGGTGGCAGGGCTGTCACCTGACACACGGGTATGTAGGAGTATGTGGGGGGAATGGGAAGCACCAGCCCCCTGTCACCGATGCTCGGTGGCCCCATCCCTCTCAGGACAGCCCCCCAACTCCATAGCACAGCATCCAGGGCTCTGTGTGGCCTTCTCGCACCTTCCTTTCTGGCTTCATAGCCCAGTACTCTGCTTCTTGTCCCGTCTGCTTCCCGCCCCTGGTCACCAAACACTCCCTGGGCATTTCCACCTCAGGGCCTTTGCTCCAGCTCTTCCCTCTGCCTGGACTGCTTTTCCTTCCCACGTCCACATGTCTAAGACCTCCAGGCCAGCTCCAGTGCCTGCTCCCCCAGGAAGCCTTTCTGATCTAGCCTGAAAGTGTCTTTCACTTCCCAGAGAGACTTTATCTGATCTTTCCCATGATCATGAGCCTACGGAGGGCAGGGGGCCACGCCCAGTTCTTATCGGGTCTCCCCGTTGTCTTAGGAGAGTGTCTTATGCACAGCGCAGTCTACACGTTGCCTTAGACACGATATATGTGTTTTGAGTCGACCTGAATTGAACTTCATGGAGAGGCCCTAGGAGGATGGATCACGGCTACCATCTATCAAGGGCCTACCGTGTGCTGGTCCCTGGACAAAATGTCACACATGTGTGACCTCATTTGATGCTCACGGGAGGAGGTGACTATTATTCTAGTCCCAGGGTGCCCGCGGGGGAAACTGAGGCTCACGGCTGCTAAGGGGCCTGTCCCCCAGGGTCACCAGGTGGGCTGAGCTCCCTCTACTGATATCTCTCCCTGGGACACCGGCCCAGGCTCCAGTTGCCTCAGGGACCCCAGCCCAGGCAGGAGGATGGCAGCCAGGAGAGGGCAGAGAAACCTGGGTAGGAAGCCTGGAAAACTGATTTCTGCTCCGATTCATTTCCCAACTCCCCCTACGGCGCCAGTGCCCCTCTCCGCGTCGGCCCTTACCTGCACGCTCACCATCAATCACCAAATGCCTCCTGGTTCTGAGGGAGGGCTGGCCCTAGACCTGAGCGGGAAGGCAGGTGTAGAATCGGGGAAGGCAGCTCCTGCAGAAGGCCACTATCACCAGGACTGTGCTGGCGCTACCTGTGTCCTGTCTCTGCCCGTTGCAGCTGGGCCGGAGGGCCCACTTGCTCAAAGATATTAGACCAATGGCTTCCCCTCTGTGAGCCTCAGTTTCCCTTTCTTTAAGAGGAGGGGGCAGGGCTGGGAGATGCCAAGCTCATTGCCCGGGCGCCTTCCCCGTGCAGGGAGATGGGAGGCGAGTTCGCTGGTGCAAGATGGCGGGACCAGCAGAGGCCAAGGTAGGGCCAGTTGCACTCAGCAGCCCGGAGAGACTGGCCCCTGGTGGCCCCGAGTGGATTCGGTTGTCCTGGACAACCTTGTGGAAGGACAGGCAGAATGGACCAGACAAGGTTTACCTTCCCAGGACCCTGAGGGGTTGGGTCAGAGAGCAGGGCCGGCTCCTGGGTGAGCCATCTAGGCGGGCACACGCTCAGGTGGGTCCTGCGCTTGGTTTAATGCTCGGATGCCCCCACCCTGAAATTCTGAATGTTTGCACAAGGGTCCCTGCGTTTTCGTTTTGTGCTGGACCCTGCCAGGTATGTAGCCAGGCCTGCATTCCCACCCTCTTTGTCTTCCACACGGAGTTACTCGGCTCTGGACAAGCCCCCAGAGGGGCTCCTGCTACAGTGCTTGCACCCCTGTGACAGGGAGGGGAAAATAAGCCACCCTGAGCCCTTGACAGTGGAGGGTGGGGACAGCCGGGGAGAGCGGAGTTGGGGAGAACAGGCAGCCTGAGATCTCTGGCACAGAGATAAAGGTCAAGAGAGCTCTGGGGCTGGGGGTGGTAGGGTTTGCTGAGGCCGGAGGCATGTGCCAGTGGAACCAGATCAGATAAGCGAGAGAGCTGAGCTGAGCTGAGCTTGCTGCCTGCGGGTTGGGGGATAAGAGCTCAGGGTCAAAGCCCCGTCTCACAGATGCGGAGACCGAAGCCTGCTCTGTGGATGGCCCTGTGCTGGGTGTTGGGGATACAAAGACAAGGCAGGAAGACCCTGCTCTCGGGTACCTGTGACCTAGGGGTTCTCCCCTTTCCCCTCTCCTTATGACCATTCTCAAACGGAAACCCAGGTGAGCTTTCAAAAGCGAAAATTAGGTGGAGCCGCACCTTGGCCTAAATTCCTCCCTTAAAACCCACCTCTTACTTACTCCATTCTGGCCCTCGGGGACCAGACACGCCAGCCTCCCCCAGGCTTCTGCACTCGCCACTTCCATCACTCGGTTCCGGCCGAGGTATCCCCTCCCTGACCCACTGTCTAAAGCAGCCCCTCCCTCTGCCCAGGCCCCCTCCATCTCTCCACCCTGCTTGACATTCTTCGTAGCCCTTCCCGATCTGACTTCTCCTGCTGGGACGGAAGCTCCATGAGGACAGGGCCCTGGTCTGTCTAGTTCACTAGACCAGGGGTCCCCAACCCCCGGGCCACGGCCTGTTAGGAACCCGGCAGCACAGTAGGAGGTGAGCAGCGGGTGAGTGAGCGAAGCTTCATCTGCAGCTCCCATCGCTCCCCATCGCTCGCATTACCGCCTGAACCAGCACCCCCCACCTGCCCCACCGCATTCTGTGGAAGAATTGTCTTCCATGAAAGAAGACATGGTGCCAAAAAGGTTGGGGACCGCTGCACTAGACCAGCTTCTAGAACAGAGATGAGCACATCGCTGGTGCTCTGTAGTGACAGGGCCAGCCTGGCAGGCGGGGAGGGCATGCGCCAGCCTGTCCTGAGAAGGTGCTGGAACTCAGCCACCAGCAGGGGGCTCAGCTCTGTGGGGGCTTGTCTCTGGGAAGGAAGAACACAGGTGGTTAATTTAGGTCGGATGGGCCAGTACTTGGTTTTCACCTTCCTTTGTAAACTGGCAAATCCAGCCCAGATTCCCATAGACAGGATGACGTGCAGCCTCCCTAGTGGACGTACCGCAGGCCCTGCTGAGCTTTCCTGTCTGGCCTCGCACCTCCCCCTCGCCCCATACTCCTGCCACCGGGCGAGTTATTCCCTCACTGTGTCCTGCTGGCTCAAGCCTCCCCACTGCTCATACACGCCCTCTGTCCCCTCGCATCCCACCTGGGACACCTCTCCGCTCCCCTATCTCCTCCAACCACCCGCCTCTCTCACCAGTGGCTCTGTCTCTCAGCTTCCCCTCTGACCCTTCTCCAAGACTTTTCCACCCAGTGGCCAAGAGGGCCTTTTCCAAATGCAAAGCTGATCATGTAACCCCTGCCTGGTGAAGCCCCTCGGTGGCGCCCCATTGCCTGGAGGACCACGCCCCGAATCCAGCAGTGGTCCATGCCCCACCTGACCTATCAATCCTCCCTGGTCCCCAAGTCACAGCCATGCATGCCCTGTGGTCTCTGTGTTCTGTGAATCCACCTTCTTTTCCCTGGAGGCTTGGGTGGTGGTCAGGTGATGCCTGGCGCTGAGCCCCCTTTCACCTGCCCTCCATACCCCTCCTCCACTCCATGCTGGGGTCAGGGCCGGGCCTGCAGCCCTGGGGGTGCACAAAGAAGCCACACAGACTCTGGGTGAAAGCACTCCAGCCGTGTGACCGTGGGCAGGTCACTCTCGGGCTTTGACTCTCAGTTTCCTGGTGTGTAAAATGGGCACCACGGTAGAATCCACTTCCTGGGCTCACTGAAACGATCTAAGTATGAAGGGCCTGGAACAGCACTTGGCACCCCTGGGTGCTCAGCCAGCGTGAGCTCCCTGCCCTCTCCACAGCTCCCGGTCAGCCCCCACACCCCAGCTCAAACTCCGCTGAGTCTCCGGCCATGAAGTCGCAGTGATGCTTACACCATGAGCTTTTCTGAATTGGGTAACAGGATCTAGTCCTGGCTCTGCCACCAACTGACTGTGAGATCTTGGGCAAGTCCCTTCCTGTCTGTGAGCCTCAGTTTCCTCATCTGGAAAATGGGAGTAAGGGTTGGCCGCAGTGGTGGTATAAGGTTCCTCTGGTCCTGGCTGCCTGTGGGTCTCTGAAGTAAGGGACCCCGGGAGTTGTAGATCATTGTCCCTGCAGTAATCCCTCAGGCTCTGGCAGCTGGTCCTCTGTGGGGGGCCCGTGATGCTTAAGGATGAGATTGTTCAGTTTCTCAGCATCTCCCCATGAGGCGGCTTGAATGTCCTCTGTCCCTGGATCCTCCTAATGGCCCCAAGAGATAGGGCTTTTTTCACAACGAAGAAAGTGAGGCTCAGAGAAGCTGGGTTACTCACCCAGGGTCACACAACCAGCACAAGGCTTCACAAGGAACTTACTGTTCTCTCCCACCTCTGGGTGGCTATCCCCAGGCGAATCAACCCTCCTGCAGTGCATTTGTCCACTCTCTCGCTCACAAATGAGTGTGCAGAGGAAGCCAGGTTCAAATCCTAGCTCTTATGCTTGTGAGCTGGCTGGCCTTGGAAAAGTTATTTGACCTCTTGGGGCCTCGGTTTCCTCAACTGTCTAATGGCAATAACTTGAGTTTCTTTGATCTTGGATCACTTGGGACTTCAAGACCTAATGTATGAAGGTCCCTAGCCCTCTGACCAGCCCCAGAGCAGGTGTTTGGTGCTGCTACAAGTCCCAGGAACCAGCTCTTTCCCCATTGCCACGGCCCCTGAGACCCTGGAGTTGGTTCAGAGAAGACAGATGCCTTTGGCTCAAGGAATCTTGGGGGGCTTTATGGTGTCAGAATTTCAGACTGGACATTAAAGGAAAGAGTGTCCCTGCATCCTAAGCTCATCCCAAAGGAGTGTTTCTGGCAGAAGCCAAAGAAAGCATGGGCACTTCTTTCCCCATCATGCCCAGCGATGTCTCCCTGAACAGTGCCTTCCGCCTGAAATCCCACTATGGTATGGGTGGTACCAAGAGTAGGTCCACAGAGCACCTACTACGTGCCAAGTGTGATGCTGGCCTTGGTGCAGTGAGGAACAAGCCAGGCTTGATGTCTGCTGTTTGGGTGCTGAGTTCACCACAGATTACTGAGTTGGGATGGGGTGGGGGCCCCGACCTGGCTGGGGCTCGGGAAAGGCTTCCTGGAGGTGACCTTGAAATGGGACTGGAGGGAGGATGAGTAAGAGTCAGCCCAGCACCAGGAAAGAAGACGAGTGGGGAGCTGGTGGGCGTTTGCAGGAACTTTCCAGGCAGGAGGGAGCAGGGGCATCTGCGGAACTTAAGGCTGGACAAGCATGGGTTGTTAAACATGTCAGATTACCCACTTTTTTTGGGGGTGGGTTGCCTGTCACAGGACAGATGTCTTTGGAGTTGCTCTGAAGCATTACGGCTTCTGCAGCCTGTCACTGAGCAGTGTTCTGGGAGGGCTTCGTGGAGGAGGTGGCATCCCAAGGGCTTCAGTTCAGTTTGGTTTAACTCTGTTCCACCTACACTCACTAGGTGCCAGTCCTGAGTCTTCAGAGATGAAACAGA
This sequence comes from Balaenoptera acutorostrata, assembly GCF_949987535.1. Lineage (NCBI taxonomy): Eukaryota > Metazoa > Chordata > Mammalia > Artiodactyla > Balaenopteridae > Balaenoptera > Balaenoptera acutorostrata. The sequence goes on from NC_080074.1 coordinate 11,229,172, forward strand.
CATGGGCCCCACCCTCACGCGGCCCACAGCCCATGGCGGGACAGAGACACCCTAAAACCAGTTCATAGTCAAGGCAAAGCAGTTGCCTGAGAGAGGGGACGACAAGCTCTTTCCATGTTGGGGACAGGGAGGGAGGCGTCTGGGATGTTTCCCCACAGTGGGAGCTTGTGTGATTGCCCTGGAGGCCTCTCTGGTGTTGGCAGGGAGATTTTAGCCTCTGCCCCACCCTATTCCTTCAACATGTGCCTTTCCAGTGTGTGCCAGTGGCATTTCCTGAAATCTCCAGTAACTGACAGTTTTTGGTGTGCACTAGGGGTGGGCTGGAAGGCCAGGGAATTAACACTCAAGGACTTCCCTCTGCCAGTGGGAGATGGAGAAGGTGGATAAATACCCCAGCTCCCTACCTCCTCTGGGGGATGCCCTGAGCTCAGTGGCCCCAGCAAGACGGAGCCCCAGTTCCCGCGCAGTAGCAGCTCAATAGCTGCTGTCCCTTCCCCTCGGCTGCCTGGAGTCACTTCCCAAATAAACCACTGGTGCCACTCCCTCATCTCAGGGTTTGCTTCTGGGGGGACCCAACCTAAGATGGGAATGAACACTCATTCAACAAATATTGGGTGACCAGCCGCAGCGTCCAGCCTAGGAGGTGGGTAAAGTTTATCCTGATCATGCCTTGGAGAGAATGTTACGCAGCCTCGAAAAATCATCTCTCCAAAGAGTAGGTAAGGGCAGAAAAACAGTAGAGACAATGTTTTCCTCTTTATGCTTACCTGCGTTTAAAATATCTTATGTCATAGATCAGTATTTAAAAAAAAATAAAAAATAAAACCCAACTGCATAGTGCTTTGTGACTTTGGTCCTGTTGTAGCCCCTCTCTGGGTCTTGGCCTCTGCCATGGAACCATGGACTGCAAGTCCCCAGACTCTGGGGCTGGAGACTGACCCTTCTATCTTACCTGTTCCCACAGGTTTGACAACTATTCAGCCAATGTGATGGTGGACAGCAAGCCCGTGAACCTGGGGCTGTGGGACACGGCAGGGCAGGAGGACTACGACCGCCTCCGGCCGCTCTCCTACCCGCAGACGGTATGCTGCCCCACCGCCTCCTCGTGGTCCTGGGCTTTGCGTCCCTGTTGCCTCTGCCTGGTGAACGCTGACCCTCCCCTTAAGGCCCAGCGCAAGCAGTCCCCGCCCTCCACCAGTCCCCTGTCATTACTGTGCCCTCTGTCTTCCCAGCCCCTCTGCCTCTTGGGCTCTGGCACCACCTGGTTCTCAGTGGGTGGGGCAGGCAGACTCTGGACCAATGGGAGTTCAGGATGGCCAGCTCTCGGGGCGCTAGGGGAGGGGAGGAGTGGTGGGGGCACATCTGCAGGTGGCTCTGTGGCTGCTGGGCTCTCTCTCCAGGGTGGCAAGGAAAGCGCTGGGGCTGGTGACCAGACGGGGGGTGGGGGGTGGGTAGTGAGTGCCCGGTGAGGAGCATGGATTCTGGAGTTCCAGATGGCAAATGCTTTAATCCTTGTAAGCCTCACTTTCCCCATCTGTGGAATGGGGTAGCAGCAGCACCGCTACAGTGTTGTGTGAAGATTAACCACTTAGAACAGGCTCTGGCCTTTAGGAAGTGTTGGATAAACAAGCAGCAGCCTGGTGTAGAGGTGGGAAGGGAATCCCTGCTCTGCCGGATCCTAAGCGCCCCGCATCCCCTGGGCTGCTCCAGCCCTCAGTGGCTGCCCAGGTGTGGGAGGGCCCAGGTGGGGTGCCCCCAGGCCTCCCCTCACGAGTAACCCTTGTCTGACCCCCCAGGACGTCTTCCTCATCTGCTTCTCTCTTGTCAGCCCAGCCTCCTATGAGAATGTCCGGGCCAAGGTGAGCAGGATGGAGCGGGGGTCTTGGGGGGATCGGGCAGGTGACCCTGAGGGAGGGGAGCACGGGAGGGTGGGACCGCTGACTTTGGCCTGCCTCTGGGGCAGCAGAGGATGTGGGCAGAGAGGGTCCCTAGTGCCACCCAGGGCTGGCACGGGGGACTGGGGTTGAGACTCAGAGGGGGTCTCAGAGGGGGCTGTGATAGTTAGCTTTACTCTCTAACCTGTCCTCTCTCCTCCCCACACACCCTCATGCCCCCCTATTATCTCCTCCCAACTTGGTGCCCCTCTTCTCCCCCTACCCCCTGCACAACCTCCTGCCCCCACCCACCGGCCCAGTGGTTCCCGGAGGTGCGGCATCACTGCCCCAGCACGCCCATCATCCTCGTGGGCACCAAGCTGGACTTGCGGGACGACAAGGACACCATCGAGAAGCTGAAGGAGAAGAAGCTGGCGCCTATTACTTACCCGCAGGGCCTGGCGCTGGCCAAGGAGATCGGTACAGGGCTCGGGCTCAGACAGGGGAGCTGGGTGCAGGGTGATTGCAAACATAGCTTCCAGGGCCAGGCTGTGCGGTTCCACCCTGGGTGTGCCGTGTACTAGCTGTGTGACCCTGGACGAGTCACTTAGCCTCTCTGGGCCTATGTTTCCTCATCAGTGAACCATGGCAACAGCGGTAGCTCTGGGTGGTTGGGAGAATTAAATGAATTCACACCCATGAGCTCCTAAAGCAACACTGCACATGGGAAGCACTCTGTTAATTATTATTATAGTATTAGTGTAATCCATAAACAGATATTGAAATAAGTGCACTTGGACAGAGAGAAGCAGGGATGGAGCGGGGTGTGCTGTGGTTTCTCAGAGGACGAGCAGCCAAGTCAAGCTTGGGTTTTCCGGGAAGGCTTCCTGGAGGCGGTGCTTCTGCTTGGGTTTGAAGGGTGATGGCTTTCCCTCTGCATCCTTCTCACCCCCCATTCCTCACCCTCCTGGCTTCTCAGCCCAACTCCTCTTTGCCTCCCAGCCACTGGGCCAGAGAAGTGACTGCTCAGGGTCACGCAGCTGGTAGGTGGCAGAAGCAGGATTTGAACACAGGACCATAAACCGCTGGCTTGGGGGCCTCCTCGTGGTGGCTCAGGGCTGCCTGCACCAGGGAGGTGATGACCGATGGGTCTGGCCTCTTCCGTGGCGTCCAGGTCTGCTGTCGTTTGTCAGGCCCTGACCTACCTGGGGACAGGGTACTTGCCCAAGAGCCTGGGACCACCAGTGGGGTTTGGCCACTATGAGCAGTGACCCAGCTGCCCAGGGTGCTCTGCGTCACTGTAGGGTCCTGCAGACCCAGGGTTTGGCCCCTGACTTGGTGGGGCCTGCTGCAACCCATCCCTCCCTCAGCCCTACCACTCTTCCTTCCGCCGGAACTGGGAGGGCCCTGGGGACTCACATCTCTTCACAGGAAGAGAAACCACAGCCGTCACCCCCTGCTTCATGTGACTAGCCCAGTGACATGGCCGTCTTTCCCAGGGGGCCCCCGCTGCCACTTAAACCCTGGGTCCTATGCCCCATCCTAGGGGTTCTGGCTCTCAGGCCCTCTGGTCTTTCCTCACAAATATTGGGGATTGCACCCCTGCCTTCCCTTCTTTCTGAACAGCCTGTCCCCCCGGACTCCTTCCACCCAAGACAGTGACTCTCCAGGCTGTGTCCGACCCCATCCTTCTTAAAGCACAAGCTTTGGGATAAGATGGGACCTGGAAGCCTGGATTCTGGTCCTGGCACTGACTGTCTGCGTGACCTTGGGCCAGTGGCTCCCCCTCTCTGGACCTCAGTTTCCCCATCCGTACTAGCCAGCCTACACACTCCCTAAAGTTCCTTTCTCCTTCATGAGGAGAGGACTTGGGGTTCCTGCCTTGGCCTCTAGCCAATCCATCTTGGAGCCAATACCAGCTGGGGGTGGCCAGGGGCAGTGACTAATGACTTTGAACTTGCCTCGGACCAGCCCAGGCCAAGGGGCAGACCTGGGGGACCTGCAGGCTAATGAGGACAGCAGCTGCCTCTGCCCACCAGCCCAGGGTGACGAGTTGTGGGGCAGCTCTGATCCCAGCTGCTAATCACAGGATTGAGCGCTTCCTGGGTGCTGGGCCTGTGCATTCTCCTGCTTCATCGTCATAGCAACTATGAAGGAGGGACTCTCATCACCCCACTTTACAGAGGAGGAAACTGAGGCTCAGGGAGAAGTCACTGGCTCAAGGCCACCCAGCCGGGATGTGCCAGAGCCGAGACTCGAATCCGGGCTGCGTGGCTCTCTGAGTCATGATCAGGTGGTCTGCTGCCCCCACAGGTGGGAGACTGGGGCGCAGAGAGGGGGGACAGGCTGAAGTCCTGGAGTGGCCAGGCCCCCAGTCAGGACCCTTTCTCTAGACACTACTGATCCAGGAAGTAGGAGGGTGGCAGGTACCAGGGAGGATGCAGCTGGAGGGTGTGGAAGAAAGAAGTGGACACTGGCTACGGTCCCTTGCAGGGAGACAGTGGCCAAATGCCCAGTGACACCCTTCTGGGCACAGAGGGTTATGGTGACGAGACTCCCAGACCCAACTTAGGGTGCTCCGTACCTGCCAGCCGAGCCCTGGGACCACCGCCTGTGCTCCCTGGCGGGACAACGCTCCCACGTGCAAGGGAGACATCCAGCGTGCCACTCAGGACAAGTGACATCCTCTCTGAGCCTTGGTTTCCTTGTCCTTGCCCCACACTTTCTTTCCCTCGTTCCTGGGCTGCCCCTCCTGAGATCCTGGCTCCCCTCTCCCAGCTGTGTGTCTCTGGCCCCGGGGCATCTCCTCTCTGGGCCTGATTCCTCACCTGGGAAGCGGGGAATCACAGAATTTCTTCACAGGGTTGTCAGAAGCCCAGCTCAGTGCCTGGCAGGGAGCAGGTGCTGATCAGTGTTGGTCTGCTTCCTTCCCCCCACAGAACAGCAAAGTTCCCCCTTCCTGCCCCTCTCCTTCTCTGTTTCCTGAAATCGGCCCCCAGGCCTCTCGCAGAGGGGGTTTTTCAGTTGCTCACTTCAGGGAGACTGCTTGGGTTGTAATGGACACAGGAACTCGCACAGGTTCCTTCCAGAAGGTCACAGAACACTGCCCCTGGGAGTGGGGCTCAGCCTGCCTTCCTCACTGTCTGTGCTCTGTGCTCCAGCCCTGAGTGGTCACATGGGAGAAGGCTGGTCCCCTCATGGGGGAATGGGTGCTCCCCAGTTCCCATTCCTCTTGCTGAGGGCCCCCAGCTGCCCCTAGGGGAGGGGAAATGTCTAGTGTGTGACTTTGGATAAGTGACTTTTCTGAGCCTCAGTTTTCTCATCTGTAAAGTGGGGAGATGCGAAGGACTGCTTAGATGACATTTGGAAGGTCCTAGTGAGCGGGCCACGGGTTCCTCAGGCCTCCTGGGGGAAGACGGAGGCAGGCATGTGGCAATTTTCTAGAAGAAAGTGAGGCGCCGAGAAATTTGGTCACTGTAGCTTGAGCCCCTTTCTTGCCAGGAAGGTATCCTTCCTCAAATTAAGGGCTTTTGTGTCCAAGAAAGACACAGACCTGCTCTCGTGGGGAGTCTTAACCTCTCCCTCTGAATAAAACTCCCCCTTTCCGACATGAGGAGACTGAGGCACAGAGGGGTAAATACCCTGCTCTGAGTGACACAGCGCAGGTGGCCACCACAGCCGGTGCAGTTGTATGGCTTGGGAGGGGGTTTTGCCCAGCCCTGACCTAGGCCTCTACCCTCTTGCTGCCCTAACCCAGACTCAGTGAAATACCTGGAGTGCTCAGCCCTCACCCAGAGAGGCCTGAAAACCGTCTTTGACGAGGCGATCCGGGCTGTCCTGTGCCCCCAGCCCACGCGGCCACAGAAGCGGCCCTGCAGCATCCTCTAGGGGTAAGAGCCCCTCCCTCCCCTCCCCCACTCCCCACACACAGCAGGCTCTGGCTGGGAGGGAGGCGTCCAGCCACTCTTCGGTGGCCCTAGGTTTCATCGGGAGTGGCATTTAGGTTGGGACAGAAGAGGGACCATCAAAGGGGCTTCAGGTTGCCCATTTGCCTAAGCTGGTCCTGCTCTGTGAGCCCAATTCCCAGAAGGAAGGTTCAGAGTGTCAGAAAATGCCAGGTAACCTGAGGCAAGGCGTGGTGTCACTGAGCTCCCCCTCTGCCGTCCCTGCAGCAGGGCAGGGAGGATCACGGCAGAAAGATACCTCAACCCCTACCCCTTGGAAGAGGCCGGTTGAGCCAGGGAGACCTGACACCCACATATACGGGTAGAGGTAGGGCAGACTGAGTTACGAGGCTACGGGGGCAGAAGAGGGATGGGTAGGGGTTGGAGGCACCCACAAGGCTTCCAGGATGGGTGGGACAAGAAGGACGGAGAGGACTTGGCCAACCTTGAGCAAAAGCTGGGAGCTGGAATGAGCCGTGAGCCAGGAGAGCCGGGAGTGGGCTGTGGATTTTCCTTGGCCCCAAATTCTCACCCACTGTCTGTCTCCCTTCCAGGACACACCCAGCCCTCCCAGCCAGATGGTTCTGACCCTCCAGGGCCCCCACCCAAAGCCCATGGCACCCCCGCTGGCCATGCTGTCCCCTTCCTGTGGCGTTTCTTAGCACGATGGCTGCAGAGCTTGGTTCATCATCTTCTCTGTGCTGGAGTCCCCCCTGGGGAAGAGTGTGAATTTGTAGGTGCTGCGTCCCCATTCCCTCATGCTCCTGCCTTCCCAGGAGCCAGGGGGGAGCCCCAGGACCGATAAGCCACCCCTGTGTTGCTGTGGTCAGATGCCACACATGGCATCAGCTACCTGTTTACTCCTCCCTCCCAAAACCTGAATCCCCTCTGGAAACTTCGGGCCAGATGGTTGCCGGCCACCACTTATATACCTTCAGGGATGGGTCTCTCACTCTCCCATGAGGCCGTCTACTCCAATATTGATGGTCCTGCTTGTCTGAGAGTTCTCCTACTGAGCTAAATTAAGTGCCTGAGAAGTTTGTTCTTCTGGTCTTAGTCCTCCTTTTGGGGACAACATAAAACATTCAGATTTTCTAAATCTCTGTGGGCACCTGCCCAGCCAATCAAAAGACTGGGTCCTGCTGACTTCTGCCACCTCTCAAGTCTTTCTGCTCCACTCACAGGATCCTGAGCTACATTTACCTGTGCCAGTCTTAAAACTTTCAGACCCTGCCAGTCAGGATTTCTGTCATTGCAAATAGAAACCCAATTCAACCTGCTTAAGCAGAAAATAAATTTACTGATTCAAGTTTGGAAATATCATGACTACAGGTGCAGCTTGATCAAGGGGGCTCAAATGATGTCATCAGAACTCACTTTCCTGTACCTTCTGATGTCTGGTTCATTCTTAGGCAGGTGACTCTCAAGGGCTTCATCCTTCCAGTTTCAAGTTCAGCAAAAAAGAGCAAGTGTCTGCCCCAGGCAAAGTTCTAATTAAGGTTTACTCTGATTGGACCAGCTCAGGTCTTTTCAACCAATCACATTTGTCAGGAGAATGCTGCGTTCTGATTGGTCAAGCCTGGACTACATGCCACACTAGAGCACGGAGCGGAGGCAGCCCTTTCAAAACCATACCCACTAGAGTGGAGGGAGGGGTTGGTTCTCAAAGGGAGACTGAGAGCTTTGCCAGAATTTGGGAATACGGGTGTTGAGCAGCCAGAAACCCCTAGTCTCCACTACTGGAGGTCCCAGGAAAGTGTCCCAACAGTGTAAGGAAGCAATGCCGGTCCCAGCAGGCACAAAACACAGGCAACTTTCTTTAAAAGAGAGATGGGGCTGCTGTAAGGATTTACAAAGCTCATCCCTAAAGTGTCACGGTACAGGCATGGAGCCAGTCCCACCTCAGTGTTTGCTAGCTCACGAATGCCAGACTTTCCAATCCTCCGGACGACTGTGCTTCTCTATCTAAATGTCATCCATCCATTCAACACAAATTCACTGAACACCTACTCTGTGCCAGGCATTGTTCTGTGGTCCAGCGGTACACCCAAGTTCTTGCCCTCAGGGGCTGACACTCTAGAGAAGCTAAAATAAAGGATTAAAAAAAAGAGATATAAGATCCCGTCCCTGACAACACAGAAGTTGCCCCAATTCCCAGCCAGTGAAATGATTTGGGTTTCATTTTCTGCTCTTCCAGGCTCCCGGCCACTTCCACTGCCCCTCGTTAAGTCCTGAAGTTCTGATGCAAGATCTCAGCTCACTGGCCTCCTGAGATCCCAACCCTCTTGAAAGGGAAGGGGTGCAGGGGGAAATCCCATGGCCTTTCTTAATTTCAGCTCAGACAAGGTCGTTATGCTTTTAAAGTTACTTCTCTGAAACAAACCAAAAAACCATTAACACCCCTGCCCCACCCCGCAACACACGACACACACAAACACAGACATGTATCGGTCAGAACTCACACCCTAAAACATCCAATGTTTAAAAGTCCTGAGAAGCCCCTTCCAGTGGGCCAGAGTCGAGGAGAGCCTCTTTCTGTTTCCTGCTCTTCCGGGGCCTCGAGATAAACTTTAGGACCATCCTCGTGGCCCTAAGGCCTGGCTGCACCCCACCTCCCTCGCTCCTCCTGCGCTTACACCTCCTCTGCCATGTGCCTCTTCCCCTGAGCCTACCCCAGTGGATACAGTCCTTGTTTTATACCAATAATAAAGTCAGGAAATAAATTCTCTCACCATTGTGTGGTTTCACCCAGCACATATGATCTCATTTAGTTCTCCTAGCAGCCTTCCAATGTAGTACTAACAGCTCTGTTTTGCAAAGAAGGAAACAGAGGCACAGGAGTTAGAGCTCAATTCACTAAGGCAGACACTGTACTTTTCCACCTGATACCACTACTTCCATCCTCTTTGCTAACGGGTTTCTAGTTTTGTGCAAAGCAGCAGTGTAATTAGCCCCAGACAAAAATACTTGTTCCCAGCCTGCTTTGCAGCTGGAGTTCCAAGTTCGCACAGTTCTGGCCAACAAGGCATAAGTGAAAGTCAGCTGGAAAGGTAGCTTCTGTGAAAGTTTCTGTTTTCTTCCATAAAAAAATAAGGGACCCAGCCGACACTGACCATTGCCCTGGCCCCTTCCCTGATGAATACTGATGAGATGTCTGGAGCTGCAGCAGCCATTTTATGAACCTGAAGCCACAAACATGAAAATACAACCTAACATACGAAGAACGGCGTAGCAGAAAGATAAAAAGAGCCTGGATTCTTCACAACTTTGGTCAGCAGCCGAACAAATGCCAGTGGCTGCCTCGTTAAGGGAACAGAGCAAAAATGAAATCACTTATTTGTTTATGTCACTGTTAGGCCTTCTGTTACTGTTAGTTGACAGCATTTGTAACTGAGGACTTAGGACTCCCAGCTCTGTGCTCCTTCCGCTGTATCATTGTGTCCAGAACTCACTGGGTATGGGGTGAGTCACTCGTTTCTGCTTTGCAAATTGGCTGAGGACCAGAACCCCTTCAGATAGGAAAGAGAAACCTCGAGGGAAGTCGGTGAGGAGTTTTGAAACAGGAAGAACTGTTAGTTGTGGGCAGGAGCTGACAACATGGTGATGCTCACTCATTTGGCAGCAGCCACTTCCATGGACCCGCTTGGTGCCAGGCCCAGGCTGGGTATCAGGGCTTGGGTGCATTATATTTGGCCTCTTGCAATAAAATCATCATCTGGTGGGCAAGGAAAGCACCTGCCAGATAAGCCTACTTCATTTGGGGCTCTCTGTCTTGGAGCCTGGCTTCTCCTTGTGTCTTCTTCCAAAGCAGAGGCCTGGGGGGTCCCTCTGCCTTCTCCCATTCTGTCCCCCCAGCATTCACTGGACACCAAGCCTGGAAAATTCAGCTTCCCAATATCTGTTAAACCCACCCTTCATCTGGCCCACTGCCACTCCCTACTATAGGTCTTGCAACCATCCCCTGGACAGTAGCTATGGCCTCCTCACTGGCCTCCCTGCCTCCACTCTCCCTGCCTTCTCCAACCTTCATCAGGAAGCCTGGCGGAATCTTCCTCATTTACAAACATAATTATGCCACTCAGATGCCTCGATGTAGCGTCACCATGATCCTAGCAAGTACCCGGCGCCTAGTAGATGCTGATGAATGTCTGTTGTTTATATAAATGAATAAGCAGGTGAAAGAACGGACTTTAAAGGAGAGAGAGAGAGAGAGACCCAACCCTTCTAGTGACCCAGCTGAGCCCGGCCTTCCAGCACCCTCACCATGGTACCAGTCATGTGCATGAGCCATCTTGGATGCGCCAGCCCAGTCGAGTCCCCAGATGACTGCAGCGCCAGCCAGCACCGTGCGGAGCAGACGAGCCACTCCACTGAGCGCAACCAACTCACGCAATCATGAGAGATGACACAACGGTATACTGAAACAATGCCTCTTCTGGGGCCAAAGTCCTTGCTGTCTCTTCCTTTGATCTCTTACTTCTCCTCCCTACCCTCTTAACTCCTCCACTGCCCAAGGAATAGTCACCTCTGGGGACATCTGATTCCACCTAGGCCTCATGGGATGTGCAAGGCAGGGCAGAGTAAGCTCTGGGGAGTGAGACAGAGATCTAGGATAGCTCTAGAAGACTTCTGAAGGCTTTGAGAAAGTGAGATGATGAACAGTCATCCATATAATCTGAGGTTCAGATCAATTCAGTTCCCATGTGCTAAGACTATGCTCTGTGCCAAGTGGCGCTGGGAGCTGGAGGTGCAGAGAGGGGTGAGACCCAGCCGTCTGCTCCCCAGGGGCCCAGAAGCCAGTGGGAGAGACAGACGTGTAAATCAACACCTGCCACGGGGTTTGATCAACATACCACAAAAGTGTACTCAACAGCAAACGGAAGAGACCCTGGTTTCAAGGTGCCAGGTAGAGATGTTTCCGCCCCCTCACCCCGGCTGAAAAGCAGCCTGACAATAAGGAGAACACAAAGCAGAAACACAAGCTCTCATCTTCAAAGAAACCAGGAGACACCTGTGACCCCAAACCGCAGCACGCAAGCACGAAGAGCAGATGGAGGGGTGGTAAATGATTTAACAGGGCCCAGGAAAGACAAACCTCAGTGCCTGCTGTTCCATGGCAGGGTGGGGTGGGAGGCTTGGAGATGGGGAAGATGCAACCAACTGGCCTGACACAACCGCAAGGGGGCTCCAAATTAGGGGACCCAGATACCACAGATGGCGAGGCAGGAGCCTGAAAACAGGTGGGTTGTTTGGAAGTCTGTATCAGGAGCGGTTAGACCCACTGGTCCTCTCCCCTGCACTAGGCAGCCAGCCAGGCAACAACCCCTCCCTAACGCGGGCAGGGAAATCCAACTAGAGAGTTCTGGACCCAAGGACACCAGCCGCAGAGCAGGTGGGGGTGAGGCTCCAGACTGATTACTGGAGATGTGGTAGATGTGAGTACACTTAGCAGATAATCACTCCCTCCATCCTCTACCTCTGGGGGAGGAGCGTACTTCCCCACTCCACTGATGCTGCCTTGGCCATGTGACTTGCTTTTGGCCAGTGGGATATTAGCACATGCCTCACAAGGAGAGATTTGATGTGCTTGCACCCTGTTCTCTTGTGCTGACAAAAGAACAGGCCCTGGCAAGCCTGCTGGTTCTAAGAGTATAAAAGAAATAGGGAGCAGGGGTGTCCAGATGACCTGCAGACCTGCAGCTCAAAGCAGATCAGCCTGGCTGAGCCCAGCCTACATCAACCAATCCCAGCTGACCTGAAGGTGTGTAGTGAAATAAATGCTTATTGTTGTGTACCACAGAGATTTTTGCGGTTATTTGTTTCACAGTAGTAGGTGACTGATATGGGAGGATTCAGTGAAATTCTGAAGACTTAACAGGGTGATCCCAGCCCCCTTCCCTCACCCAATTTAGGAATGCAAGCACCCATGCATACATTCATCCCAGACAGGAAACTGTGGATGGGATCTGACCACCCCAGTGAAAAGTCTTACAGATGCTGACAGCTGGTGACATCTGATGTTCTTGACAAAACGTTCAGCTGTTCCTACAGAGGTGTTCACTATTTTGCAAGCCCTGTTCACTATTTTACATAGAGCTTCCAGTCCAATTTTTAATGCTTTATTCTGCAAAATGAATGGATAACCAAAGATGACTAGTTAATTGAGGAAAGTTCTAACATGAAAGAGATCCAATCAAACAAATAGAAAAAAAGGAACTAGCAAGAAATAGAGACAATGCAGTGATCAGAAGAAAACTTTAAAGAAACCATCATTGCTATCCTTAGAGAGAAAAGGAAACATATTATGTCCACAAATAAATACAGAATGCCATAACAAATGAATAATCAGGAAACAGAGAAGAGCTCTTAGAAATTAAAAATATGTTGATTAAATTTTTTAAAAAAATAGAGGAGGTGGAAGATAAAATAGAGTAAAAAAAAAAAAAACAAAACCACCTCTCAGAAGATAGAATAAGATGGTAAAAGTAAACAATAAGAAAATTAAAGGATTACAAAAATGGGTGGAAGACCTAAATAGACCTTTCTCCAAAGAAGATATACAGATGGCCAACAAACACATGGAAGGTTGCTCAACATCAACATCACTAATCATTAGAGAAATGCAAATCAAAACCACAATGAGGTATCACCTCACACCAGTCAGAATGGCCATCATCAAAAAATCTATAAACAATAAATGCTGGAGAAGGTGTGGAGAAAAGGGAACCCTCTTGCACTGTTGGTGGGAATGTAAATTGATACAGCCACTATGGAGAACAGTATGGAGGTTCCTTAAAAAACTAAAAATAGAACTACCATATGACCCAGCAATCCCACTACTGGGCATATACCCTGAGAAAACCATGATTCAAAAAGAGACGTGTACCACAATGGAACATGGAAGCAACCTAAGTGTCCATCGACCGATGAATGGATAAAGAAGATGTGGCACATATATACAATGGAATACTACTCAGCCATAAAAAGAAACAAAATTGAGTTATTTGTAGTGAGGTGGATGGACCTAGAGTCTGTCATACAGAGTGAAGTAAGTCAGAAAGAGAGAAACAAATACCATATGCTAACACATATATATGGAATCTAAAAAAAAAATGGTTCTGATGAACCTAGGGGCAGGACAGGAATAAAGACGCAGCCGCAGCCGTAGAGAATGGACTTGAGGACATGGGGAGGGGGAAGGGTAAGCTGGGACGAAGTGAGAGAGTAGTGTTGACATATATACATTACCAAATGTAAAACAGATAGCTAGTGGGAAGCAGCTGCATAGCACAGGGAGATCAGCTCTGTGCTTTGTGACCACCTAGAGGGGTGAGATAGGGAGGGTGGGAGGGAGACGCAAGAGGGAAGGGATTTGGGGATATATGTATACGTATAGCTGATTCACTTTGTTATACAGCAGAAATTAACACAACATAGTAAAGCAATTATACTCCAATAAAGATGTTAAAAAAATAAAATTCTACAAAAAAATTAGATAACCAACAAGGGCCTACTGTATAGCACAGGGAACTATATATATATATAACTGAATCACTTTGCTGTACACCTGAAACTAATACAACATTGTAAATCAATTGTATTTCAATAAAAATTTTAAAAAAAGAAAATTAAAGGATTAATCTAGGAGGCCAGTAGTAAAATAACAAAAGTTCCAGAAGGAAATAATAAAAAATCTTCCCTAGAACTGAAGAACACAAATCTTCAGATTAAAGTAATTTGCTGCATGCCCCAAACACTTGCTGTTGCGGGGGACATGACCCAAGCGTTATAAAATTTCAGAAGTTTAGGGATATAGCAAAGACCCTAGAGGCTTCCAGAATAATGAAAAAAGCTACCTAAAGTTACACACAAAATATTGAAAATAAGAATAGGGCTGGAAGCTAGAGACATGAACAGATGCCTTCTACCATCTGAGTCAAAGTCTAGATTCTCAACCTAGAATTCTAAACCCAGACGGGCTATCAACAAGTGTGAGAGGAGAATTAACAATTTTCAAACCTGCATCCTTTCTCAGGAAGTTACTGGAGGGTGTAGGCCAACAAAATAAGGGAGTAAACCATTAAAGAGGAAAACGTGGGATTCCAGAAACAGGACAGAACATAGGAAGAAGATGAAGGGGATCCCTGATCCGATGGTGGAGAAAGAATCCCAGGGTGTCAGCTGTGCACAGGCCTGGGGGACAGCTGGGGCAGAGAAGAGGAGTTAGGAGTCTCCAAGAAAAAATTATCACTGAGATTAGACCCTGGAAATTCCACTGTGAGGTTTTTATGAAGCTACAGGCGTGTATGGAAATACTTAGTCCAAGAAAACTAAGATTTTTAAAAAAAAAAACCCTGAGCAAATGAAAAAATGAGACAATTATTAACTCCTGGCTGAACAGGAAATAATATTTACATTGCATTAATCATGGAAACACTGAGTATGCATTTAACAGAAAATACGTTATGTTGAGAGGATAGGGAAAAGGGACCAGAGTGTGCAAGAAATCTAAAATCTTCATTTTCCTTAATATGAAGTCAGTAGATAATAGGTAAAGTTGGGGATTCAAGTGGTAGAAAAATAAACAGGATATTTAGCAAGATGGAGATAAATACAAGGAGAAATAGCTAAGAGGGTGGAATTGCCTCTGGGATAGAGGATGGGTCAGGGCCACGGGAGAACTCTTTTTTGCTGTTATAAGTCTTTTTTAGCATTATTGGGTTTTTTTAAAAATTATTTATTTATGTATTTATTTATTTATTTTTGGCTGTGTTGGGTCTTCATTTCTGTGCGAGGGCTTTCTCTAGTTGCGGCAAGCGGGGGCCACTCTTCATCACGGTGCGAGGGCCTCTCACTATTGCGGCCTCTTTTGTTGCGGAGAACAGGCTCCAGACGCGCAGGCTCAGTAGTTGTGGCTCACGGGCCTAGTTGCTCCACGGCATGTGGGATCTTCCCAGACCAGGGCTCAAACCCATGTCCCCTGCATTAGCAGGTAGACTCTCAACCACTGCGCCACCAGGGAAGCCCCAGCACTATTGGTTTTTAAAATTTACTTGCAAACAGTACCTTGATAAAAACATATTAAAAATAATTGCGTTACAGATGAAAAGGAAGCCCAGAGGAGGGAGCGTCAGAGAATGAAAAGGCTTCAGAGAGGGCTCCCCTGAGCGGCTGTTGCCCTAAACCTGTTGAAGGATGAAGAGAGGGCCAGGGAACAGCCTGTGCAAAGGGCCTGGGGCATGTGTGTTCAGCCTGAAGGCCATGGCTCTTAGAAAGAGAGGAAGGGTGAGTGGGAAGAGAAGCAGGCAGAGGCAGCTTACATGGGCACCCAGCCATGGTAGGCATTGCAGATTTTGTTCTACAGCAACAGGTGGCCCTAGGATGGTCTCAAGGAGGAAGCAACTGGCATGATTTGTTTTTAACAGACTCTTTCTCCTTGCTGAGGAGGGGGTGAGGGCAGAAGCAGGGGGACCAACAAGAGGTGGTGGTGGTTTGGCCCAGAAGGGAGGCTCCGGGGATGGAGAGCAGTGGACAGGTTAGAAAGATGAGAGTTCGAAGTAAAAGCAATAAGGCTTGGTGCGGGGAGTGGTGGGGACAAGCTGACAGGCATTTCCTTCATTTGACCTTCACGTGAAATTTTGGGGCTGGGTGGGAAAGGGGGTACATTATACTGAAGAAGGTGTGCAGAGGAGTTTTTCAAAGTTATGCTGCTTGACTGAAGCAGATCTGGGGCTCAAACTCACCTGCCCAGTCTGCTAGCCCATCTCTCCCGACGGCAGGAGGTGTCTCTGGGAATGGCTGCTGGGTAAAGGGGTTAACTAATTCTAATTCCCAGCAATCCTATGCAGTAGGTCTTGAAGAAGAGGGACTGAGGCTCAGAGAGGTTAAGTCACATATCCAAGGTCACACAGCCAGTAAGTGGCAAAGCTGAGATTCAACCCCAACAGGAGACAGCTGGGGCTGATGAACCAGAGGACGCCCTTAATAGGGACTCCAGTGATGAAGCCCCAGGGGCTGGGCTGGGAAGGCGTTTTGGCTCATCTTGTCTTAGTTGAGAGGACAGACCTCAGCATCGGTAGCTGATCCCCCCACCCTGCCCTGTGGCCGGCTCTGGCCTGGGCATTGTGGAGGAGAAGGAGGAAGAAGAGGCTCTGTCCTGGCTCTCAGGGATGGGAGAAGCCTGGGCACCAGCTCCTGGAAAACCGCCTGTCCGATGGCAGAGGCACAGTCGTTGGTCTTGGGGAGCCTTCTAGTCTGAGGGTGGAGACATGGCCCTAGTTTTGAGGAGGCCAGGATGTGTTGGGGGAGACATAACATTATTCTGTCTTGGGGAGGCAGGCCCGGCAGCCCCTCCAGGACACCAGGGACAGACTGAGGTGCCAGGTCCAGGCCTGAGGTTAGAGGTGCTCAGGCTCCACGACCTCAATGCCAGGCAGGGCAGGGCCACCTCACAGCTCCCAGACACCCAGTGTCCCAGTTCCCCAGAGCGCACAGGTGTGGAGTTGCACTTTCTCTTTCTGCCCCACCATCCCCAGGAGGAGGGGCTGATCGGGGCGCCAGGGTCACTTTTGCTTGGGGAAGGCTCCTGGGTGGGGGTCAGGGTCTAACTCACGTCACAGCTCCCCTAGCCTGGCGCCCAGGAACCCCCTCCACTTCTCCAGCCTCCAGCCGACATTCAGCAGATCAGTCTCCCCTCCTCCCCTACCCTGAAGCTACCCATGCATTCATCCATCCATCCATCCATCCACCCATCCACCCATCCATCCATCCATCCATCCATCCGTATCCATCCATCCATCCACCCATCCTGTTCTCCTCATTGAACGTGCGGAGCCAGGCTGGTGCCAGGCCTGGGGACACGGTGGGGACACACACAGAGTCTGCCCTTCTGGAGCTCACAGCCGAGCAAAGAAGACACGGCCCCCTGAGCTGAATCTTGTTGAACTTGGATTAGAGGCCATGCGAGGCCAGGGTCGGGGTTGGGGGCTCTGGGAGCTCCAGGGGAGGGGCCTGGCTGGTCCAGGGCAGGGAAGCATCTAGGAGGAGGCCCCTTGAAGGAGGACTTCCTCTCACATGTGGGGGTGGGAAAGGGTGAGGAGAGTGGCCGGGCGGAGGGTACCGCCTGTGCAAAGGCCCTGAGGAGAACCAACACTTTCTCACCGATTCCTGACTGGTGAGCCTTTGAAAAACATAAACCGGGTCACAAAACTCCTCTGCTCATGCCCCACAAGGCTCCCAAACACAGTCAGCCTGAGAGGACAAGGCCCTACGCGGTCTGGCCTGGGCGGCCTCCCCGCCTCCCTCCTCTCCAGCCACACTGGTCTCCTTCCGGTCCCTCAAACACACACGCTTGTCCTCACCTCAGAGCTGAGCGCCGCCCGTCCCACCCCATCTCTCTCACCTCCTCAGAGAGGTCTTCTGAGCTCACCCGTCTAATGAACGAATGAAAGACCAAACAAATGAATGAACTAATGAGGCTGGGTGTGCTTGGAGCACAGGTAGGTGAAGGAAATCAGCAGAGGAGGAGACTTGGGCAGGTGGCAAGGCAGGGAGGGTGTAAAGCCTGGTGGGCTGCAAGGGGTGGGCTTTATTCTGAGCTGCTGAGAAGCCACAGGAGGGCCTTGGGTGGGGGAGGGACAGAGCTGTGGACACCGCCCCCCTCACTCCCAGGAGCTGCCTCAGAGCCCACCCATTCCTCATGAACTTGAACAGACAGATCACTGATGCCTGGAGAGAGGGCCTTGCTGGGGGGTGGGGGGTGCTCCAGGTAGAAGCGGTGTCCCCCCGCCTTTGTCCTACTGTGTGCTGCAGCAGCCGGAGCGCCATCTCTGCAAGAGCAATGCTCTCTGAGGGCCTATGACACACCAGCCATGGGGACCTAGGGACAAAGTCAGTCCAGCCCTGGTCCTGAGGAATGGCCCAGTGTGGAAAGGGGCCTGGCACATAGTAGGTGCTCAATAAACACTCCTTTCCTTCTTCTCTCCCTTCCTGGCTGTTATCCCCCATTGTCTTCTCAAAATGGGTCAGGCCGCTCAGGTGGGCAAGGTGCTTAAGAGCACGCCTTTGGCACGAAGCCATCCAGCCTCTCCACTCACTAGCTGTATGATCTGAGTAAACTGCGTGCCCTCTCTGAGCCCCGGCTTCCCCATCTGGAAACCGGATACGCTAACACTGCTCACCATAGGCGGTGTGGTGGCCATGAAGCTGGGTGATGTATGTGAAGCAGCCTGCTTCGGATGAGGGCTTCATAAAAGCAGCGGTCATTACTCACTGATCCTTATACGCTTATGATGCTCCTACCAAAAGAGAAACTTAGGAATGATCTAGTCCCATCTCCCCATGATCCAGATGAGGAAACTGAGGCCCAGAGAGGGGACAACTTATCCATGGTCACATGGCTGGTTGGCACAAGCTGGGGTACGGCGTCCAGGGGCAGCCAGGCCTGTGCTCAGGCTCGAGACAGAGATCTTAGGGGTTGGCAAATCTGGCCCAGGGGCCAAGTCTGGCTCACCGCCTGTTTTTGTACAGCCTGCCGGCTAGGGCTGTTTTTTATAAACCACTTGCAATCGATTTGATGAAGGAAATGCTAACTTTGAACTCCGATGAAGCAAAATGTTACCCCCTCCAAAAAAAAAAAAAAAAAAAAAGAATACCACCCTGGTAGTAGATCTGTATTAACAACAACAACAAAAATGTCCTCGATTATTTATCATTACATTTGAAATTTTGTCAATTTACAAAGAGTGGAAATTTGTGTTCTCCTGTATACTAGCTTTGATGTTGCCTCTTGGTCCCCAAAGCCTGAAATAGTTCTTCTTTACCCTGTCCTTCTGTTACTCACCCTGCCAGGGGCTCTCCAGACTCAACCAGTCTCAGGGCTGATAACCCCCACCCGGCCTTCCTCTGTGGCTGGGGGACCCAGACCGTAGGACTGCGTACTCCCCACCCAGTGCTCGCCCCGTGCTCCCAGTCCTCCTTGCGGCACTGGCCTTGGAACCCAGCTGTCACCCTGGGGGACGTGTGCATGGTGGCCTGGGCGGCGTCCCACCACTGGCTCTCGGCCCCCAGCTCCCCTGAGTACCACGCTCTCCTTTCCAACCCCTTTCGGGAGCCAAGGCCAGCGTGGGTGGCTGAAATCTCCCCGGTAACAGGATCTGCGACCCCTTCCAGCCTCCTTCCCTAACCTGCCGCCCCTCCTCCCTCACCCGCACCTGCGCTCCGGCCCCTCCTCCCGGCCCCTCCCGCACCCCACTCCTGCTCCCTCCTTCCCTGGCTCTCCTTGTCACCATCTGTGGCACAATCCTTCTCTGTCACTCTCCCTGCCACCCCCTCCTTCTCCTCCCTCCTTCCCCGCTCTCTCTCCCTGCATCTCTCTCTGCATCCCTCCCTCTCGCCCCTTCTCTCGCTCTTTCCTCCTCTTTCTCTTCTCCTGTCACGCATTTCTCATCACTCCCCCTCATTCTGGCTTTCCACCCACTGCCGTCTTCTCTGTCTCTCCCTCTCTCTCTACCTCCGACCGACCCCCCTTTTCCCTCTCTTTCTATTGGTTTTTTATGGTCCCCTGTTCCCCATTTCTCTTCTTTTTCTTGGGAGGCTTCTCCCTCCTCCCCCACCCCAGGCTCCTGCTTGCAGACCCCCCATCTGTGCCCCTACCCCCCGCCACCACCCAAGACGTGTCCTGGAGATGGGGGGTGATGCACCAGGCGCTGGTGGGAAGTCAGGGCCGGAGACCAGATGGGAGCGGCTCTGTGGGCAGACGTGGTCGCTGCAGGCCTAGGAGGGGGTTCCGTTCGCAAGCCGTCTAAAAGTGGGCACAGTGTGGAGCGCCCGGCTAAGGGGTGCTCGGGGGCACTGGGGACTGGGCAGGGAGAGGGGGCAGCAGAATGATAACCGGCTTGGCGGCAAGGAGGGGAGCCCTCACCCCATGGGCAGGTAAGGAGGATGGGGCCTGGATGGGGTCCCAGAGGGTGGGGTGCTGGAGCTCACCCTCTGCGCAGGATGAACTTGGGAGGCTGGGGCTGGGGACTGGGAGAGGGTGGAAGGTCCAGGGAGGCAGGAGGCCATTCTGCGACCTCTTCGTGGACAGCGGGGGGCTGGAGGGTGGGCGTTAATCTTGGAATCTCATACCATGATTCCAGAACCTTGGAGTCACGGAACAGCAGAGTGTTGGAGCTGGACAAAACCAGATGCATCATGGCATTTAGCCTCCTTGGCTCAAAGGCCAGCTTTCCTGAGCTCCCCCTCTGGGCTGGGCACTGGGCTCTGCCCACTCCCATTTAATCTTTACAACAACCCTGGGAGGTGGGTAGGCTTGTCTTCGTTTTTATAGGAAAAACTGAGGTCCAGAGATGGGAAGTGAGTTGCCCAAGGTCACACAGCAATTTGGCATCCTCCCTCTGTGGCAGAGCCCAAGCCCCCAACCTAGGGTTTGTGGGCTTGTGGGGTGTGTTCCTGTGGGTCGGACCCCAGGTCTGAGGGGGGGCACTGAAGATCTGGGCCTCTTCCCTGGGGACAGGCCCAGGGGAGCAGAGAGAAAGAAGGATGTAGAATCAGCCAGGGACTATCAGCCTGCATTGTCCAGGGCTGTCTCAGTTCTTGACGTCTCTCAGCCCGAGGCCTTCAGGGAAGCCCGCAGGCCTGGGAGGTATGGATGGTTTAGGAAAAAACAGAACTGGGCTCAACTTCTGGCCTCCCACTCACCAGCAGAGTGACCTTGCACAGCTTACCGAACCTCTCTGACTCTCAAGTTCCTCCTCTCTAAAAACACCCTCTCTTGGGCTTGGTGAGGGTCTCATGATGTGAGTTCGAGGCCTCTGCCAGGAGCACCCTCCTACTTGGCTCCTAGTTCTACTTGCTGAACTGCTTGGTCTGCTCACGTTTGCAGATGCCTGCGTGCTGTGCTGGGTGCTGGGGTTACAGATATAAATAACTCAGGGTCCTGCGCCCAAGAGCCGGCAATCTAGAGGGGAAGGGGGTGGGAGATAGACAAATGGAGAACGACTGGGGTGTCTGGCATCCCTGAGGGGCGATTCTGAATTGCTGTGGGGCTCAGGGCGACCACTCACCCTCTCTGGACTTCTGTTCCCTCTGGAATAGTCCTCTAAGGAGTCCGCCCCCGGCTTTCAGGCAAGCTTGTGCCAAAGATAAACCAGACAAGGAGAAAAAGGCCCTCCTCTCCAAAGGATGAACTAGATCATGCACAGCACCCTAGCTCCTTAAAGAAAAGGTGGCATCTGAATTGCAGGTCTGACTTACCCCAATGGAAAGCTATAATTTCCTTGCTTCTGGCACTCTGGCCCGTTAAACTTTGACAGGGAAGATGGGCCCAGATAAGGGTGGAGGCAGGGAGTCTTCTGGGGGGACCAAGGGCTTGGGGAGGGGCTATTTCATCCTCCTGTACAAAGGCAGGGCCTGGCTGGTACACTGTGTTCCCGCCAGGGCCATGTGTGTTAACACGTGTGCCTGTGGGTACACATGTGTGTGTCTGGGCAGGAGGGGCCGTCCTCAGAGCTCACCCTCAGGCTTCCCCGGGGGCATCTGTCCCTGCAGCCCGGAAATTAGGTTTGCCTGGCTCACTGCTCCTCTCTTGGGAGTCTGCTGCTCCCCTCCCTCCTCCAGCCCTGGGTTGTGATTGGTCACCTGGCGGGGATGTTATAAAGACGATGTGCACGCAAGGAGGCGAGGTGGATGGACGGGTGACGTAGGGCTCCCCAGCCGAGGAAGTCCGGACTCTAAGGTCCCAGATTCACAATTCCAGGTCTAAGAAGGGCTGATTCCAGCGTTCTGGAATTCTGACTTTCTCCGATTCAAAGATACGGAGTCTAAAAATCTATGACTCTACAACTCAGTTCTAAGACTCTAAAATTCTATTTTTAGGTCTCTAAGGGTTTAGGGATTTGGGCCCATGATCTTAATGGTTCAAGAGCCTGAGGAGCAGTGAGGAGGGCTCTGAATAGGTTGGTGGGAGAGCTGGATGCCAGCTGGTGGCCCGGACCAGCTATGACCCTTAGACAAGTGCCTTCTCCAGGCCTGGCCTCAGTCTGCCGGCCTGTGAAATGGAGTGGGTGGGAGATGGTCTTACGAATCCTCCCAGCTTTGTCCCTTCCTTAGCTGTGTGACCAGAGTGCATGGCCTCAATTTTGTTCCCTGTCTGTACTGTGGGGACAACCCTAGTGCCTCCCTCATAAGACCCTAGAGGATGTTGCATGTCACTGCTTAGCGTGGAACCTTAGCTCAGTGACAAAGGGCTGGCAGCACTGTTACGATCCTATGCGCCCACTGCCCAGATGCCCCCTTGCTTAGTGCCTGGGGTGAGGGCAGGTTGAGGGCTCTCATCAGGCTCGGAGGAGCAGGGAGAGGGTGCTCTGAGCCCGGCCAGCCTGGCGAAGCATCAGGAAGAGCCAGGACCAAGGGGTTCTTTGCCATTCTTGGCATCACCCCGCCTGGTGCTCAGAGCCCTTGGAAGTCCCGGGTATTGGGCAGGGGTACCGGGCATGCTCACCCACCCAGAGGCATTTGCTCTGAGTTGGGGTGCCTCCCCTTTCCAGGAGCTTTGCATGTGAAAAGTGGTGTCCGGACAGGGCAGTGGGTACCATAGGGCTCACTGGAGGCGTTTCAGGTCCAGTGTTCGGTGGGCAGGAGAGCGCTGGAGGAAGGCTCCTCTGAGAAGTTTCCTTCTCCCTAGGGGTTTCTGTAGGGAGAGTCAGGGCAGCCAGCAGCCAAGGGACTGGGGAAGGGGGGTGGTCATTTGGAAGGAGGGGAGGAGGTCCAGTCGCAGAGAGGCTCCAGCTTTCAGCCCTGGCCTCTAACTGGGTCTCTGGAGAGCCAGAAAGTCCTGCTGAGGGAGGCTAGCCAATCCTGGGGCAGGACGTCTCTCCCAGCAGGGCCTGAATTCCCACTATCAGCAATTCATCCTCCCTTTGCGTTAAGATTTGTCCACCGGGGTTCCTCTGATTCATTCGATGCCTCAAACACTGGTGCAGAACTTGCGCTTGTATGAAAGGGACGAGGGAAAGGACCAGAGCCGAATACTAGCATCTCCACGCTTGAGAGTCAAGTCTAGCAGGGTAGCCAGGAGGAGTCTCAGCTCCTTATAACACATGAGAAGTGTAGTAAGAAGTGCTCACAGAGTGAATGGGGACGCTTGTTCCCACTGTGCCGCTGGGCAAGCTCTTACTCACGTTTCAAGACCCACTTGAAGTGTCCTCTTCTCGGGGGAGCCCCACCAGCGCAGGGGGGAGCCAGCTATTCTCGTCCTTACCTCCAGCGTGTTGTGAATTTCTCCGCCATCGGTCAGCCTTTGGGGCAGAAGGGGCCCCAGCCACCCACCCCCCAGGTTCACAGCCAATCATCCTTCACAAGCCCTGTTCACAGCAGGGCCTTTGCCGGGGTGCAGTGGGATGAGCAGGGCTGAGAGAGTCCTCAAGGGGTTTGATTTCCAGGGGAAGGGACACCTCTGAGCCTGTGGTTCTTAAATCCATTCAGAATCTGAGGAATCTGATGAAAGCGCTGGGCTCTGCCCAGAAAAAACAAGGATGTATTAACTTTCACCAGAGTTTGGGGGGTTTATGGATCCTCTGAAGTTCATCAAGAGTCTTGGGTTCAAGGTTAAGGACCTGTGATATGCAGCAGTGTTTTTCTAGTGTGAGAGCTGAGACCTGTTTGGGGGGTGTCTTAGTCTGTCCAGATTGTTGTAACAGAATACCATAGACTGGGTGGCTTAAAAACAACAGAAATTCATTCCTCACCGTCCTGGAAGCTGGGAAGTCCGAGATCAGTGTGCCGGCAGATTCGGTGTTTGGTGAGGACCTGCTTCCTGGTTCATAGGTGGCTGTTTTCTTGCTGTTTCCTTGCATGGCGGAAGGCACATGGGAGCTGTCTGGCGTCTCCTTTAGAAGGGCACTAATCCCATTCATGAGGGCTCTACTCTCGCGACCAAATCACCCCCCAAAGGCCCTCCCATCTAATACCGTCACACTGGGGATTAGGATTTTAACATATCAATTTGGCGTGGGGGAGGACACATTCAGTCTATCACAGTGGGTGATCCACTTGGGGCTCTGCCAGCAGGCTAATCATATGTAGAAAGGGCAAATATTGTTTTATGGAACAATATGACTTCGTTGGGTTGCAATGTAAAAGGCACTGGTGTCAAAAACGTTTGGAAAATGCCGGTATGGAGGAAAGGGCTTATGTTGTCATCAGCTTATCGAATGATCCCTTTACTGAACAGGTGTGGAGCACCTGCCCTGTGCATAGGTGAACGGACACTGGTGTCCAGGTCAGTGCTGGTCCCCAGAGGCCCATGCCACACCCCCGCTATGCGGTACAGAGTGGTCACTTCGCCTCTTTGAGATTCAGTTTCCTCATGTGACAAGTGAGGATACCTTGCCCGCCTCCCTTGCTAGCCTGTGCAGAGTGAATGAGCCGTGACATGTCGTCAAACTCTGGCCAGGTGCCCAGGAAGTCTCCAGGTTCAGTGTGATGGGGGAGGGGCTGAAGAGAGAAAGCCATGCCCTGACATGACCAAACTGTGTCCTCCTACCTCCAGGCCAGTAGCTGACTGCTGACCACCCTCTCTTGGCCATGGACACCCCTGGCTATCCTTCACTGGTGCCCACGCCCTCGGAACCCTGGAACGCCTCTTCGGCTTGGCCCCTGGATGCCATCCTTGGAAACGCGTCCGCAGCACGGAGTGCAGCAGGGCTGGCTGTCAGCGGCATTCTGATCCCACTGGTCTACCTGGTGGTGTGCGTGGTGGGCCTGCTGGGCAACTCACTGGTCATCTACGTGGTCCTGCGACAGACGGCCAGCCCGTCGGTCACCAATATCTACATCCTCAACCTGGCGCTGGCTGACGAGCTTTTCATGCTGGGGCTGCCCTTCCTGGCCGCCCAGAACGCCCTGTCCTACTGGCCCTTCGGGTCCCTCATGTGCCGCCTGGTCATGGCTGTGGACGGCATCAACCAGTTCACCAGCATCTTCTGTCTCACTGTCATGAGCGTGGACCGCTACTTGGCGGTAGCGCATCCCACCCGCTCAGCCCGCTGGCGCACGGCGCCCGTGGCCCGCACAGTCAGCGCGGCCGTCTGGGTGGCCTCAGCCGTGGTAGTGCTGCCCGTGGTGGTCTTCTCTGGCGTGCCCCGTGGCATGAGCACCTGCCACATGCAGTGGCCCGAGCCGGCGGCGGCCTGGCGGGCTGGCTTCATCATCTACACGGCCGCACTGGGCTTCTTTGGGCCGCTGCTGGTCATTTGCCTCTGCTACCTGCTCATCGTGGTCAAGGTGCGCTCAGCTGGGCGGCGGGTGTGGGCACCCTCGTGCCAGCGGCGGCGGCATTCTGAGCGCAGGGTCACGCGCATGGTGGTGGCCGTGGTGGCCCTCTTTGTCCTCTGCTGGATGCCCTTTTATGTGCTCAACATCATCAACGTGGTGTGCCCGCTGCCCGAGGAACCCGCCTTCTTCGGCCTCTACTTCCTGGTGGTGGCACTGCCCTACGCCAACAGCTGTGCCAACCCCATCCTTTACGGCTTCCTCTCCTACCGCTTCAAGCAGGGCTTCCGCAGGGTCCTGCTGCGGCCCTCCCGCCGTGTGCGCAACCAGGAGCCTCCCCTGGGGCCTCCAGAGAAGACAGAGGAAGAGGAGGATGAGGAAGAGGATGGAGGTGGGGAGGATGGGCAGGAGGGAGCAGGGAAGCATGAGGAGCTGAAGGAGATGAATGGCCGGGTCAACCGGATCACACAGCCGGGTCCCAGCGGACAGGAGCAGCCTCCCAGCGGCCCCACCAGAAAGGAGCGTCAGTTCCTACCCCAAGAACCCTCAGCTGCGGAGAAGTCAGGCACCCTGCACATCAGCTATCTGTAAGGGCCTGCGGAGGGCCAGGGTAGCCCAAGGACAGGGCAAAGACTGTGGGTACGCCTAGGGCATGCCACCTGAGGTGCCAGGGGCCCATGATGGGAAGTTCAGAGGCCTGGGCTCTGATCCCATTGCTGCCGAGACTTGCTGTGTGACCTCAGATAGGTCACTTCCCCTCTCTGGGCCTTGTGTTCTCCTCTGTGACTCAGGGATGCGAGATACGGCCTGGACGAGCTCTATCAGATGAGAAGTCTGGAGGGGCACCACTGCTGGGCTGGGTGGGGTCAGGTTAAGGGGATAGGTACCGACTGGCTTTCCCCTTCCGAAACAGAGCATCCTGAATCTTGGCCCTCAGAGGGATAAACCAAGGCCTGGATTTCCCGGGCTCAGAGTCAGGTTCACAAAAGAGGGAGTGGGGGCCCACATTCACAGGGAGTGGTACTGCATCCCCAAATAGGATAAAGTCTTACCTGGTAGGGAGAAGGGGTATGAGATTGCCCAGGCCCCCATCAGCTCTCCCCCTCTTGCTGCAAGCCTGTGGGCCAGCTCGTCTCCTCTCTGGGCCTCAGGCCTCACCTGCTAAACAACCCAATAACCTCCAGGCCCTCTTGGCCCAGACAGTCAATGCCAGGACTCCTGTATTCCCGGACAAGAGGAGAAGAGGTGATTTTCCAGGAAGCTAATTAAGTCGAGCTTCAGGGTCCCTGACTGCTCGGGGCCTTCTGAGGCCCTGAGTCTAATTTTGTACTTGTAATTTTGTATTCCTTTTCTTAAAGAGGGACCCCATGTTGCATAAGCTTAGGCCACCCAAAGGCTAGCTCAGGCCCTGTTGGGGGCAGCTAATCAATCCTCAAAGCAGCTCACTTTGTGTCCTGTGGCTGGAGGGGGTCTCAGGGTCTTTGAGGGCTCAGGAACCTCCTCATAGGAGAAATCCTCCCTGCTTCTCCCCCTTCGGCGACTAAGGCAGGGACCTGGCCCAGGCAGCCTGGAATGGGAAGGCAGAGTGTCTAAACAGAGCTGGGAGGAGAAGGAAGAAGAAGAGGAGGGAGAGGAAGGGGGAAGAGAAAGGAGGAAGAGAAAGGCGAAGGAGGAGGACAAGCAGGAGGAGGTGGAGGACAGATCTGTTCCATGACCTTGGAGCCGACCTTGGCCCCTCTGGGCTGAGCTCAGTTGCACCATCAATGAAACATGGTTGCCGGTGCCTGGCCTGATCAAACTCAAGGAAAGGATGCCATCAGGGTGGAAAAACAAATGCTCTGAAAGGTACAGGCCCAGCCCCCTTGAGGGCCTGCAGTGCTGGTAAGAAGGGCTAGGCCTTGGTGGAAGCCTGGGGACAGAGCTGAGAAGCAAGGCCTGGCTCCCGGGAGAGGTTGGGAGGGGTGGTGCAGAGCTGCAGGCTGGGGAGCAGGCCTTCTGGTCCTCTACATGCCCCAGAGCAGCAGGTCGGGAAGGGCCAAGGAAGACAAGACTAGAGGAGGCTGGAGGGAGGCCACAGGGAGGCCACAGGGAGAGGCCACTGTCCAAGGCTGGGCCTGGGCTGGCCTGGACTCCCTCCCAGAGATGACCCCTTAGAGCCACAGAGAGACTGGTCCTGGGGAGGGTGGTACCTCCAGTTAAATCTCCCAACCCCCCACCCCGCAGAGGGTAGGGGGTCCTCAGGGAAAGCATGGGAACCACAAGTTGGGAGGCCTAGATCTTCAACTCACCTTCTGATCCTGTCTAGCCTTGACGTCTCTGGGCCTCAGTTTCCCATCATAAAATGGAAGTGGTTGTCCCAGCTTGCCTGCCTCCTGGGATTTGGGAAGAAAAGGAGTCGTTTGGGGTAAACTGCCATGTACACTGCAATGGCTGGGGGTGGGCCATAACAGATTATAGAGTGGAGACAGCCCCCTGCCAGGTGTGGCCTTCAACCCCTTCTCCTTCATCAAGTGGCTTCTCTGTCTCCAGCCCTTGGGGGTGAGTGCAGGACATGAGGAAGGGAAGTTGGGGGTCAGAGACCAAGGATCAGGGAGGCAGGGCTTGGGGGAGAGTGAGGCCCCATTAGGCGGAAAGAAGTTTGCAAAACTAGAGCTTGTGTGGAGGTTGGAGGCCCAGTCCTCAGTCTGGTGTTCCCCTGAGGGGGATCTGTGGGTCTGAGGAAAGAGGGCCCCTGGCATTCCAGCATTTCCTGCTTTCCTGGCCAACCCTACTTTTCTGATTGCTGGGGCAAGTGAGCCTGTTCTGCAAGGGTGGCTGGGAGGCCCCTTAGGGAAATTCTGACTCTAACTCTTGTCAATAAAGTCAGTGACACATGACAACTGGCCTGGGCCAATTCCTCTGGCGGGCGCTGTGCTTTTAGACGGGTGTGCATGGGTGGGGGTGGGTACAGGCATCCATCTCTATCGGGGTGCTCCTTCTCTCCTGTCTCTCAGCTCTGCGTGCCCAGGCCTCTTTGTGTATAGCCTCCCAGAATCCTGGTCCTCCAGGAGTCATGGAAGACGTTCCTGACAAGCCTCAGCCTGCACCTTTACAGATCTTGATCCAAAGGCAGTAGATATACTCTCTTCCTGTGTCCAAATATCAGATCTCATGCAAGAGAGCTGATTGGCTCTAACTGAGTCACATGATGGCCCCTTGGGCCAATCACCAAAGACTAGGTGATAGAATGCTATGATTGGCCAGATGTGGGTCACGTGCCCATCTTTCCAGCTAGAGAGAAGGTGGGACACTGTGATGGACAGTTTGGCCTGACCATTGGGGTAGGAGTTGGGTCAGGGACTGACTATCAATGGCAGGGAGAGAAGAGCCAGGCAGCAACAATAACGGGATGGGGGAGGGGTGTGCAAACACAGTGCAGGGCACATAATAGGTGCTCGGGGCATCTCAGCCATATCCACGAGTGAATGTGTATTGGGGTGTAACACCGAGGGCCTGCTGTGTGTGTGGCAGGTGTGCACCGGGTGGGAGCAGAGGAACTGCTTGCAGCCCAGGTTGTGTGGGGAGTGGGCCTGGGCCAGGGTCCCCTCTCTGGATCCCACAGCTATCCAGCTTCCCCATCTCACCATATGTCACTACCTGTGCACGCTCTTGTGCGTGTGTGTGTGTGTGTGTGTGTGTGTGTGTGTGTCGGGGGGGGGGTCCCAATAGCTTTGTCCCTCCAGGCAGGGGCTGTGCGTGATGCATCTGTGTTCCCAGGGCCTGGTAGTGCTGTGGGCCCCTCATATGACTATTTGGAATAAATGACTGAATGGGGGAAATTCCATTTCTCAATTCCAGGGGGGAATTTTCACACTGTGACCTTAGCCTCCTTTGGATCTGTGCAATGTGGTGACCCTGAATAAATGGGGGGGGGGCATCAGGGGAATGGAAGGAGTTATATGGGGGTTTGGGGCTGGGATCTGTGGGTTATGGGGACCACAAGGGCTGTGGGCTGAGGGCAGGCTCTGGGGCTGTGAGCCCGAGCCGGCAGGAAGGGGTGGCAATGACCCTCTCTGCCTGATTCCGTCTCTCCAGACATCCAAGTTGCTCAGACCCAAGACCTTACCTTGAACTTGTCTCTCAGAGGCTGTTGCCTGGCAACAGCCCATGGCCACCAGGCTCTGAACCAGGACTTCATATGTCAGCCTCAGCACCAGCAGAAAGGAGCTAGGAGTCTGCAGGGCCTGGGATAGGGGAGGCCAAGGCCCCCAGGCTTCAGGCCCTCCTCACCTCCAAGGGGTGGGGGAGACAGAGGCCACAGTCCCATGGGGAGGTGACAGCCTGGGTGCCACAGGACTCCAGACACAGAAGAAAGCACTCTAAAGGCGGCAAGAACCCCAGGCTGTAACGTGAGGAGCTCTCCCTGGAGTTGTGCAAGGCCATGGTCCCGCCGAAACCTCAGGGTGCTTCCCTGTCACTGGCAGGCCCTGGTGAGACTCTTGGTGATCCTACTGGAAGGCCATGGGGCAAACACATCCCCAAAATGTCAAGAGACCCAAAGTCAGGAGGCCTGGGACCTAGGCCCACTCTGCCATGAACCTACCACACAGTCTTGGCCATTCACTGACCTCTCTGGGTAAAGGTCATTAAGTTAATAAAGACTTTTCTGAGCACCCACTGTGTGCAAGGCCCTGACACCGGGCTGGGGAAATAGACATGGTTCCCGTGCCTTGTGGCGCTCACAGGCAACCACACAAGTAAATGGACCACTATCCAGTGGGGACAGCAGGGCACTGTGCTCTGGGGGATCACAGCTGGGGGAAGGGGTCCGTGTTGGGGGCGGCACTGAGAGCAGAGGGTGAACCTGAGTGTGCCCGGCAGGTGGACTGTATGTGCTAAGGCCCTGGGGTTGGAGGAAGGCAGTGAATGAAAGGGAGAAAAGCAGAGGTGAGGCCCAGTTCAGGGACAGAAGCTGTGTCAGACAGGACCTCCTAGGAGGTTAATTCCAGTTGTGCATTGAATTGTGTACCGCTCCCCCCTCAAATTCATGTGAAGTCCTAACCTCTAGTACCTCCGGATGTGACCTTATTTGGAAATAGGGTCCTTGCAGTTATAAGCAGTTAAGATGACGTCACCCTGGAGTCAGGTGGGGTCCTATTCCAATATGACTGGTGTTTTTAAGAAAAGGGAAGATTAGGACACAGACACGAGCATGGGGAAAATGCTGGAGTGATGCTTCCACAAGTTAATGCCAAAGATTGCCAGCAAACCACCAGAAGCTGGGAGAGAGGCCTGGAAGAGGTCCTTCCTCACAGCCCTCAGAAGGAAGCAACCCTGCCTGACACCTTGATTTTGGACTTCTAGCCTGCAGAACTATGAGAAATAAATTTCTGTTGTTTAAACCACTTAGTTTGTGGTACTTTGTTCTGGCAGCAAACTAATATAATTCCCACCTGCAAAATGGAGCCAACAGTCCCTCCTCTCCTGGGTCTCTGGAGGACCTTGAACTAATTCATTCATTCTTTCCTTCAACAAGTGTTTACAGAACAGCCACCAACTGCAAAAAGCTGAAGGCAGAGAAGTACAAGGCCTGTCTTCTGGGGTGAAGGAAGTTGTACTGAACATAAGAGATAAAGAGGTGGTTCTTAAGCCCCCAGAACCTGGAACTGTCTGGTTTTAAAACCCGGCTCATCCATTCACTAGCTGTTTGACCTAGAGCCAGTTAATTAACTTTCCTGTGCCTCGGTTTCCTCCTCTTTGAGATGAAGATGAGAGTAGATGTCTATTGTTAAGAAGATTAAATGAATAGAGATTTATAAACAGCTTAGAACAGTGCATCGTAGGTGCTATGTGTTAAATAAACATGAGAAGTGCTTTAACAGAAGCAAGAATCCAGCCATGCATTGGGGAGGACGTCTCCCCGGAAGGGTTATAGCCCAGCCAAGCATCAAGAGGGAACTGGTGTTTGTGCACCAGGAGGAGGCATGCGAGATGTTCAAGGTACTAAGAACAGCTCTGCTACCCATTTTACAGCTGAAGATAGTGAAGCCTGGGATGGTCATGTGATTTGCCCAGGGTCACAGCACCAGAGGCAGGACCAAGAACCACGTTTTCCTAGCCCCCAGTCCAGTGTCCATAGCTTTTAGAAACTATGAAATTGAGGGCCAGGGTGGCAGGAGTGATGCTGGAGGTGGAAAGAGCTCTGAGGTCAGTGGTGCCAGCTCCTTGGCGGACACTGGAGGTAACATACGATGTCCTTGGGCAAGACTCAACAGGCATGAAGGGCAGCCCAGACCAGCGGATGGATGATGCCGGGACAGACAGGGGCAGTGACGTCATCATCCTGCTGGTGGGCAACAAGACCGACCTGGCTGACAAGAGGCAGGCGACCATCCAGGAGGGCGAGCAGCGTGCCAAAGAACTGAGCGCCACGTTCATCGAGACCAGTGCCAAGACCGGCTACAACGTGAAGCAGCTCTTCCGACGTGTGGCCTCGGCTCTGCCTGGAATGGAGAATGTCCAGGAGAAAAGCAAAGAAGGGATGATTGACATCAAGCTGGACCAACCCCAGGAGTCCCTGGCCAGCAAGGGCGGCTGCTCCCGCTAATGCAGCCTGACCGCTGGCTTCCTCTGACACTACTCACTTGTTGTGAGAACCCTCCAGCGAGCCCTGCAGCCTCGGCATAGGCCTGCCTGGCAGGCTAAGGTGGTGTGTACACAGGAGTGAATGTCAGTGACACACTCATGCACATACGTGTGCACGGAGAGCAAGGCTAGTCTTCACTTTTTCACAGGCTCAAAGAAAGTGCCCGGGGCCACACTTGGCCTCCCCCAGGGTCCCAGACACCCCAGGTCCTGGCTCACACAGCCCAGGGACACAGCCTGTACACAGCCAGGAGCTCCTGCCCTCTGGCCATCTTGTTAACAGGAAGGGAAAATGAGGCCTGCAGGAGTACGGGGCCTCTCGGTCCTGCTCTCTGCGTTAATGACCAGGAAACATGTCAATATTTGCACACAGGAACTGCTGGCCTTGCTGCGCTTGGTCAGTGTGCCCAGAGCCTGCTTGGTTTCGCCATCTGTAAGAGGAGGGGTTGTCTCTGTGCTCCGGTGCAGGCCTTCCGCCCGCTCATCAGATAGGGTGGGTCCTTCCTCCTTGCTGACCATGATAAATGGCAGCAATTATGGGGAGAACAAAGCAAACACACAATGACCATTGACATGGGTGGTGTGGCAGGTGAGCTCACGGCCACACAATCCATTTCGAGCCTCACAGCCACCACTTCTTAGCTCTGCGTGCCTTTGGGCCAGACTCAAAACCTCTTGGAGCCTCAGTTTCCTCATCCATAAAATGGGCTCGGTAGTCCCATCTCACAGGACTGTCGCAGGACCAGGAGGCGGCCGGTTGGCTCTGGCCGACGCCAGCGCTGTGCTCTGTGTCCGGCAGGGGGCGCCGCGTAACCTTCCCCTCTCCGCTTGGCGTCCTCAGCCTCTCCGCTCTGCCGGACTCGGCTCTATTCGGCACCACTCGGATCCACTCGGTCAGACCCGGCGATAATCGGCCGGACACGCTGGGCTCGGCCGGACTCGGCTCTGCTCGGCCAAGTTCGGCTTTGCTCGGTTCTGTTCGACTCCGCCGGGAGCTGGACTCGCAAAGGCCCCTCCCCGGCGCCGCAGCGGCTCGTTTCTCTCGTCTCGCTGTCTGCTTCCCGGGTAGAGGCGCGGTGGCCGGAGCAGAGCCGCTCCCTCCGTCCACAAGCCGGCGGGTTTCTCCGTGGCGGGAGTCTGGTCTGGCTGAGCGCTAGGTGGTGCCAAGAGTGGCTGCAGCTGGCGGCAGTCTTTTCCCAGGGTTTGAGCCCGAAGCGGGTGGGCATGGAGGGGCTTCCCCGGCTTGGGGGTGGGAGTCACTCCCCTTAATTCTGCGGAGAGAAGCGGGGAGGATGGCGCTGGCCTCCCGCGTGCCTTGGCGACCCCATCATCTGGCTCGGCCGCTAGTCAGCCGTGCGGAGGGAGCCAGTTGCTGCACCTGTTTCCCTGAGCCTCAGTTTCCCACTCTGTAACAACAGGGTCCTCGTCAGGGTCCAGGAGGACTGGGATGGGGCTGGCTCTTTCCTTCTCTGGGCCCCTTGGGGATTCTCTTTCCCCTTCTGTAAAATGGGATTAAACTCGCCCAACTAGTATTAACACCCGTAGGAACAGACATGGGTTGCTGAAAAGCCCAGGACGGAGAAACTAAGTCCGGAGAGCGAAGTTCACCCGGGATGACCCAGCTAGTCGAAGGAGGGGTATGCAGAACCCGGAAGCCGAGTGAGCGAGCTGCCTTGGAGAGGGAGGGTCCCATTGGACCCTCTGCCCACTTTGCAGGAAGTGGGGTTTGGAGGAAGAAGTGAGGGAACGGGCGCCCCAGCCAGCCCCTAGCACGTCTTAGTGGGCCCTTCATCTTCCCCCTTCTCCCCTCCTTAGCTAAGAAGGGGGCGGGTGGGGAGCATCACAAGCCCGGGGTGGAATGGGGTGGGTGCCAGGCGCATAGCCTCTCCCCAGTTGGTGGCGCTCACGGTTTCCTTTGTTTAGTTTCTTTATTACCGTCCTAGAACAATTAGATCTGTGACTTGCCAAACACGACTTGCATAGCTGACTCCGGGAATCATGTTTGGGGTTCTGTCTCACTTTTTGACAGGCACACATTTTTCAAAAATGCATGAAGGGTTCTTGGTGCTTTGTAACCACTGACTAAATGTCGCTATTTTTATATCTTCTTCCCAACCTTGGGCTGGAAGGTGGATGTGGCTAGGAGCTTGGTTCTGAGAGTTGGTGAGTGTGTGCCTCATCTGTGTGCATGAGGAGAATGGGCTCATGCCCTCACCCTATTCAGGGTTTAACCCCGGAGAAGCACTGCTTGGTGGCCGGTGTAGAGTACCCCCATGGGTAATCCCACCAGGCTGCTCAGATGGTCTTGGCCTCCTCATGTTCCTCTGGCCTCGGGTCACCAAGGCTCAGAGGTAGGGAGACATGCCCAAGGACACAAAGCTAGAAGGAGGTGGAGCTGAGACGTAACCCAGTTTTGTCTGCCCCAGGGCTGGGGCTCTTGTCTCCAAGCTGCCTGGCTGGCCTGCTGGGGAGATCCTCAGAATGGCTGGGAGACCAAGGGCTGATGCACAAATGGGGTAATTTGCGACATGGTGAAAGAGAGAGGGAGGAAAAATATTAGAGTAGTGTATAATATTCCTGAGTCCTGCTCTCTTGTCTGCCCTGCCCCCAGCCAGCTGCCTTGGACCAAGCGGGGTAAGGGACCCTTTTCTGGGGCATTGACATTGGCTGGGAGTCAAAGGAGCTGGTCCTAGAACCTGATGAGAATCATGTGCTTTACCAGACCTCAGCCTCCTCACCTGTCAAGTGAGATGAGCCTCCTTGTCTGCAGAGGGGCTGTTGAGCGAGGCAGGGAGCACACAATGGGCCCTGGACCAAACCACTTCTGTGTCCCCACCCTGCTTCTCCCCATCCCCCATCCGTCTTCCCTTCTCTTCGCGTTTTCCTCAGATGCTAGGCTTCCTAAGCCAGATCTCTGTGAGACAGCCAGGAGCTGTGTTCTGCTCCAGTGCTGCTGACTCAGCCCTTTTCCCTCTGGTGGCAGCAGTGAGGCGAGGGTGGGGAGGGGGCTCCCGCGCCTCCCTCCCTCTGCAGCCCTGGCTCCGTGCCCTGGGAATGCTGCCTGGGGGCAGGGCCACATAGAGGGCACAGTCAGTGTGGACCTGGCAGTTTCCCCAGTGTCCTTAAGCCTTCCATCTGCTTTCCTTTGGGGCCCCTTGAACCCCTAGGTAGGCCTGGGGTGAGGGTGGGGTACTCCAAGTGGGTTTGGGAGGGGGAAGCAGCACGAAACTAGAAGTTGGGGGAGTCTGGCTCTCATCCCAACTTGGACTCCAGTCTGCTGTTTGACCTTGAGCCAAAGACTTGCCCTCCCTGGTCACAGTGTCCCTGCTGGACAGATTAAGGAATTGGATTAGATCATCTCTAAGGGTCCTTCCAGGCCTGGATATTCTGTTGTGTGTTTATCCCCCAAAGTAATAAAAAAACAGAAGCTCAGAGATGGGAGATGGTCAAGGACACACAGCCAGGGCTGTTCCATCCTCCATACTTTGCCCAGCTGTGAGTGGGGCCTGGGGGTTAGTGCCCAAAGCCCCAGACTTCAAAAAATCCCCCTAGGTCGCTGCATTCCTGTGCCTCCTGAGAGTGATAATGTCACCACCTCTCTCTGCCCAGGGGGCAGGCCCTGAATTGCAGCCTTTGCCCACAACCGTGCCCAGCTGTGCCATCGTGGGAACTCTGGTAGGACGGAGAGCACTTCCATTCTGCAGGGTTGTGGTCCCTCTTCACTAACTGTGTGACCCCGTGTAAGTCACATCAGCTCACACCACTGGCTCCCTTTCCCAAGAAGAGTAAAAAAATGGATGTAAATACCCTTTGGCTCCCAAAAACCCCTGCAAAGATGAAGCCTGGCCCAGGCAGTAAGTAGTCAACAAATGTAGAATGAGAGGGGGCTAGAGGGCGAGGGATGTTTGAGAGAGTCTTTGCACAGGGGTCTCTGACCCCAGGGAACCAGGGCTGCAGCCTTTGCAAAGCCTCCTGCAGCGTACCCAGAAGGAAGCAGAGGCCCAGGGGCATTCTGTACAGGCTGCGCTCCTGTGACTTTGTTGGGGGTCATTTCCACGGGTGGATTGGCTGTAGAAGACCAGGAAGATGGGTAATCATGGCAGCATTTCCAGGCAGAGGAGGAGGACTTTGGTGTCCATTGGGGGTGGGGCTATTGACCTGGCTGCCACCCTTCCCTGATACTCTTACCTGATCTCGGAGGAGGTGAGACCTTCACTCAACAAACATTTACTAAACTTCCTCTTGTGACTGGCACGGATGGGGCTGGGGAGTGGAGTTCTACAGACAACTAGGATCTGAGAGGGGAAGGGACTGGCCAGTGGGTGTCAGTGCCAGGATTTGAACCTGAGGCTACTGGGCTGGTGCCCATGCCCCCTCTGTACCGCCTGCCTCAGTGACTCAGAACTAACGAGCTCTTCAGCGTAGGCTGGAGCCCCCGGCACGGGGATTCCAGCACTGCCTTCCCCTTCCTGAGCAACTTCTGGGGCTCCCTGCCCTTCCCCGTTCCCAGCCTCGATTTCCCATCAGGGGCCTCAGACCCCTTCCTGCTGGAACTTTATGGCATCTCTGAATTAAACAAGACCCTCTAGGACCACCAAAGAGTTAAGCCAAGGAAATCCTCAGCTCCCTGTATCTCCAAAGAACCCAGAGGCTGGAGGGGAGGGAGCAGGGAGGAGGGGAAGTGGGAAGCCAGCTCAGCCCGCTCCCTCCGCCCTCCCTCCCTCCCTCTGCTCTGCCTCCATCCCTTTCTCCCTCCCTCCTTGGCCAGCCCTCCGGGCCTGGGATTCTGGGCCAGCAACAAGTTATAATTGCAAACATGGACCAAGGAACCAGAGGCGGCCCAGAGGCCCGGGGTCCGTGAGCTGCTGTTTGAGGCTGCAGGACACTGGGTGAGTGATGGGAGGTCCTGCAACTTCCTCCAGCAGGGCAGAGGGGGTTGGGGTCAGAGCCTGGTATTCCTCTCCTTTCTCCTCTCTTCCTGGACACATCTCACATCTCGGGGCCCTGCTCTCTCCTTCTGACCCCGGCCAGCCCCTCTAGGGTCTGCCTTCCCCATTCCCTCCTTTGACTGAGACTTTAGCCCTGGTGAAGGGCTGCCCTCCGATGCTCCTGTCTTGTGCCCACCCCTGTCTGGACAGGCGCCAACTCAGCTCAGCAGGGCCTGGCCCTCCCCCCATCCCAAAGAGGCCCCAGCTCCCTCATGGAGGCGGCAGGGACCCCCAAATCACCCCCAATGGCGTGGTCCCTCACATTTGATCCCTGTGTGACACCTTCCTCCAGGGACAGTCAGTGACCATGGCTGTGGTTATTATTACTTTTGTTAAAGGCTGCTTTGCTTCCTGCTTCCTGCATCCCCCCTCCCCACCCCCCCACCAGGTCACAGTTCTGTGTCACAGATTTTTTGACTCTCAGCTGGCTAGGCCAACAGAAATGTCCCCAGACAGTTTTAATCCTCTGGGAACAGTTCTGCTCTTCCTATCCCATGCAGGCCCTGGGGAGAGGTTGTGTTGGCCAGCAGAGAAAGGAACAAACGTTTAATTACGAGTCTTTTACAAGTCAGGCAATTTCCCTACATTTAAATCCTCCCAAATAACCTGGGGAGGAAGGTGGTGTTGTCTCCTCCTTGTAAATGTCAAGGAGCAAGAAGCCCAGAGACGTTAAGCCACTAGCCCTAGGTCACACAGCTTGTAAACTATTCTGGGATCTCAAGTCTGACTCCAAAGCCTCATCTTTTCCCATGAGGTCACATCTATGGGAAGAAAAAGAGGGGATTTTGCTCTTCTCAAAACCACTGGGATGTGTAATTTACAAATAAAAGCTAAGGGTCATAATCTCGGACAGAAGGGATGTTGATCTCTGAAGATTTGACATGCCTTATTGAGCAGAACCAGGAAAGCAGAATGGGGGCCTGGGAGGCAGGGGAGACTTGGGAATTATCATCTTCAGGAGAGGGGTGATGGCTCTGGAGACTGCCTGCCCACCCCTCTCTTCTCCTGCTACTACCCAGCCCGCGGGGAGCAGGGAGGGGGTTGTTGGGGGGAGGGCTCCTGCCCCTTTAAAACCCAACTCCTACCTCGGTGTTCCGGTTAGGTTAGAATGGCATTTAAAAAAAATAATAATTTTATCTTCTCTACACATATTAACCACAGAAAAATATTTTTGAATTGTACTAAATGTTAAAGGAGAACAAAAGGAAATAAACAAAGAACACCAGAAGTGTAAAAACCAGTCTGGTTTCAAAAGTGTTTCTGATCCTGTGATAACTCAGTGCCAGCCCCCAAAGACTGCCACCACCTCAAAGGCTCTTTGCCTGGCTTCCTGCCCACCCAGCCCCGGCTTGTCTCCAGTCACTGCTGTCCAGGCTGCTTTCTGCCCCTCTCCGTGAACTCTGGATCCCTTCTTGGCCAAGGCCAAAGACAGATCCTCACAAACCCTTGGACTTCCCTGTTCCTTTTGAATTTTCCAGACCTCCTGGTTCCTGCCCCTTAGTTCCAACTTACCACCTTGGCAGCTGATTGGCAGGTCTATGATGATTGACACGACCATCTTCCAATGAATTTACTCTCTCCTGCTCCTTTCCCTGCAGGGCTTCTTGTGTGAGGTTGAGTTGGTAGGTTGTTGACTGTACAAACATGCTGAGCAAGGAGGTGGGCTGACACCAGCTACACATCTTCAGTGTGCATTTCTGCAGGGACTTCTTTTGTTTGTTTGTTTCTAATTTGTCTGTCCCGAGGGGCACCTTCTTCTACCTCGCCCTCCAGTGACGGTGGAGTCTGGGGCAAGAAGACAAGCCAGAGGGAGGTTGGGAGGGTGGGAAAAGCATTTTACAGTTTCATTGGCTATGACACATAGGCAGTAGGGCAACTTCCTCACCCACCCCAGCACACGCCCCCCAGGACCCTCGTCTTCAGAGGGGGTCCTCCTTCGTGGGCCCGTGTGTGCCAGAGATGCCTAGGGACTGGGTTCCAGGAGACTCAGCCTCCAGGCCCTGCACTACCACAAGTCTCTTTGTGACCTTGGAGAACTTGCTTCCCTGTGTAGGCCTCTGTCTTCTCATCTGTTAAATGGGGGCACTAATGCCCCCTCCCCGAGTTATGTCAGGAACGCACATGCTGTGGGTGGTGGCATCCGCGCTGGGCATCAGCAGAGTGTAGATGTCAAGGTAATGTATTTCTGTCCCTCCTTTCCTGCTCCAGGTCGCCATGGGGATAGCTGCCCTGGGCCTCCTCTGGGCAGTGCTCCTGCACCCTCTCTCTGTGTTTGGAATCCCCACCGAGGAGCCCACCTCTGGGGAAGCCGTGGCCTCTAGTTCCCCTGGGCTCTGTCGACGGTGCTGTGACTCTGAGGACCCCCTGGTCCTTGCTGATGCTGCACATGAGTCCTTGGCCTCTCCGTCCGCCCTCCCGTACATGCTGCCTGAGGTCAGGCCCTACATTAACATCACCATCCTGAAGGGTGAGGACCCACATGTGGCTTGGGCTGGACTGGCCTGGTCGGGGACAGGGAGGGCGTGGGGATCTCTTCCTGGGCTCAGGGAGGTGAGGTGGAAGGAGCAGAAGAAACCTGGACAGAAAACTGTCCCAGACCTTTTCTTTCATTCGTACATTTATTAAGTACCTACTGCATACCAGGACCATTCTGAATTCTGGGATGGACCGTGTACACATCAGACGGAGATGCCACCGCTGTGGAGCTTCTGTTCTAGTGGGGGAGGCAGACAGTGAGCAATAAACGTATCACCCAAGTTAATGAGATGGATGGTGATAAATGCTATGGAAGTGATGAGGTGGAGCAGGGTAAGGGGTGTCTGGAGTGCAGCTGTGGGGGGCAGGTTGCATATTAAATGGGGGTGGTCAGTGTAGGTCTCACTGAGAAGGTGGGGAGAAGCCACGTGGATCTCTGGGGAAGAGCATTCCAGGCAGAGTGCATAGCAGGTGCAAAGGCCCTGGGGCCAGAGCGGACCTCATGTGTTTAAGGAACAGGGGGCAAGGGGAGGAGCAAGGTTGGAGACAAAACAGATCAGACGTGGGCTCCTCCTCTGAGTGAGATGGGGAGTGGGGGAGGGTTTGAGCAGAGGAGGGACCTGGCCCAGCTTAGGTTTCAAATGGATCACTCTAACTTCTGTGGAGAATAGACAAGGGTAGAATCAGGGAGAGCCGTGGGGGCCACTAGGGCCGCCCAGGTGAGAGCTGGCTGCCTGTCCTCTAAAACCAAATCTCAAGGAAGCTACTTCTGCTGTTGGGGGCTGTGAATGGCTAGTCCTGGGGCCAGCCCTTGACATCCTTAACCTCTGTCTTTGCTCACGACAACCCCGCAAGTTCAGTATGTTGTCA
This sequence comes from Balaenoptera acutorostrata, assembly GCF_949987535.1. Classification (NCBI taxonomy): domain Eukaryota; kingdom Metazoa; phylum Chordata; class Mammalia; order Artiodactyla; family Balaenopteridae; genus Balaenoptera; species Balaenoptera acutorostrata. The sequence continues at coordinate 11,269,219 of NC_080074.1, forward strand.
TTCCTCCCACCTTGCAGATGGGGAAACTGAGCCTCTGAGAGGGGAGGAGCTCTCCTGGGGTCTCACAGCTGTTAGGGGCAGAGCTAGGATTTGTCGCCGAGGACTCCAGAGGGTCAGCTGGCACCTGAGACCCTTGGACCTTCAGATTTTGTAGTTGAGGACCCCTCTTGTCCTCTCCCTACTTTGCCCACCACCTCACACATCACTGCTTCCCCAAGGCCAACAGAGCCCTCTGTGTGAGGTTGACGAGGTGCTTGGGTGCTGACTGCACTCCCCCCCTCACTATCCTCCTTAAGACCCCATGTCACCTCTCCTGGGCCAGGCTAGCTGCCTGCTGGGCAGAAGGCGCCTGGCTGGTGTCAGCAGTCCTGGGTCCCAGCCCTAGCTCTTCAGCTCCCTTGCTGCGTGGGGCAGGCTTGTCTCTCCCTCCCTGGGCTTGCTGCCTCATTTGTAAAAAGGAGAAGGTAACCCCCTCTTATAACTACCCTTCACGCCCTCCCTTGGGGCTGGGGCGAAACAAGTGCTCTGCAAGCTGTAAAGTGCAGGGCACATGATGAGGTAGGTAGTTCACCAACGAGGCCAGTGAGGAAGACCTCCACAGAGCCATGGACCCCCTCCTGCCTGCTTCTCTCCAGGCTCCTCCTCCGAGGGCCTGTGCCCTCTTTTCTGCCCCTTCTTCCCCTCTTCCCAGCAGCATTGCTGTGGTCACAGGGGACCCCGGGACAACACAGGGCTGTCTAGTTCATTCAGAGGGATGAGGCTAAGGGTGTGATTGCAGGCTCTGTGACAGGCAGCAGGGAAATATTTGGGATCTGGTCCCTCAAGAAGTAGGTGGTAAAAAAATAAAAAGTAGGTGGTCACCTGCTTTTCTTGCATTCAAGATCAGCCTGGAACAAGGGCTGGCCAGAGGCGTGCCTGCCTGGGAAGCAGGGCAGATGCTGCCAGAGCCCAGGGCAGGGGGAGGTGGGCTGGGTAGTGCTGGGTGAATCGTCCTGCCTCATATCTGCAGAGTTCACCCGGTGCTTTCCCAGAGGGCTCAGGAACATCCCTGTGAGGTGCGCGTGATCCTCTTCAAGATACAGACAAAAAAATCCCAAGACACCAACATGAAGGCCCCAGGTCGTGCAGAGGGGCGGTAACGCCCACCAAGGGCTGCCTGGCTCCGACTCTGGACACTTCCGTCCGGGTGATCCCTTCTCTGGGGCAGAAATGCCACGCCCACATCCCCCTGGAGTCCCGCTGGGTGCAGTGACAGCTGGGGTCCAGGCCTGGTCTGGCAGAGACCACAGTGAGAGCCTCGCTGCTGAGGAGGGAGCAGGCTGGCGGGGAGACAGACCACAGCTGGAGTCCTGCTTCTCTGCTCCTAAGCCGTGCCACCCGGGCGAGTCCCTTCACCTCTCTGTGAGTGGAAGTGGACATGGTGTCTCCTTTAGAGGGGCGCTCGGGGTGGCGACGCCTGGCATGCAGTAGGTGCTGGCTCTTCTCTGGCCTGCCGTCTCTGGGCAGGGGCGAGCCTTCTGCAAACGCTTAGGAGCCCCCTGGGTGCAGGCGTGGGTGCCTGCCCTGACTTTTCTCCTTTTGGTCTCCGCAGGTGACAAAGGGGACCGAGGCCTGCTGGGCTCGCCCGGGAAGCTGGGCAGGGAGGGCCCCCGGGGGGAGCGCGGCCCCCAGGGCACCAAGGGTGCCAAGGGGCAAGCAGGCAGCCCCGGCAGCCCGTGCCAGATGCGCTTCTCAGCCTTCTCGGTGGGCCGCAAGACGGCCCTGCACAGCAGCGAGGGTTTCCAGCCGCTGCTGTTCGACACAGTCTTCGTGAACCCGGACGGGCACTTCAACCTGGCTGCCGGCCACTTCGTCGCCCCCCTGCGCGGTCTCTACTTCTTCAGCCTCAACGTGCACAGCTGGAACTTCAAGGAGACCTACGTGCACGTCGTGCACAACGACGAGGCAGCCGTCATCCTGTACGCGCAGCCCAGCGACCGCAGCATCATGCAGAGCCAGAGTGTGATGCTGGCCTTGGCACCCGGCGACCGTGTTTGGGCGCGGCTCTTCAAGCGTGAGCGTGAGAACGCCGTCTACAGCGACGACATCGACACCTACATCACCTTCAGCGGCCACCTCATCAAGCCCGAGGACGATTAGTGCCTCCCATGGGGCAGCTCTGGCCTGGGGTGGCCACGGGCAGGTCTGTCCCCTGCGGGGCCTCAGTTTGCCTGTCTGTGAAGTTGGCCCTGGGACCTGGCATTCTGGGCAGGCTTCCTCCTCTTTCCTTCCCTCCATCACCCGTCCCAGTCTGTTCGGGCCTCTCTCCTCTCTTGGACATTTTCAGAAACCTCCTAACCTAAATCTTCTAGAGCTTTCCCAACCTTTTAGACCAGCACTTTTCAAACTTGAATGTGCATCCGTATCACCCAGGGATTATGCTAAAATGCTGGTTCTGATTCAGCAGGTGTGGCATGGGCCCAGGATTTTGCATTTCTAGGACGTTCCTGGGTGATGCTGGTGCTGCTGGTCTGTGGACCCAACTTGAGTAGCCAGGTCCTATAACTTTCACAACATTCTGGTACTCTCTGAACATTCTGGAATCTTCCAAACATTCTAGAATCTTCCCAACATCCTTAAAATCTCTCATCCTTCTAGGATACCCCCTCCTCTTGTCTCTTGCGCCTTCTCCCTTCTCTCTGAACTCCTGTCTGCGCCCCAACTTGTGCAGCCACAGTTCATTTATTCAGTCATCAAACACTCACTGAGCGCCCGCTCTGTGCCAGGCTCCGGGAAGGCTGAGGTGAACCAGACACAGGCCCTGCTCTCGATGAGCACCCAGTCCAGCCAGGGAGGAGAGGACACAGATTCTGAAACCAGACCCGGAGAAACACATGGGTCTCTGATCACACAAGTCTGTGTTCTGGGCATTCAGGCACTGTGGCCCACCCATTACCCACCACTCCCCAAGGCTGGCAGGATAGGGTACCCCAGGTGGGGGGTATCCTCTGCCTGGTCCTTTCTTTTTTGCCCAATGCCCATCATTAAAGCAAACCCAGGGGGGCCTTGGTCAGGGGAAAGGTGCTGTGAGGAGAGGACCCAGGGGTTAGGGGGCATTTTGGGGTAAGGGGGCCCAGACCCATAGCTCCCCACGCGGCTGGGATGGAAGCCTGTGAGAGCTCCTACCCTCCTCAGCACACGCCCTCCCTGCCCCGCTGCTGGGCGGCTGTCAGGGCCGTGCTCAGCCCGCTTTGCCAAAGGTGCCTGGGCCTCAGTTCTCCCAGGCTCCCAGCCACTGTCAGACACTGACGTCTGTCCCCAGGTGCTCTGACCTCCTTGGTGTCTCTCGCCAGCCCAGTGCCTCCGGCTCTCCAGGCTCTGTTAAGGTGCTGAGGCCCCGGGTGGGCAGCTCCTGCCCAGCAGAGCCGCCTCTGGCCTGCTGCTGCCTTTACAAATGCTGCCGGGCAATGAGCCAGGACAGAGGGCACCGGGCTTTGGACCCCTCAGCAGGTCTGGGGAACCAAAGCGAGCAACATTCCAGGTCAATTGGGGGGACCCTCCTCTGAGCCATGATGCCAAGGGAGGCGCTGGGCGAGGCTGAGGCCAAGTGAGGGACATCAGGACTTCTGTCCCTTCCCCCTCTCCCAGGGTGGGACAGCCTGGTGGCCCCCAGCCTTCCCCTCCCGCAACCCCAGGTGGCCTGAACCTCTCCCCAGAGGGAGACGGCCTCTGCCATTGGTGCTTATGCGGTCTCTGGGGCAGAGGGGCCCCCGGTGGTGGTCTCTGGTGCTTCCTCATAGCCAGGGGAGCCATGGTTGCATGGCTGGGGGCTGGCAGCAGGGCCTGACCCGGTGCCGTGAAGGCTGGTCCTGTACAACCACCCCCAGCCCGACTTCACCCCTGCCCTGCTTGTCCAGCATGATTAAAAGTTGTGAGTCTTCTTGGCAATTCAACCTGGTTCTTTCTGCTTGGTTTCCTTTGCCCACCTTGGGAGGGCAGCCCATCCTGTTCTGCTGGGCACAGGTTCAGGGCCCCAGAGGGACCAAGGCAGCCCAGGGCTCCATTCCACGTGCTTGCCACCCACAAAAGAACCAGCCCGCCTCGGTAACTCACTCAGCTGGTGTGCCTTGGAGGCAGTGGAACCAGCCCAGGGTCTGTTGTGCCGTGCCCTGGCTGTGGCCCCGGGAAAGTCTTCACATCTCGGAGCCTCAGTCTCCTTGTCTGTAAAATGGGAATGATGATCATCTATCTCATGGGGTGGCCATAAGGACTAGAAGAGAGGTTGCCCGGTGAGCACTGCATTCATTCTTTTTAAAAAAATTTTAAATTAATTAATTAATTAATTTTTGGCTGCATTGGGTCTTCGTTGCTGTGTGCAGACTTTCTCTAGTTGCGGTGAGCGGGGGCTACTCTTCGTTGTGGTGCACAAGCTTCTCGTTGCGGTGGCTTCTCGTTGCGGAGCACAGGCTCTAGGCGCGTGGGCTTCAGTATTTGTGACACGCGGGCTCAGTAGTTGTGGCTCGCGGGCTCTAGAGTGCAGGCTCAGTAGTTGTGGTGCACGGGCTTAGTTGCTCCGCGGCATGTGGGATCTTCCCGGATCAGGGCTCGAACCCGTGTCCCCTACATTGGCAGACGGATTCTTAACCATGGCGCCACTAGGGAAGTCCCTGCGTTCATCCTTTGAACCACAACTACTGAGCACCTACTGTGTGCTGGGTATGCCACTAGGCTTGGAGGCTGCAATTGGAGGCACCATCCATCACCTCCCCATGGAGAACACCCATGGAGTTTATGTTCTAGTGAGGCACTTGGACGTGCTGAACAAACCACAGATCCTCACTTGGGGCTCCTGTCTCATGTTTTGTGTGTAATATTTGCCAGAGAACAGCTAGATATTCTCTGTGGAAAGTGCTCCACGTCCTACAACGGGCAGTCTTGGTGGGTTCTGACTTCTAAGCTAGCATAGTAGCTACTCACATAAAAATACCTAATGTAATCAATGGCGACTCCCCTTATTGGCTTGATGGGGGGCATCTGCCCTGCCTGCGTGCCTGTGTTTGATGGCTCTCTGGGTACCACGTGGAAGAGGATGCTATAAAGACAAATCCACCATAACTGCCCCAGGATTCACCTGAGCCTGCAGCCACCCAGGCAGGGGGAGACATAAGTCTTAGTTTCCTTGGAGCCCATTTGGCCCCGGAAGGAGGTTTCCCACCACACCTGAAGGCCTCGCAGCTCTCACCCAAGAGGCCCTAACAGGTCAGAGGCTACTCAGGGGAGCCGTCCCACTGCCCACTTTTGGCCCAGGATCTGCTGAAGTATCATCGGCCTCACCAGCACCCCTGCTCTGACACTGGTGGTAAAGGTCACCTCCAGTGCCAGGCAGGAGCCTTTGGTCATGGACATCATGAGGACTTGATTTCCTGATTACTGAGGCAGAAAAGCTTTTGACACTACTTGCCAAGGACCTGCAGGAGGACTGAAGCTTGCCCTTTGCAAGCTGAGGCCAATGGCCCCAGACATTTCCAGGCCACATTAGTTCAGGGCTCCAAGACCGGTAGCCCTCTGTTGTCTAATTGGACCTGCTACAAACACTTCTCCATCCCTGCTTCAGAGGCGGCCTCTGGTCTGTCTGGGCCAGTTGTTCCCATGGCATCCCAGTTCCTGACTTGGAGGCATATCGTCAATGGGGGGGTAAGAGCCACTAGATCTTTGTTATGGAGACTCTCCCAACAGGTAAGTTCTTGGTGGAGCTCCTTTGTCAAGGGCCCTGGGAAACCGGAGGCCCCCCTCAGCCCGCTGCCAGGTCTGTGGGGACAACATCCCTCTGGGGATCTGCAGTGTGTAGTCCTGGTGACCCCAGCGAGCTAGCGAAATGCCCCTGTAGCCACCTCCCCACCCCGGGGACCATCCCTTTCTTGTCCTGAGTGAGGACCGACTGTAATGGTGTTTGTGCATTAGCAGCAGCTGGCACGTGGGTCCTTGAAGAGTGGAGAGCGTTTGTTGGATGAATGACTTTTACTGAGCATAGGGGAAGAGGAACAGCGGGAAGCAAGAACCAGGAATCCTGGGCCAGGGGATAAGATCCTGCGACTCTCCTGCTCCCTCCCCTCCTGCCAGCTCCGCAGGCCTGTCCCAGTAGCCACATGCTGCCACGTGTACATCTGGAGGAAGGGGAAAATCATGGGCAGAAACTCAACAAGATCAGAAACAGATGTCAAGAACATCATGGGTGGGGCTGAGCTGGGGAGAGCTGGGGCCAGTGGGTGGCTGCAGGAGCCAGAAAGGAAGGAGGGATTTCCATGACATGAGTCAAGAGGGCACGGAGCTAAGCCAGCGTGGCTGGGAGCAGCTGGTCTGCAAACCCAGGAAGACGGGAGGCTGGGTGGCCAGCAACAACGCTTGGGGTTGCAGCTCAGGGTCCGGATGAGGTGTGAGGTCGCCTGCAGGTGGTGGCGTGGACAGGAGGAAGTAGTAATTGGGGTGCGGGCACATGGAGGAAACAGGGGACCCTCTGCAGGGAAGCAGCAGTGTTGGTGGTGGTGATGGGGTCGCCGGTGGCTGATTGCTCTTCACCACTGCTCGGAATGAGTTGATGCCGCAAACTCAGATGTACACAGAATAGAACTTGCTTTATTTCTCCATGACTAAGCTTAATTTCCATTCGGCTGAAGTTGAAGAAATGCGATTTTGGCCAGCTGGGGTTCTTCTCTTACCACATTTCCTGGGGGGCTGCATCTGAGCGCCACATCCCGGCAAAGGAAGGGTCACCTGGCAGTGCATGTCCAAAGGGCATCTGCTGAGTGGGTCAATATCCCCTCTGCTCCTGGCTCCCGGTTCCGCCTACATACCTGCTGAACTACGCCCATTCCTGCAGAGCCTCCTGGGTCCTCATTCCTCTTGGCACATCCGGGTCCTCTCTGCACCCGTGCTTATCTCACAAATTCTGTATCCCTCAGAGGGCCGTCTGAGCCCAGCCCTAGCTGCCTGGATGCACTATCTGGCCATTTCTTCCCTGGGATCTCAACCACCTCCCCGGGGTTCTGCCTGGGAAGAGAGGAAGGGCCCCTCTGAGTCTCAGATGCCCCAGACCTGCTGGGGGTCTTCCCTGGAGCCCTTCCCAGGCTCAGCTGGGAAGGAGGGGCCGGGATCCACATTCACCAGGGACCCCAGCACTGACACTCCTTTCCTCCCCTCTGCCTGCCTCCCCCCGGGGCATCTTGGGTGTTTGGGTAGAGGGGACCATGTGTCTACTCAGAGCATCCTCTCCCAAAGCTCTTGGCTGGGAATACAGCTCTTTCCTTCTTATTTTGAAACGCAAGTACCTGGACAAGACTCCTTTCCTCTCTCTGCTTTTAGTTACATATCCTTGCTGTGTTTGTTGGGTTGATCTTGCAAGGAACACATATTGAACACACAGCTTCAAAAAAGGAAAAATAACCCTAAATCCCAGGGTGGGGCAGCTCTGGGGCTGGTTAATTCAGCAGCTCAGCAAAATCACTAAGGACCCTGATCTGTCCCGTATTTCCACTCGGCCCACTTAGTGCAACAGCTTTGTTCTCAAGCCACCTTCCCTCAGGGCCACAGGATGGCAGCCACAAGGTGGTGGCCACAAGATGGCTGTCCAGGTGTCACATCAGGCATCATGAGGGGGAGTGAAAGAAGAGCTAGAGATTCTTTCACCCAGCAGCCCCTGCTCGCTTTTCATTGGCCAGAACTGATCATGTGACCACAACTAACCCAACCCCTGGGAAGGAGAACGGGACGATGGGAAGCAAGATTTGCCTGTGAGCCCCAAGGGTCTAGGCTGAACTCCCCAGTGAGATCAGAAGTGTTGTGGCCGGGGAGAAGTGGTCAAGAGCACTGCTGGATCATTTCTCATCAAAGCTCTCCAGACACATCATCAGATGCGGCTATCTTCCTCGGCCAGAGTATCTTGGTTCTAGGAAGACTTCTCAGACTTGGGGGACAGCCTTGACCTTGAGTGATCCCTGATCACAGTGCTTATCCATTATTAGCCTTGCCCACTGGGCTTCGAGGTCTCGGGGCACAGGGGCTATAGCAGCACCAAATGTCATCACCTCTGCGAGCCCTCCCCAACCCTCCCCCAGAAGAGTTGAGCTTCCCTGAGTTTAACTGAGGCTGCTGGAGACAAATGCTGCCTGGGTTCAGATCTAACCGGATAAAGGAGAGCAGGTCACCTCCTGACCTCTCTGTGCCTCAGTTTCCTCACCTAGAAAATGGGGATAATAATAACAGCATCTACCCCAGAGAGCTGTCGTGAGGATTAAAGGAGTAAGTCTATGAAAATCCTGGCACAGAGTAGGCTCTTTATAGGTTTAAATACTATCTGAAGGTAGACATTTTATTATACTCATTTTTCAGAAGAAGAACCTGTATTTGGATAATTTCCTTCCTGTGTCATATGTTCATTCATTCAACAGTTTGGGGTTCACTACCCATGATGGGCCCTGCTCTGTGCTGGGCAGAGGGGGCAAAGCAGTGAACAAAAGCCCACACGGTCCCTGCCCTCGTGGGGCTTACTGTCTAGTAGGGGAGATGAACGTTATACAGATCGTCACACTAGGACCTCACATTAGGGTAAGTGCTCTCAAGGTAATAATGGAAGAAGCTAATTTGGAAGGTTGGGGGGTTGGTCAGAGACGGCCTCTCTGAGGAAGAGGTGGTGCAGCTGAGCCCCGGAGGGTGAGAGGGGGAGACAGAACCGCAGGTGGAGGGACCCACGTGGGCAAAGGCCTGGAGATAGGAAACTGCTCAGCACTTCCCAGGAACTGAAAGAAAGGCCAGGAGGCAGGAAGGAGCAGGTGTGCAGGACCTGGGATTTTGGATCTATCTGGTGGGCGGCATCTGAAGGAGGTTAAGGTCATTGGGTCAGAGGTGGACGCCGGATTCAAACCCACATCCTGAGCTATTATTTCTCAGAGGCTGCAACACCTCCCCAAGCTCTTTGGTCAGTCTCATGCTAGGGCAGGACTCCCTTACAGGGGTCTGTGAGGAGCTCGTGCCCTTGCACCTCGATACCCACAGCCAATGGTGTGCCGGAGCCAGATTGCACATCACAGTGTTAGCTTGAGATCGGCCGTGGTGGCAGTACCTACACCATAGAAATTGGCAAATGTCACAATTTTAATTTTTTCAAAAGAAGGCCTTCTTTAAAAATGCAGCCCCCGGTGGTTTGCCAGGCATGTACCTCCATTGCACTGACCATTCAAACTGGGCTGGAGTCCCTGGGCCTCTCACACAAGGTGAAGGGGAGGCCAGGCTTGGGTGGGGCAGGGCCCTGTGAGGGAGGTACTTTGGGTGTGGTCCCCACGCTCAATTTCCTCTTTCCCTGGGACCCCTCACCACCACTTTACCCTACCCAGGGCCGTTCTCTCTACTTTGCCCTGCCCCCTGGTGGCCAGGGTACTTGATAGCTGTAAGGGAGTCCCCAGCCCCAGCAGAGCCACTGCTGGAGCTGATCACGGAGCCTGGGGCTGCCCTAATCTTTCCCTTCCCGAGATTTGGTTGGGGCTCAAGCTCCTTGCCTTCATTTCCAGTGTCACCTTTTTTCAATGTTAACTAACAGGGGTTGAATTCTAAAAGGACCTCAACTAATGTACCCCAGGTCTGCAGAAATGCAAACCACTTACCTGAGAGGGAGCACTGAAGGACAATAGGTCATTTCAAGTCTGTCACACTAATCAAACGCCTCCAGGAGGCTCTAGGAGTCTAAAAACACCTGGGACAAGTCAGATCCTCTCGAGGGCTCCTAGTTCATGGGAAAGCCTAGACCTGTGGGCAAACTAGGGAAGTACAGTACACTGGTGACTATAAAAGAAGCTTGTATATGGTGCAAAGTTTGTATAAAGGTGGGTAGCTCAGAAGAGAGAGCAACCAATTCTGCCCATATATATTTGGGTCTTGAAGGATGAGTAGGAGTTTGCTAGGAGGAAGGTGAAGAAGAAGGTTGCAGGTAGCGTTCCATTTTGTTCAATCCAATCCACAAATCCCGCAAATACTTTTTGAGAACAAGTCCACCTCATCCCATGTGGAACTCCTAGGCTGGCACGGGCAAAGCTGTGGACTGGGGATGTTGGGGCACATTTCAGGGAGCTATCAGTTGCTGTGCAAACTTAGGAGACACTCTATATTTTTTTATCCCTTCTCCAGTGCTGCCTGGCTCCGCCCTTCTCTCAGATTTTCACATCACCTGCTCGTGAGGTCTCCTCTAGCCGCCTCATTTAAATCTGTGCTCCCGATCCCATGTATCCTGCTCTTTCCTTTCCCCGGCGCTTGTCTTCTCCGAACTCCCTACGGAAGTGGCTTGGCTGTTGCGTTTATGGTCCCTGGCCGCCCACGGCCACTGCCTCCCCACCTCCCCACCCCCACCAGACTGTAAGCTCTACACTGTTATAATCCATGAGCCTCGAAGAGAGCTTGCCACATAGTAGGTACTCAATAAAAATTCGTTGACTGGATAAATATAAGTCCTAGAATTTGGGGAGGTTAAGGGTGTATGCGGGGAGGTCTTCCCTGCTTGCCCCAGTCAAGCAAGGATCTGTTTTATTTTTCCCTGGCATGTGTTTTATTTAAACTAGGCCTACTCTATGTCTTTTTATACTCATTATGACCACATTTTCTAAAGACAAAATTGCCTATATAGTCTTAAAAACGATTTCTCCTGCCTTGTTACTTTACTTAGATAAAACCTTGAAAGGTTTAGAATCAAATCACATGAACTTACTCTTATCATTTGACACTAGGACTGTCCTGAAAATTCAACCTGACAGTCATTGTACTGACATGCTCCCTTAGTTATAATTATGTGCATATTTGTCCTACTCCCTTACTAAGAGACACTTCCTTGAGTTAGACAGACTTCAGGTCCCACACGTCCTGTGACTCCCCCAGTGCCCAGCACGGTGCTGCCAGTAGGTACTCAGTAAATCCCTGTTAGGTTAATGAAGGGATGAATAGACACCTTCTCAACCCAATGCCAAGACCTTCCTTCTTCCATCCTTCCAACCTTGCCTCTATTCATTCCTCCATCCCTCCCTCTATCCATCCATCCCTTCATCTGTCCTTCCATTCCTCCCTCCATCCATCCATCCCTCCCTCCACCCATCTATCCCTCCATCCATCCCTCCATCCACCCATTCTTTCAACAAATACAATTTGAGCACCTACCCTGAGCCACATATGGCTTTAGGTGCCAGAGAAGCCATGGGTCTCCATGGACTTGACCTGTGACCTTGAGGAGTCATAATCCAGCCAGGAGGACAGACCCCAAACAAATCCTTGACCAATGCCCAACCAATTATAAATGACAGCAAATGCCTGGGGGAGAAGGGCAGGTGCTGGGACTGAACAGGCCCGTGTCTGCTTTAGGCGGGGTGGGGCTGGCCCGGGAAGGCTGCAGCGGGAGCTCAGTGGGAGTGTGGGTGAGGGTCAAGGCAGGGAAGAGCTCTGAGCCCTCCAGGAGTTGACAGGCAGCCAGGGGCAGGGGCAGCGCGGCTGGGTCTTTCAGGGCAAGGAGGTGAGGTTGCGTCACAAGTGCAGTGGGAAGCCTTTGGGGGCTTTTAAGCAGGGACAGGACATTATCTGATTTTCATTCTAAGAGGACAGCAGCTGAGGCCAAAAGCATGGCAGTGGTACGTGGGAGGCAGAGGGATGGCCGGATGAGCAGGACAAAGGAGATGGAGGGCCAAGAACGTGGATGGGGCCCGGAAGTGCAGGACTGTGTGTCCTCGGCACTCGGGTAGTTAGGGTTGGAGGTGGAGGTGTTCGTCTTCCCCAGGGCTGAGGGAAGCAGATGCAGGAGGAGCAGAGGGCCGGGGCCTGGGGCTGTCTCAGGAACCCATTTCTGGTCTGTACTGACTAGAGGAAGGTGAGGAACCACCTGGGTTAAGTTCCCTGCTCTGAATCTGAGGGTTAAGTGGGATGAAGGAATCTGGGAGGCTGGAGGCCAGGGTTTAAACCTCTGCTGTGCTGTGTGACCTATGGCTGATAGCTGTCTCTCTCTGGGCTCAGACTCATCATCTCTACAGGGAGAGGATAGACCTGAGAATCTCCAAGATCCCTTGCAGGTCACTGCTCTTGGCTTTCCTTGGGCTTCCCTCATGCTGCCTTCCTGGAATCGAGGGGCCCTGCTTTCTTCCCCTTCTTGTCCTGTGGGCACCTGGAGCCCCCAGGGAGGAAGCAGCCACTGTCTACTTTGGGCCATTCTCCTTGCCTTCACCCCACCTCCCTCCTGCAGAACAAGCCTGGTGTGGAGGCTGGGGAGAGGCACGCATCGCCCTCTGGTGGCAACTTCTGGGCCCACATGTCACCGTGCCCTGCAGTGTTTTAACTCAAGCGTTTTTTTGTTTTTGTTTTTGTGAAAATATTTATTTATTTATTTATTTGATTGCATCCGGTCTTTGTTGTGGCAGTCCGGCTCCTTAGTTGTGGCTTTCCGGCTCCTTAGTTGCGGCACGTGGGCTCCTTAGTTGCGGCATGTGAACCCTTAGTTGCGGTATGCATGTGGGATCTAGTTCCCTGACTGGGGATGGAACCTTGGCCCCCTGCATTGGGAGCACGGAGTCTTAACCACTGCGCCACCAGGGAAGTCCCAACTCAAGTGTTCTTAAGGCATTTATTGAGCGCCTTTTGTGTGCAGAGTACTGAGGCAGGCGTGGAGGAGGTGGGCAGTGAGGGGGAGGGGTAAGGAATCCTGCGTGGGTGCTCAAGAGCTCAACTCTAGAGTCGCCGACCTGTGCTCAGATCCTGATTACTAGGAAGTCCTGCGTGTCCTCATCTCTACGTGGGAGCCATGGTAGAGGGGGCTCCTGTGGTTGCAGTGGGCATTAAATGGCATTGTGCATGGAGCGTGTATCAGCCTCACTCCTGGCCCAGGACACTCAGGCTGTGTTTATTACACACGCATGCTCAGGGCCTTCAAGAGAGACTGCCGTCAAGAGGGGTGCACTGCTGTGTGCGTGGACACGCTGGCCTCGGGGTTCCTCCAGGCAGGGTGGAGCTCAGCTGCTGAGGAGCCCCTTTCCAGTGCCGGCTAGTGCTCTGGTGGAGGGTCCCCCAGGCAGCTGCTGTGGGAACGGATCCCCCAGCTGTGCAGGTCCCCTGCAGATACACTCCTGATTAATGGCGGCATCTCCAAGGAGCCAGGACTTCAAGGGCCTAAAGGTGCGGGGACCCGTCTGGTACAGCTGATGCCTTGGGCGTATGAGGCATCTCTCACTGCCCAGGTTGCGGCAGGGCCTGCTGGATCTGCATGGCTCAGGTGTGCTTCAAGGAGACCCACCTGTACACAGGTGTACTGGATTGAATAAATATATCTGTGTGCACACCAGAGATGGCCTGGCTTTTCCCCTATGGGAAGGAACGATCTCCTCAACACAGGGGGAATTCAGGGGAGTTTGGGCACTCTGGGTGAGATGCAGGGAGGGGAGCTTGGCATCAGATGAGGGTTGGACTGGGGGATGCTTAAAGCTCCAGGCAGGGAATTCCTTGGCGGTCCAGTGGTTAGGACTCCAAGCTTCCACTCCATGGGGTGCAGGTTCGATCCCTAGTTGCGGAACTAAGATCCCACATGCTGTGCGGTGCGGCCTAAACAAACAAACAAACAAAAACAAAAACAAAAAAAAGAAATATTTATTAAAAAAAAAAAAGCTCCAGGCATCTGCTTCAGCCACAAGGGCCGCTTTACACCTGTGTCTACTGTCCCCTCTGCCCCTTTGCTCAGGCTGGTCTCTGACCCTTGCCCTGTGTTAGACATTTCAGCCTTCAAGGTCTGGCTCAAAGCTGCCTCCACCACGAGGCCTGCCCTGAAGAGGCAGCTGCACAGGGAGTGTCTGAACACCTCCAGTTAAAGTTATACTCACCCATGTGACCATTTCCTGTCTCCCGTCTCCTCAACTAGGCCCTGGACCCCCTGAGGCAGACTTGAATCTTGAGCATCTTTTGTAGCTGCCGTAACTCCCAGCCCAGAGCTGGGACGATACAGATGCTTGATGAATGCTCCATGCAGATTGTTAGGTGTTCTTACCTCCTGTGCCTGGGAGACTCAGACATGAGTCTCAGACGTGATTCAGACTCTCCCTGGAGAGGCAAGGTGAAATGGTGGGAAGGCTGGAGTGGGTTCTGGAAGGCCAGAGCAGCACAAACAGGACAGGCACTGAATGGCCAGCAGTGCCTGGAATTCCCGTTCCAAAGGCAGTGGCAGCCCAGCAGTTAGGAGAGTGTCCTCTGGAGCCAGATGGCCTGGGTTCAAGTCCCAGCCCTGGCACTTACCATCTGTGTGGCCATGGGCAAAATATTTAACCTCTCTGTGCCTTAGTTTCCTCATCTGTAAAATAGGATCATATGAGTACCTACTTGAAAGTGCTGTTGTCAGGATTAAATGAGTTAATATGATGCTTCTCAAACTTCCATGTGCACAGAAATCACCTGGGGACCTGGGTAAAATGCAGATTTGGACTCAGTCTGGGGTGGGACCTGAGATACTGCATTTCTGCCAAGCACCTGGGGATGCAGGTGCTGTCGGACCTCAAACTGCACTTGGCATATTCGGGAATTAATACCTGTAAACTAAGAACAGGGCCTGGAGCATAGTAAGGACTGGGGAAGTGTTGTCAGCACTGTTACCTGGTACCTCTCAGGGAAGGCTTCTAGAACTTTCTGCCCTCTTTCAGCTCACCTTCTTGGTGCTCTGCTCTCTGGAGTCTTGGTGATGCTGGAGCCCCTGCTGTCTGAGGTGGGCTGTTCTGAAACTTCTTGGTGGTCTGTGCTCTGGGCACTGAGAAGGGACAGGTGTTGGAGGGCAGGCAAAGGGCGGTTTCAGGAGAGAGCTGAGAAGGAGACAGGAAGAGGGCCTGGCAGCAGGGGCGGCTCAGCAGGCCCACTCACTCGAGTGTCCGGGCTCACCCCGGTGTGAACTTCACAGCCTAAACCACATACCTTGCAGCTTCCCCTGCCCCCTCTGCTCCTGCCGCCCCTTGCTTCCTGCGGGAAGGGCACAGGTGGCTTCAGCCAGGGGCCAGCAGGACTTCTGGGCTGGAACCACAAGCCTGAAGCCCTCAGCCACTTCCTCCTGAAGGAAGTGTCCCCTGGCCCCTTCCTAGCCCTGCTTCCCTGCCTCCGGGCCCTGGTGCACTGGCCAGGCCTGGTTGGTCCTCGAGCCCTGGCTCAGGCAGGGGTAAGGCTGGGGTTCCTAGGTGCTTCTGAAGAGGTGGAGGTTGGGAGACAGGGGAAGTGAAGAGGCCAGGGGCAGGTGGTGTAGAGAGAGAATCCTGTGTTGGGGGCCTGGATGGCCGAGCGTCTGACTCGGTTCTGCCTTTAAGAGCTGCCCCTCCCTGAGCACCCTCATCCCCCGGTCTTTGTTTTCTACCTCCCAGGGTTGTTTCCAGGGGTCCCATGTGGTGACCCATGAAAAGTGGGTGCACAAATCACCTTCATCAGTCAGGAGTGGGCGAGGGCTTCCTGGCGGGTACAGTTGGTTGCTGCCCGAGTTCCAGTTTAGGTCATTTCCCGGAGAGCAGCTCCAGGCCCCGAGGAATGAGCTAGTCACAGCGTTCCTCCGGCCTTCCCGAGAGAGGGTGACGCAGCCTGGGGGCCTTCAGCCTCTGCTGCTTTCAGGTTGGCTCATGAGCTCCCTGGGGCCCATGAGATCAAGGTCACTGGTTTAAGCCACATGTAGGGGAGGAGGTAAACTTCTCTCCTTTCCACTCAGGCAGCAGCCCTGACCCTGCCTAGTTCTCTCCTAAATGGGGGGCTTCAGGGTGGGTGTGCAAAGCATCCTCATGCCAGGAGCCCCTCCTGAGGGCTGAGAAGAGTCTCTCCCACCACCCCCCCCCTTCTCCCACCCTCCCTGCCCCTGCCAGGGAAGGAAGATGCCCAGTTCAGATTCCTCTAATCAGAGGATGCCTTTCCTGGAAGAACTTTCAGGGTCATCTGACCTGATCCCATTCTTGTAGGGCTGGGAGGCTAGGAAGCTGGGTCCAAAGAGGGGAGGCCTGGCGCCTTTGGTTCTTGCTTGTTCAACATTGTCTGGGCCCCTGTTTCTAGTAGCAGCACCCATTGGAGATTACCCTCCTGCATTAGGTAAGGCCTTGGTCAAGCTGTCAATCAAAGTACCCCATCCAGCCTCTCCAGACAAGGGGTGGGCATTTGACCTCATCACACCCAATGATACTCTTTGAATTCTAGTGGAATGAGGCCAGGAAACAGCTGGATGTTGGTGCCTTGGAGGCATCTTTGCTGCCAGGCCTCCGCAGCTGATCTGGAATCTGCTCTCCCGAGGTCCGGGTCTTCAGCTGCCTCCAGAACCTGTGAACCACTCCCTCCAGATCCTTCTATTTCTGTTTCACCCAAGTTAGCCCCAGCCTGTTCCTGTGGGCTGTAGCCCCAGAATAGCGATTACCGCAGGGAAGGACATGCGACTCGGGAGCTGGGGGCGCTGCTGGGACCCAGGTCTCTAGACTCCTAGCCAGTGTTCGTGTCCCCTGGGAGGAGCCCCTGGCCTGGGAGAAGCGGCAGGACTGAAATGAAGTGGAATCGAAGAGAAGATATGTGTGTTCTCAGCTCTGGCCCGGTGGTGTTGGGCGCGGGGGTTTGTGGTTTGACTGCCGGGCAGGATGTGAGGAGGCGCGTGGAGGTGGGAAGGGGTCAGCTGGCGCTTGAGGCTCCCTGCCACCCTCACACATGCCCTGGTCCCCGCCCAGCGCCCCTGGCACGTGGTAGAAACTCTGCTCCGGGTGGGGATGAGGGGCGCAGGCCCCGCAGGGAAGGAGGATCTGGTAAGCAGAGCAAGCGCTGACCTGGTTCGGGTAAGCCAGGGTGGGTTTGTGCCTCGCTGCAGGGGAAGGACTCACAACGGGCCACGTCTAACTCACTCCGAAAGTGAAACCAGACACCCACCAAACACAGGGGCCTCTGCTAGTTCTGAAACCTCCGGCAGGCTGTCTCTTTATTAACTGGCATCCAAAGTGGAAACCAGTCAGCGAGAGAGATTCAAAGTCAGCCAGCCAGCTGGGGTGTGCATGGGCCTCCCAGGCCTTGGGAGTCAGGCGTCCAATCACCGAGCCGGCCGGGAAGACATCCAGCTGCGACCACCCCTTTAGAATCGCCTACCACTTGAGAACACGAGGCAGGTTTTTGTTTTAGACCCTCGTGTGTTGCTCCCGAGACCCAGTGCGCACGCCTGGCCATCGGGCCTGTGTTACAATGAAGACCCTATTCCAAGGGCCCCAGCAGAGAGAAAACCCCGGGCAGACACACTCTCTTGTGCCCTCTTGCTCTGTTCCCACCTCGCCATCATCCAGGCTGGTCAGCCCTAGCTGAAGGGTGAGGTGGGGAGGGGTGGGGGGCTGGTAATTAAAGACGATGTCGAGTCTTAACCTGCTTGCTAAGTGACTGTTCCTCCCTGCCTGGCTAAAGCACCTGTGTCAGTTGGGAATCTCAGTTGCAAACCGTAGAGCCCAAGCTGGCCACTTTCATTAGAAAAGCATTCGATTCAGGACCTTCTGCAGCTCAGGGATCTCTACAAACCAGGCTTGGCGGGGGTGCAGCATCCGAGATGGGATGCTCTGATGTCACCCTCACCAGCCTCCTGGAGTTCTCTGCCTCCTCACCGGTATCCCTGGCTCCCATCCCGAGGTCTGCAGTGGAGACTCCTGATTGGGCGAGCCCAGTGACGTGCTCACTGCCCCACTGCAAGGGAGGCTGGGAAAGTAAAGCTTGGACTTGTTGCTTGGGACCCAGGGCTCCTAAAGAGGTAAACACCACAAATACAGGAAAGGTTTGCAAAGCTGCAGTGTGACCACGATGAAAAATAAATATCCGGCCAGCACCTGAGAAGAAACCTCCCCAACAGAGGGTCCTTGTCAGCCCTCAGCCTCACCCCTCCCTCTGGAAGTCCCCTTCCTCATACTTCGTGGTCAGCAGTGTGTTGTCTGCGGCAGGCCTGGTGGTGGTGTTTTGCTGTGGGTTGAAGTTAGAATTAATGACCACTATTTTAAGTGAGAGAATTTCATATTTAAAAAAAAAATCACAATTTTCTGCTTTTTTTGAAAATTGAGAATTTTCTGGCAGTATTGAGCCAACGTTCCCATCTGCCATCTCCCATATAGATGGAGCCCCCAGTTTGTCATGGTCTCTATCTGCCGGCCTCAGGCTTCAGTTCCTGTCAGGCCCCCATGGCATCTGAGTTGGGGTCCCCCACCTAAACCCACGGTGAGGGAGAGACGAGGCTGCCTCCCTCACCCAAAAGTCCTTGATGTTGGGAGGCCAGGAGAGTCAGATGTATGTTACTTAACTGCCGATTGTCCAAAAACTCCACTTGGTCCCTGATGTCTATACAGTCCGGTTGGGGTGGCCCTCGAGTGGGCCTGCGAACCTGGGTGAGTAGCAACGATGTCAAAGGAAGCCTGTTTTAAGCTTGGTGGAGCCCCCGTGGGAGCACACAGCAGGGGAGGCTTCGAGCTGCAGATGCAGGGGAATAAGGACAGGGCGTCCCCCTACCACCATGCTTCCCCGAGTGCCACCCAAAGGGGCCCTCTTCCACGAATCCTTGATGCTGGCTCAGCACCTTCCGAGGCTTTGCACTTGCCTGGAGCTCCCCTTCCTCGGGCTCAGTTTGGCCCCTTTGTTCTGAAGGAGACTTGCGGTCTTTTCTGCATCCTCATGTTGGCCGTTTCAGGATATGCCAAAATATAGTTGCCTGTCTTCTCTCAGCCCCACCTTATTTAGATTCTCGAGGTGGCAATGAGACCGACATGCCAGGATGCCAAGAGTCAGGGACCAGGGGAAGATTTCACAGTCTCTCTCTATGATGCTGGGCCAGGCAGCACCCAGATCTAGCCCACCTTGCACCTGCCCACAGCCTGAAGCGGCATCTTCACTGCTCAGGGGAGTTCAGGGTCCCCATTCTCTGAGGTGTTGGGGGGGGGGGTCTAGGCTCCCTGGTCCTGGAGCCAGGCTTGACTGGGGGCATCATTCCAGAGCTGGGGTGAATTTCTGACCCCATTTACTGCTCTCCTCCAAGCAGACACTGTGGGCAATGCTGACAGCCAGGTACAATCTCCATAACGGGACATTTAAATTTTTTCCGATTCCTTAATAAAAACCCCCAGAAAAAAAAGCAAGCAAGCATAACCTCTAGATAGAGAGGAACTTCTCACAGACACTTTGCAAACATCACACGTCCTCTTTCCTCGCTGCAACACCTAGATTGTCTTCTGAGAAAGATCACAGATCTTGGTGAAACCTACTTAAGAATAAGAACAAGTGAAAAGATCTTTTTCTACCTGTTTCTCACGGGAAAGGGGGAAACAATTGCAGGTGCTGTCAGAGGGTCTTCGGAGCTTTCCTGACTGTCCCCATAACAAGACTCTGGCCTGGCAGTCAGGAGATGGGGGCTAGGAGTCAGTGTGACTGTGGGCAAAACGCTTCCGTCCCTGGGTGCCATCGGCACAGGGGGGTGGCCCCCGGGCCTGGTGACTCCAGAACGTTTTCAGGTTCCGCAGGAGAGGTTGGAAATAATCAGGGGTAGTAGGAAGCCTGGTGTTTGGGGAGCCCTGAGGGGAGCTCCAGGGCCCACCAAGGGTCCCACACATTTACATTTTAATTTTGGTTCTAATTTTATTTATTTTCTTAAATAGGTATTATGTTCCCGTGAAACAAAGTTCAAAAGGGACAAAAAGTTATTCAGGAAATTTCCTTCCCCTCCTCTGCTTCCTGGGTCTCCCAGCTTCCCTCCCTGAAGGAAAATGCTGCTACCGGACCCTAGGAATTCGTTCCAGAACAACTCGGTGCACGTGCATGCCAGGTCGCAGACACGCTCACATACACAACACACTCTCACTTGCACACACGTTCTCACAAACGCACAATAGGCACACACCCACACTCCCCCTCACACCCGCAGTCGCTCTCACACACAGAAAGGCTCACTTCTACACGCATCAGGCACTCACACCTACTCACCCCCCCACACTCACACGCACCCTTACGAATGCACACACACACGCCCAAAGGCTTACCCTCACAAACATGCACCCACACCCTGGCACACGCCCTTTCACATTCACACACTCACTCACGGTTACCCCGTCCTTCTACACGAGCGCTGGCCCACTACACACTTTGAACTGAACTTGGCTTCTTTTCACCTGGCTGCACATCCTGGGGATTGTTCCACGTCAGGAACGGAGAGCTGTCCCTTCTTTTTGTCACGGTGACCCTGTATTCCACCAGGTGGATGTCTCTAATTTACTCACCAACCGTCCTCTGGGGCTGCAGGCTTAGGCCGCCCCCAGGCTCGTTACTGCGTGAATTCCTTCACCCACTTTTCCCACGTGGTACCATCTCTCTGTAGGATGAGTCTGAGACGCAGCGCCGCTGGGTCATGTGCTGGAGACATTGGTAGATGTTGTCAGGCTGCCTCCCAGAGAGGAATGCCAGCAAGGCAAACCACTCTTGTGACTGGTTTTTCCCGGCAAACCTTTTGAAACTTCAAATATTATTCCCCGGGTTGTTTCTAACTTGCTGTTTCTGGATCCTTTAGGCTACTAGAGATTTAGAAACCTTGGTTCTTTTCCTTTTTTACTTCCTCCTTTGCATCTTGACACCTCTGTATGTCAGGTCATTTTCTGGGCTCTGGGGCAATCTGGATGCATCAGACATGGTTCCTGTTCTCAGGGAACTCCCAGTGTAGACACATGAACAAGAGTGGGGTGGGAATGGGGTGACCCACTTTGTCCCAGTTTTAGCACTGAGAGTCCCGTGTCCTGGAAACTGCTTGGGCAAAGTGGGACAGCTGGTTCCCTGGAGCCGTGCGGCTGAGGAGCCAGAACAGGGAACGACTTTCTATGTGAACGTCATGGTTTGCATGAGGCACGAGTTACTTGGGGCACTGGTGTTGGCGTGGCCAGTGAACCAGGCCACTCATGGAGGAACACGGATGAACACAGGTATTCAGGTCTGGAGCCTGGGAGGCCGGCGAGCAGGTGACGCTGGCAAAGCAGAGACAGCAAGGGTGATAGCTTGGCAGTGGGGGGTGAGAGAGAGGAAGGAGCCACGGAGGAGGGTCACATTCTGGCTCCGGGACTGGTGGGTGGCGTGTCCCGGGGAAGAGAGGTGGTCTGCAGGGGGTTGGCTGGGAGGAGAGCCCTGGCGGCAGGCAGCCAGCAGACCGCTCTTTCTCGTTCTTGTCCTGCTCTGATCACTCTGCAGTTCTGACCTACCTTGTGCTTCCCATCTGATGTGGGGGGCACCCCACGGTCTGTGGGGTGGGGGGGACCAGGCTGAGGGCTGGATGCAAATACACCCACGGCATTGCCTCCTGACCAGGGACTAGGACCCATATCTGGTTACCAGTGAAACCTGGCTCTGTGGTGGTAGGACTTTCTCCAGCTGAGGACTCAGCCACCTGCTGACTTTTGGCCCCCGGGAGGGGTGGGGCTCAAGGATTTGAGAGTGGAAGTGGGAGTGTCCGCCAGATGCACAACCGTGCTGTCAGGGCTGAGCAAGGCAGGGAGGGGGACCGGCGGTGGGGTGGGTGACCCAGGAGATACTGGAGGTCTTCATGATGGCAGAGGACAATCAGAGCAGAGAGAGTTAATGGTCCCTCCAAACCTGTTCTCCCCAGCCTGTGTACCCTCCAGGCACATTTCAAAGCCTCCTTTGCAGCTGGGTTTGTCATGTGACTCAGTTATAGCCAATGGGATGTAAGTTAGAAGTGTCCAGGGCAACTCTGGGGAAGGGTCCTAACAGGTAGAGGATGCCCTTCTTTGCTCCTTCCTCCATCTTCCAGCTGCAGGAATGCACATGTGATGGATGGAGCTTGAACCGCTCCCTTGGTCCACGAGGTAGGAGAAAGGTATTGAGGATGCCCCAGTAGCAAGACAGAGTGAGCTCAGGATCCTGATGACAGCATAGAGCCCCTCCAGCAGCCGTGGATGGCCTGCCTCTGGACGGCTTTTATGTGAGAGAAAAACTCCTCTCTT
Organism: Balaenoptera acutorostrata; assembly: GCF_949987535.1. Taxonomy (NCBI): domain Eukaryota; kingdom Metazoa; phylum Chordata; class Mammalia; order Artiodactyla; family Balaenopteridae; genus Balaenoptera; species Balaenoptera acutorostrata. The sequence continues at coordinate 11,291,202 of NC_080074.1, forward strand.
ACTTTAGGGCACTGCTATCCTCTTCAGTTCGCAGCTGGACTCAATCCTAACTGGGACACTGTTGGAGAGCGGGAGGGGTGGCGGCAGCAAGGGAGATGAGGTGGTAGTTCAGGGGTTTGGGTTGGCACAAGTCAGAGTGATGACAGGGTCCCAGGGTGGGCCTGGGCCTGGGCCGAGATATGGAGTCGGACAGAGGGTCCCTGGGGAGAAGATTTTGCAGGAGTCCTGAAGTCTCCCAGGAGTTGGAGCGCAGAGGAGGGGGAAGGGGCTTTTGGTAGATGTCAGGGCTGAGGAGGGCGTGGGGTCTGGCAGCCTGGCTTGATCCCCAAGAAAGGCAGCCCCGTGATGGGCAGGTGGAAATGTCACGGTCAGGAGGGGATACGGGAGCCAAAAGAGCCCATATGCACTTGCCCCATGGCTCCTGTGAAAGTGGGGTCTCTGGGCAGGGGTCGGGGCTAGTCCACAAAAGCTGAGGGTGCAGGAAGTTGGTTCACGATGGGACACAGAGGACACAGTGTGGAGGGTGCTGGGCGGGCAGTTACAGGAACGAGGGGTTCATGTGCTTGGTGGTTTGGGTGCTGGGAGGGGAGGGGGCCTGCTGGAGGAGGCTGGGTCCAACCCCCGGAACTCTGGAGACAAAGGTCTGGGCAGGCCTGAGTGGGCTCTGTCGGTCCCCTGCCATCAGAGAAGTTTCTGGATTCCTCTTCAGGTCACCTCAGAAAGAATCTGATGTCCTCCATTCTAATCCTGGCTGGTTCTAATCCCAGCTCTGCCACATTCTGGTTGGGTGACCCGTGAGCCTCAGTTTCCTTGCCTGTAAAATGGGAAGGAAGGCGCTAGCTCTGTCGAGAGCAGGGGAGGAGCTAGGTGGGTATCAGTGTGTAGACAGTGGGTAGAGCTGGGGAGCTTGGCATGCTTGCTGAACGGCAGTCATGCCAGAGCTGGAGGGAAGTTCAGAGATGAGCGCAGGGCCAGTTCGTCTGGGACTTCGAGGCCAAGATTAAGAGTCTGGATTTTATTCTAAATGCACTGGAAACTACTGGAAGGTTGTAAAGGGAGTGGTGCGGTGAAACGACCTGATCTGAGCTTGGGAAAGATTGGTCTGGCTGCTGAGTGGGGAACAGACTGGAGGGGTCAGCAGGGGAAACCGGGAGGCCAGTAAGGGGGTCACCGTGGACCTGGCTGGGGGGACAGCGGAGGCTGGGACTGGGATGGGGACTGAATAACGCATTTGGTTGTCTCTGTCAGCTTGTTCCCCACCCAAGCCCTGAGCCCTCTCCCTGGCCTGCCCTTCCCAACCCCCTCACCTGGCTTTAACGTCCAGCTCAGGTACCTGCGGGCACTTTCCCTATTAGTCAGGGTAAAGCCCACTAACTGCTGAAACAAGAGCCTCCAAATCTCAGAGGTCCAACACAATAAAAGTGTATTTCTTGCTCATGTGACTGTCCGATGTGGATTGCCTGGGGAGTAGGGGGCGAAGGTCTGTCCTTCAGGTGGCTTCCCACCGCCCCGCAGGGCTTCACTCCCTCCAGTGGGTTCTTGCAGGATAGGGGGAGGGGAGGAGAGGGGGAGGGATGGAGGGATGGAGGGAGGAACACCGAAGAGGACCAAAATGAGTTTTTTTAGGCCTGAAAGTAAACTAAATCACTTGCACCCACATCTCACTGGGCAGACTAAGTCACACGGCCGCCTCTAACTGCAAGGGAGGCTGGCATATAGAGTCTAGCTGATGCCCAGGCTGGAGGGGCACAGCAGGGTGAGGCGATACATTCCCACGCTGTCTCCATGCTGCAGCCCCCCACCCCATGCTCCACAGCTGTGAGGTTTCAGGGGGGGATGCAAAGCGTGTGCAATGTTGAACTTTTCCCGGCTCTCCATAGCCCACCACCTGCCTCTCCACCTGAGGCATCCTAGCCTGAGTCCTTGGGCAAAAGCAGAGCCCCCGGGGCCTGAGTTAGAGGATTCTGAGTCTGGGGGCTGCCCCCTTCATAGCTACACTTGCTGCACCCCAACACCCAGGGCACGTGGCTGCTTAGAGCCGCCTCCCCTGGTCCTACCCCAGCCTGCCTGCGTGCTGCTCATAGAAGCAGGGCTGGCGTCAGTCACCTCAGGCTCCTCCGTGCCTGGCTTGGCCACTGGGCATCCTGGGTGCTCAGTAAATGTTTACAGGATGAAGGAGAGAAGGACAGAGGGACAGAGGGATGGAGGACGAGGAGCCTTGGGCAGTACATGCAGGGCAGACCAAGGCCGTCCCCATGGACAAAACCGTTACAAGCTGGGCGCATGATTTCTGCCTTCACCTGGGGATGGATTTTTCTTTTTCTTTTTTATTGAAGTATAGTTGATTTACAATGCTGTGTTAATTTCTGCTGCACAGCAAAGTGACTCAGTTATACACATATACATTCTTTTTTATATTGTGTTCCATTATGGTTTATCCTGGGATATTGGATATAGTTCCCTGTGCTATACAGTAGGACTTTGTTGTTTATCCGTTCTGTATGTAATAGTTTGCATCTACTGACCCCAAACTCCCACTCCATCCCTTCCCCTCCCCCCTCCCCCTTGGCAACCACAAGTCTGTTCTCTACGTCTGTGGGTCTGTTTCTGTTTTCAGAAATAGGTTCAATAGGTTCATTTGTACCATATTTTAGATTCCACATATAAATGATATCACATGATATTTGTCTATTTGTCTTTCTTGGATTTTTTCTTTATATGCATTTTTTAAAGTTTTAACTGAATTCATGAATTTGGGGGCGGGAAATACATGCACGTGGTATAAAAGTGTCTACAGCGAAAAATGGCCTTCCTGCCCCTTCCTTACCTGGCTTTCCTCCCTGGGAGAACCAGCATGCCCCATTTCTTGAGGAGCTTCCAGAACTATTCTAGGCTTAATAAATCTCGGCTATTATTCTCATCTTTGTGGTGCTTCTGTTTATTACCCTCTCCTGCAGCCAGAAAGCCTTGCTCTAGGGGAGAGGAGAAGTGGACTTATTGCGAGCCTACTATGCGTGGTCACCAGGTGAGGTGCTTTACGCTCTCCTGCTGTTTGGTCCTCCTGACACCCCTGCAGGAACTGTTACCCCTCATTCTACAGGTGTGGACATTGAAACACAGGGAAGCAGGTCACTCAGCTTCCAAGCAGCCTCGAATCGGGTCCTGCTTCCCGCTTGGAAGGGAGTCAGCCTGATTCTCTACTCAAGGTCTTCAATGCTGTTTTCTCACTTCTCTGCAGACAGAAACTTCTGCAGAGCTGTTCTTTCTACTCTCCGTCCTGCTCTCCTCATTCCCTTTTCTGAGAGAGAGAGCAGCTCACAGGAAAACCCCCGGAGGCAGAGAGTTTAAAATCAGGAGACAGCAGACCTGCTTCTTCTGACACTGGATGGAACTTCACGGGGTCCCTGGGCCTGTGACACAGCACATAGATAGACATGCACCTTTCCAAAGAGGGGTCTGTCACTTTCCATCATTAAAAAAAAAAAAAAAAAAAAAGCCCTGAACTGATCCTTGCCCCCCAAAGAGGAGGAAAAGGGATTATAAACCATGACTTGAGAAGAGGAGGAAGGTTCTAGAATTTTCAATAAGTAGCCATCAAATTGTTTGCAAAGCCTCCCAAAATAGTCGCCTCTGAATGCTAAACTGAGTAAGGGGCTTCCTGGAAGCCTGGGTGAAAAGGGAAGTCTCGGCGAGTTGGGGTGTCTTATCCCATGGCTGGGGTACACCTAAAGGGACATGTTTGTGTGAGGTCTGGGTGTTAGTGTGTGTGACCGGATGAAGGTGTCAGAGGCTTGAGGTGGCCTGTGAGATGGGGTGGGAGGGAAAAGAAGGGGCCTTGCCCCCATGGGCTCTTGTATGCAGCAAGGCATCTATCTGAGAGTGAGAGACAGCATGTGTGTGAGGGTGTACACGCGCGCCTCCTGCCGCAATACGCACGGTGCCCCCCCCGACCCCCCCATTCCCCCACCGCCCCCAGCGGAGGAGGGAGATCTTTATCGGTCCCTGGTGCTACAGGAGTTTCAGGCTTTCTAACCAGCCAGATCTCCCCCGCCTCCCCACCCCAGGCCTTGCCCCCTCCATCCTCTGCACAGGAAGTGGGCTGGCCCTGGGGTTTTAGTCTTTGGCGGCTGGCCCCATCAGCCGTCTACTACCTGGGCCGAGGGAGCCGGAGCTGGGCCTTGGGGAGATGGCTCCAGTCCCAGCAGTGGAGAGAAGCAGAGAGAGCACGCCGCAGCCCCATGTCCCAGCTAGGTAAAGTCCCACCTTGCCCTTACCCTGCCCCTGCCCGGTCCCCAGGTACCAGGGGCTCCCTCCTGTCCCCTGCCACCAGCCAGGGGGCTGGAGGTGAAGGTCACGGGGATGACTTCCAGCTCTGACTCAGATCCTCCAGAAGTTTCTGCCTGAACTCCCATCTGCCAGCCCTCACCCCCAACCTTATCTTAGAATCCCCCAGTGACAAGGCAGGCCCTGCTCTCATGGCTCTGGCTTGAGGAAAAGCTGGTCCCTGGTCCTAGGCTTTCCCTCCCTCCCAGCTCTCCCGATGGGAGGCCGGGGGCTACTTTGGGATGAGGGGCTTCCCCAGGCCCTGTGCTGGGCACCCCCAACCCAGAGGGGTGGAGAAGGAGGTGGGAGTCCTGGGAGGAGCAAGGCCAGCTGAGTCTCAGATGTGCTGGGTGCCCAGAGAAGGTGTGGGATGGGGGTGGGAGAGATGCGGCCTACACCGGCGAGGCGCCCCTGGGTAAAGGGTACCTTAGGAGGCTGTGGGGCGAGGGGAAAAGAGAGGGACGCCTCTGAGACCTGGCTATGAAGTGGGTGTGCTGCGAGGTTTCTGGGAGCCCTGGGCTGGAGGCCGGACCCCTGGGTTCAAGTTCAGCTTTGTCCCTTACTTGTCTGTGTGATCGGGCAGGTCAGTAGGCTCTCCAGGTGCTACCGGAGGGGATGGGACACTCCATCTCTGCGGCTCCCTGCGGGTCAGGCTCTCCCTCCACTCTTGGGGGCCGAGACCTCCCACCCTTAACTGTGTTTGGAGCAACTGAGAGGCGGAGCCATCCCCAAGGGTCCCCCTGCTACCCCCACAGCCAGCATCCCACGCCCAGCTGGGGAGACGCCCTCAGACTTAAACAGCAAGAGGGAGCCCTGTGGTGGGGGGTTTGGCCAGAGAGGACGAGGGGAGAAGGGGCCCATCAAGGTCAGAGGTCAGGTAGGACGTGTCTCCGGCTACCGAGCCCGTGCTTCGTGTCCTCCCCCAGCCCCCCTGTACCCTACATCCCATGATGTCAGCCCTGGCAGAGCCTCAGGCTACAACTGACTGAGTTCAAATCCCAGCTTTACCCCGAGAGGCTTACGAGTACCTCAGTCTCGTCATCTGATAAAAGGAGTCATAATGGTACCTACTCATGGGGTTGCTGTGAACTTTAAATGAGGTAATATCTGCAAAGTGCTAACGACAGTGCCGGGCAGAGTGAGGGCTGAGTATTAGTCATTATCACCACTATCACCATTACCACCATCATCATCACCATCATCACCATTGTTGTCCTCTTCTTCTAACTTGACATCAGACGACCTGGGTTTGCATCCCATCCCTTGGGCAGCTCTGAGCATCAGTCTTGGTATCTATCAAATGAGGATGGCAACGCGCACTCTCAGGGCTGCGGTGGGGACCTAATGAGTCAGTAAGCGTGATCGGCTTTGCAGTCACAAAGGGCAGGGCACACGTGCGTGGGTGTGCGTGAGAATCCAGGATGGAAGGCACTGGGGACTCAGAGGTCCCACTTGCCCTCCCTGAGGCTGGGCCTCTTCCTTGCTCTGTGACCTTGAGCAGGTTCCTTAACCTACCTGAGACTCAGTTTCCTCCTCTGCAGGAGGGTGCAGCCTTGGGGACTGCTAGAAGCCCCCCTCACCCTGCCGCCTGCATCCTCCTTGCTCTTTGCCCTCTTGGGGGTCACTGCTGCACCCTTTCGGCTATAGGTGGAGGGGAGCTCATTCTAGATTGATGCAACTTCTCCTGCCCAACTTGCTTCGGCTGGGGCTGTGGTTTGGCCCTGACTTTCCTGTGATCTTGCATACCTTTGCCTCCACCCACCTCCTCTCACCCTGAGGCTCTGTGCCAGATCCTGCCCTGGTCCTGGCTGGCCCTGCTGGCGAGGGTCCGGCCCCAGGTGACACCCTCCAGGGGATCCACAGGGCCCCTACCCCAGGGCCATGATCGATGAGTAAGGGGCACAGGGGTCTTGCTGGAGCCCCTTTTCTGGGCTCTGCGCCTTTTGGGGTCCCAACCCTGCGCCCTTTGCTATAGGGGGTTGGAGGGTCCAAAGAAAGAGGCAACCAGGTCCGCTCCGGGAGCGTTGCCCTGTAGGGACAGTGGGACGGGCAAGGAGGTGCCCCCGGGTACTTCTCTGGGCTCCTTTCCACACCCAGGCCAGATACCCACTGGTCGGCCATGCCCCTGCCGGTCCCTGACTCCCCAGGGTGGGAATGGATATTGTGGGCCTTACCTCTGGGGCCAGCGCCTGGGACAGGGTCTGGGCAGGGCAGAACGATGTGAGGGAATGGGCTTTGGGGTGGAGCGCGGGGACGGAATTCCAGCTCTGCCTCTTCTATGATGTGACCTTGGGCGGGTTAATGGCTTGGAGCCTTGGTCTCCTCATCCGTGTAAGGGGACAATGCACGCACCCAGCCCCTGTTGCTGGGCAGATTAGATAAGCTGGTGTACGGGAAGTGCCTGGCTCAGGGTGGGTGTTCAGTCCCTACTCCCCACCCCACTCCCTCCACGAGTATTGCTGTGAGGTATTGCTGTGAGGTAGTCAGCACACGTTTATTGGGCTCCAGGCAGTCTGCCCTGGCTCAGATTCCACAGCTGCCTCTTATCTGCTGTGTGACCTTGGGTAATCTGCTTCACCTCTCTGTGCCTCAGTTTCTCATCTGAAAATGGGGATAATGAGTGTATCTCCAGTAGATGCTCTTATTGCTGCAGTTAAAGAGTTTAAAATAGAGCCCAGCACAGAGGAACCTCTTGACAAATAGTTTTGGTGTGGTTAAGGGAGCAGCCGGGTAGAGAGGGGGTGGGTTCTAATTCCAGCTCTGAGCTGGCCTCCCTATGTGGACGTAAGCAAATCTTTCCTCTTTCTGGACCTCAGTATCCCCAACTTTTGAACAAGGGGTTGGGCCTGCTCTGAGTCCTTTCAGCAATGACAACATGGGTCCCAGAATCTCAAAAGGGAAGGAAAGAACATGTGTGGGATAGAGGGACCAACAGATTCAAAGGCCCTGAGGCTGGCATGTGGGGAGCAGAGGGGTGCACCTTGAGAGGACAGGGCCCAGCCTGTCTCTTGGGCAGGGGAGGACGCGGCTGGGTGCTCACTCGTGTTCTCTCCCCTTCTTCCTCCATCCAGGGCTCCCTTCCCCAGCTCCCACCTGCGGATGTGATGGCGGCTCCTGCTCTGTCCTGGTGTCTGTCCTTCCTTGTCCTCCTCTTGCCCCTGGCCATCCCTCGGGCATCTACATCGGTGAACGGTGAGGACCCTGGCATCTGGACTGCTGTGCTTTCCCTCAGGGAGGAGGCCAAGGCCCTTCTAGAACTTCTTCCAGGACCCCTGCTTCTTGGCAGAAGCTCCATCCGCTGGGGCAGGAGGCGGGGGGGAGGGGGGCAATGGGACCAGAGACCAGCTATCCACCTTCTCCCTCAGCCCTCCACCTGCCCGCGCCGCACCCATGTGCCCCTCCAAGCCGCAGGAAGACACCGTCTTCTTGTCCCTGCCCTGCCTCGACCTGTCTGGGGGTCACTGCAGGCTATGGGGCTCAGTTTTGTCCTCTCTCGAATGGATTCACGAACCCCTTCTCTGCCTGCCAGGATTGACTACTTCCTCACCTGGTAGGTGCAGGAGTGGCGGGGGAACCCCAGAGGGCCATGGGCACCCTGCAGCCAGCCACGCACGCCTCATCTTACCAGCAGATGCTTCCGAGCTCACGTGCTTCTACAACTCGAGAGCCAATATCTCCTGTGCCTGGAGCCGGGATGGGGGACTGCAGCTCACGACCTGCCACATCCATGCCCAGCCGGATAAAAGGTGTGTGTGGGGTCGACAGACAAATGTACAGAATCTCAGGGAGGTGAGATCTGATAGTCACTGACTTTTAGACTATTGAAATCCTAGCTCTCAGACCCCAAGAACTCTGCACTTTGAGAATCTTGGACTAATAGGACCCACAGACTCTTGGTGTCACAGGAGTCTGCAAGAACTTGGGGGTCGGCTATTTAGACTCCTGGAGCCTGAATGGCAGTGGGGCGTGCAGTCCAGGCTGCAGTGGAGGGGCTGGGCATGAGCCAGACAAGGTAGTTTGGGGACATAGGGCTGCTCACCTGCTATGCCGAGGCTGGACTCAGTGTTAGAGGCAAAGGGGGCAGAAGAGGGATCCCCAAACTTTTTGAGTAACCTGGGATTTTGACAGATGCCTAGGGCAGCCGTGGGGACAGGGAACTGGGGAATGGCTGGGGAAACTGGAGACTGGGAAGGAGATGGTGAAGTGTCACCGTGATCCAAACATCCCGGTGGCAGCCAGCAGAGGTGGCTTTGGGGTTTGACCTTGGCTCCCAGGTGGATGGTGATTACAAGGGGCTCTGAAGGCCTCATTAAGAATCATCTTCACCCTAAACCCTATGGGGAGACTTTGGAGGGCTTTAGGTGGGGAAGGCCGTGTGTCCTGAACTGGTTTGTTTCTAGATCACTTTAGCCGCCGTGAGGCCTGGCTGGGATGAAGAGGCAGGAAAAGATGCTCACGAAGGGAGGTCGGCACGTGGGGGTTGGCATAGAGCCCGGGCACAGACCAGCAACGCTGCATGGGGACTCTCCCAAGGGCCAGCTCTGGGGTGGGGGTGGGGTCCCTCTTTTTCTTCTAAGAGGGTTCTTTTGTCTTGAAAGGCAGTGGAACAGATCCTGTGAGCTGCTCCCAGTGAAGCCGGGATCCTGGGCGTGTAACCTCATCCTAGGACCCCCAGATGTGAGTAGCCGTAGCTGAGGGGAGAGGCCAGGGGGCCGGTGGGTGCAGAGGGGCGTCCTTCCGGGGGAGGAGCTGGGGCCCAGCAAGCCCAGTGCCCAGGGGCTGCGGCACAGCAGGCTTCTGGGGCTGAGGAGGCAGAAGGAGGGAGGTGGCATCCAAGGAGAACAGAGGCCTGACCTGGGGGTTGAGGGATCCGAGGTACGTGAGGCATCGGCCACTCTGCCTCTGCTCCTGCTGTGTCCCCCATGCTTTGTGGAGCCTGTGACACTCCTGTGTTCCTTATCAAGTGGGGAGAGCACCTACTAGTCATAATAACCCCCATATCCGACTCCTCCCGAGGTCTGGGCAAGTACAGGGTGGGGTGGGGTTAACAGTGTGGATTGCACAGCTGGACGGTCCGGGTTCCATCCCTGGCTCCATCCTATAGCAGCTGCGTGACGTTGAGCATCTTCTGAGTCCCAGTTACCCCTTCTGTAAAAGGGAATAATAACGATCCTTACCTGGTAGGGTTGTTCTGAGGATCAAGCGCTTAGAATGCCACTCAGAACAGAACATGCACTTGACACGATTGCCAGGGGATCCTTACGACTATGCGTGGGTACCAGCACTGTCCCCTTCTTATCAGTGAGGAAACTGAGGTTCAGAGAGGTGAGGTCCCTGCCCAAGTCACATAGCCAGGGAGAGGCAGAGCTGGGATTGAACCCAGGTCTGTGAGACCCCCAGCCTGGGCCTTTCAACCTTACACTAGGCTGCCTCTCAAAGAGCAGGAGGCTGTGTCCATGTGGGTGTGCATCAGATTATTGTCTGGCAAACCCTTCTTGGCAGCGGTGGGCACCAGGGATGCCCAGACCACATTTTCCAACCCTTATCAGGTTCTGTACATTCTCCAGGAGCAGGAGAATGTGGAGACGGGCTCACATGACACAGTGTAGCTGATAAAGGCAGAGCCCTTCGAACCAGATTGCTGTGCCTGTCCCCTTGAGCTCTGCAGATGGTCTGGCTTCAGATCCTTGCCTCACCTAGCTGTGTGGCCTTAGGCAAGCCCCTCAGCCTCTCTGTGCTTCAGTCTCCTCAGCTGTAGGATGAGAATAGCAATTGTGCTCGTCTCATTGGGTACTGAGAGAATTAAATGAGATAATATACATGCGGTGCTTAGTAGAGTGCCTGGCACAGGGTCAGTACTCAGCAGAACGTATTATTGGCATCTTTGCAACAACGACAATTATATTAATAATAATACAGTAAGTCCCCTACATACGAACCTTCAAGCTGCAAACTTTCAAAGGTGCGAATGTGTGTTTGCATGTCCAATCGTGTAAGTTAGTTCATGTGTCTGGCATACATTGTCACGTGCGTGCATCCTCTACAAGTGGTTGTGCTTTTTGCACTTTCCTGTACAGTACTGTATAGAGTACAGTAGTACAGTATCTTTATTTCAAGCCCGGGATGCCTGGTGGAAGCAAGTGTAAAAGCAGTGGTATATAGCCGATTGTGTTAGTTGGGTACCTAAGCTAACTTTGTTGGACTTACGTACAAATTGGACTTACAAACGTGCTCTCGGAACGGAACTCGTTCATATGTAGGGGACTTACTGTAATAATGTGATGATACTATTATTATCTGGGAAAATCTGGCCCCCATAGCAGCTGGTAGGCGGCTGGGGCAGGGTCCTCGGGGTGGAGACGAAGCAATTGTTCTCCGCTCCAGGAACTCTGATGATCAAGTTCAAGGTTTGTTTACAGTGGGTCCTGCGGCAGGTCAGAGGGGCTGTGCCCAGGGTCCTGGGCCTGAAAACACCACCCCGGACCCCGGAATGCAGATGCTAACAGGGTCTGCACCAGACCCTCCTCCTGCCGGGCTGCAGGGCTGCCCTCCGCACAGGGAGGAGGCCGCCGTAAGCTGTTCACTTGGCCAGGGCTACAGTCTCTGTGGGGCTCTGGATGCAGAGGCCTGAGTTTGCATCCAGGCTCCCCTGCTGACCAGTTGTGTGATTTGGGGCAAGTCCCTTAACCAATCCCAGCCTCAGGTTTCACACCTGCAGTGTGTGGATGGGCAACTGTGAGCATCAGCCAGAGAAGCGCCTAAGGTACCTGAACAGTGCCTGCCCACAGGAGATGCTGGTTCCTAGCCATTTCCTTCCAGAAAAGTGAGGGTGCGGGGGTGGAGAGAGATGGGGGAGAGGAAGCTTTCACACTCAAAGCTATAATGCAAGCATAGGTCCGGACCTGCACCTTCTTGGGGGCTCATCCTGCTTGCACACCTCTTGTGATGGGGAACTCCCTCCCTCCCAAGGCAGCTCACTTCACTTGGATCAGGGATTGACAAATTACTATGGCCCATGGGCCAAAACCAGCCTGCTGCCTGTTTTTATAAATAAAGTTTTGTTGGCACACAGCCAAGCGCATTCGCTCTCATGTTTTTTCATGGCTGTTTTCATATGACAACGGCAAAGTTGAATAGTCGTGACAAAGACCATATGACCTGCAAAGTCAAAAATATTAACTAACTGACCCTTTTCAGAAAGCTTGCTGGGCCCCGCCTTAGATGGAGGGGCTCAGGGAGGGGGTCCAGCTTGTCGCAGTCGCGGTCTCCCCTCCTGTCCTCCCCTGTCCTCATCCCAGCAGCCTCCCACTCCCCGCACCAGCTGCCGGCAGCTACATCCCTGGCCTCCTTCCCTTGCAGTCTCAGAAACTGACCATAGTTGACGTCATCAACTTGACCGTGAGGTGCCGCGAAGGGGAGAGGTGGAGGAGGATGATGACCCGGAATTTCAAGCCCTTTGACAACAGTGAGAGAGGACTCCAGGGTGGGGCTGGGAGGGGGTTGGAGGGGTGGGCACCTCCCTCCCTGTCTCCCCCTCTGGGATCACCCTGCTCCAGTCTCTCCCCATCAGCTTCCATGCCCACATCTGACCAACCCACTGCCCGCTGAACTTGGGATGAAGTCCCGGGTCCCTACCCTGGCGTTCAAGGCCACTTGGCCTGGCTTCCCTCTCCAGCACGCCTCCTCTCATGGCCTATATTCCTGCCACACCAAAGCCCAGTTCTCCAGATTCAACTTGCCCATCCATGCCTCTGAGTCCTTGCACGCGCTGGCCCCACTGCTTGGAAGGCTCTTCCCACCCGGAAAATTCCCACTCACCCTTCAAGGCTCAGTGAAGAGTCACCTCCTCCAGGAGTCCTTCCCAGACTCCCCCACCTCTTTCAGGGTGTTTATGTCCTGGGTCTTTGCTGCCTGATTATGGGTCTGTCTCCCTCATTGGGCTGTGAACTTCCCTGAGGGTAGAGCCTCTGCCATCCCTATGTCTCCATTCTGAATACTCAGCATCAGGCTCCATCTGGGCAGTGCTCTGGGAAGGTTTGTTGAACGACTGAGTGCCCTGCCCCACCCCCAGCCTTCACCCCCCTCCCGTCCCGAACTTGGAGGTCATCTCTAGGGAAGAGACGGGGGCAGAGGGTGAGACCCAGGGTTCTAAATGCAGCCCTGCCTTAATTGAGTGCAATCTGACTGGCAGATCATTTAACATGTCTGAGCCTCAGTTTCCTCATCTGTAAAGTGGGGATAACCAATTACCCACTGCCTGTGGTTGCTGTACGGAGTCTATAAGCCAAGACACAGAAACTGCTTAGCACGTGCTCAATAGACATTTGCTTATTATTATTTGGGTGGTTCTACAGAGTCTCAGATGTATAAAAATTTAGAACAATTGAACTTCAGAATCATACAATCTTACAATCATATAAGGTTGATGAGATAGAATTAAATAAAATAAATGAGATGATCCAGGTAAAACTCTCTGATCAATTCTGAGTGCAGAGAAAGGCTGCCTTGATTCATTCATTCAGCAGGTATTTAATCAAGGGCCTACCATGTGCCAGGTAATGTTCCAGGCACCAAGGATACCCGAAAGAATCAAGTCGTTGCCCTCAACGAGCTCAGAGTCTGGTGGGGGAGACAGAAAATGAATAAAGGACCAGAAGTAGATATTTAATACGTTGGGTGTTGTTAAGTGCTAGGAAGAGAAATGAAACAGGTGAGGGGGACAGAGAGTGGTGGGTGGTTGGGGAAGGCTTCTCTGAATATGTGATATTTGAGCAGGGACCTGCCAGTCTCCCGGGAAAGGGAACGCAGGGAGGGAGGAGCAGCATGTGCAAAGGTGGAGGTGGGAGCCCGGCACGGCTTTCTCATCTCAGCATCAGCCTCCGGTGTCCCCCAAGCTTTTTCTCTCTCCTTTTATCTCTTCCCGTCTCCAGTTCGTCTGATGTCCCCCCACTCCCTCCAAGTCGTCCACATAGGGACCCACAGTTGCAACATAACCTGGAATGTCTCCCAGTTCTCCCACTACATTCAGAGCAGTGTGGAGTTTGAGGTCCGGACAAGGTCCCCGGGCTGCAGCTGGGAGGTGAGTACCTAGCTCCACCCCGACCTGCCCTGATTCCTTCCTGTCCTCGTCACCCTGGCTGTCCTTCATCTCAGCAAAGCCACAGAAGCCCCTAAGCAGCCGCTGCCGCTCCTCTGTACTGCCTGCCCCGCTTCCCCCTCCCTCCGTGTGTCCCCTGACACCCCAGGGGTCCAGCTGGTGGTGGATTCCAGGCAAGATTTACAAAGCCAAGAGGCAGGTGACTGCCCTCTCTGGAGATTTCAGAGGCCCTGGGCAACCACCCTTCCCTCTTCAAATCCAGTGTGGTCCAAGTCCACGGGAGTTGGGACTTCCTGACGGTCCAGTGGTTAAGACTCCGCCCTTCCCCTGTAGGGGGCGTGGGTTTGATCCCTGGTCCGGGAAATAAGGTCTCACATGCCAAGGGGTGCTGCCAAAAAAACCCCAAAACTATAAAAAAACAAAGCCACAGGGGTTGGTTGCTTACTCATTCACTTATCCATTCCTTTATTCGCTGACTCACTCACTCACTCAACAAACATTCACTGAGTACCTACTATGTGCTAGATGCGGGGAGAGAGTGGAGGGCGGGCCTGATGAGCTGCCTGCTCTCAGGAAACTCACATGGGGGATGGGGGCAGACAGCCGGCGCCCAGAAACCGGAGACTATGGGATGTTGATACATACTATCATGAAAATTAAATGTGATAATGCAGTTGAGAAGGGCTGGGCCAGGCTACTTCAGACTCAGGTGACCAGGGAAGGCCTTTCTGAGATCTGGGGTTCAAGCAGGAGCTGACCTTTTGAGGATCTGGGGAGGGTCTTCCAAGCAGAAGAAAGAGCCATTGCAAAGGCAAGACATGGCCTGTGTGTCTAGGGCACCGGAAGAAAAGCAAAAAGGGTGATGCAGAGGTGGGAGAAGTGTTTGGGAAATCCCTCTTTCTGGTCGAGTGGAGAATAGACTATAGCAGCGCACGGGGTTGGGGGGAGGGGAAGCAGGGGGACCTTGTATGGTGCCCAGAGGTGGTGGGAGCTCAGACCTGGAGGAGGAAGGAGTGGAGAGAAGGCGGAAGGGTGCAGAAATAGTTTCCAGAGTTGGAACCAGGTTCTGGACGTGGAACCCGCTGATTGGCAGATGGCTTTGGATGTGGGAGGCGTTTAGGATGACCCTGGAGTTTTGGGCCCCAGCAACTGTGTAGTCAGGGAGCCTTTCTGTAGGATGAGGGGACAGTGGAGGGCAGGTGGCTGAAGGGAATAAAGGAAGGTGTTGTTCTGCTCGGCGTCTCGGCCAGCCCTGCCACAGGAGGTGAGGTGGGCAGTGGGGACCCCTCTGGTCTGACAGCCCTGTTTCTGCCCCAGGACACCCTGCTGCGGACCCTCAGGCAGAACCAGCAATGGATCTCCCTGGAGATGCTGGCTCCAGACACGCTGTACGAGCTTCAGGTGCGGGCCAGGCCCCAGCTAGGCAACCACGAGGCTTGGAGCCCCTGGAGCCAGCCCCTGGCCTTCAGGACAAAGCCTGCAGGTACTGATGGGGAGCTGGGGTGGGGACGCAGCTCTGGCAGGAGGCAGTGGCTGGTGCGGGAGGCTTGGGGTGTAGGTATGGAGCCCTTTGGCCATCATTAGCTCACTTGATGTGACCCACAGGGTGGGCAACATGGGCGTGTTTTACAGATGGGAACAGGGGATCAGTGAGGGGGTGGGACTTGCCATTAGCCTTGTGAGTTAGTGGGGAGGCCGGCGAGGCGCCTTCCACTCTCTCCACCCTGAAACTTCAAACTCTTGGTTTCTGCCGAGGTCAGGGGTGGGCTGTTTTCACCTGTTAGCCTGTTTCCTCATCTGTAAAGTGGGTACCATGGTACCGAGGCAGGGATGCTGTGACAAAGCATGTCGGCCGCGATGCCCCATGTTGGCTGGGCACACAGCAGGACTGCTGGACCAGCTGGGACCCTGTAAAGACCTTGGGTCAGAGGTCGGCCTGTCCCTCAGCACCAGGTCATGGGTGGGGGATGCTGGATTGAGCCAGGGGGTGGGGGCACTTCTCTAACCCCTCCCCTTCTCTTCCTCCCACCCTGGGCAGCAACCAGGAAGAAGACCCCGACCCTTCCTTGGTTGGGCCACATCATGTTGGGCCTCAGCTGCGCTTTTGGTTTTGCCCTCTTGGTTTACTTTCTGACCAGCTTTCGGTACAACGGGCCGTGGTAAGAGCGCTCCCCTCCCTGTCCTTCATGCTCCTGTCTGACACGACCCCCTCCCCGTCAGGTCAGGTTCTGGGCTAAGCCCTCTGCTCTCACTCTCCAGTGCTCCCTCTGCCCTCCCAAGAGCCCTCCCTGCCTAACACCTGGCCTTTCCGCCAAAGATGGAAGCCCATGGAACCAGCCCGAGGGGAGTGGGGCGGGGAGAGCCCCACGGGAGCCCTGCCCAGAGCATCATGCCCAGGACTTGAGTATGTGTGTGTGCACGTGCCAGCTGCCTGTGTGTTGGGGGGTCCTCATACGTCTGGGCATTCATTTGTTTATTCCTTTATTTACTGAGTCCTAGCTCTGGGCTGGGTACGGTGCTGACTGCTGGGAACGCAAGGGCAACCACAGGCATGTCGTCCCATCTTCATGGACCCACAGTCCCATGGGGGAAGACAGATACATCTTAATCATGCACGTTTATAACGACACACGTGATTAGGCTGGTGAAGGAAGGAAGGTACCATATGTACTGGAAGCAGGCAACAGCAAAAGGAACCTCAGCTAAGGGGTGGCCGGGGGTCGGGGGGGTGCTTCCCTGAGGAAGTAATGATTGATTCCACTGAAATCTGGAGGAGAAGTGAACCAGGCAGGGAAGGGTCGGGGAGCACATCTCAGGAGGAGGAAATAGCTTGTCCAAAGATCCTGGGTGGGAAAAAGGCAGGAGCATTCCAGGAACTGAAAATGCAGGGAGGTGGGTGTGGCCAGAGACCAGAAAGGAGTTCGGGACCCGAGCCTGGACCTCTGGGTGGCAGCCAGGTTTTCTGGGGGTCTTGAGGCTGTGGCATACAACTTGAGGCAGATGCACACAGATACTGGGGCACTCAGCTTGGCAAGCAGAGCATGGGCTGGAATTCAGCCTCCATTCACCACCACCCCCCCACCCCCAAAAAAACCCCAGGTGCCCTTGGGCAGTGCACAGCTTGAACCACCGTCCATGGCAGCCTTGACTAGGTGGCTCACCATCTGGTGTCTCTCCTACCTCCCTCCTCTTGGTTCACTCTGCTCTATTAGGGCTGATCAGAGCCCCTTCTTCTTTGTCCCCTACTGCTCTGGTTTGCATGGTCCCCCACTCTCACATCCTTCTCTTTCATGGCATCCTGCCCTCTGTCTCCACATTACAATGAATGGTAAACTTGCACACTTGCTTCACTGTCTGGCTCCCCATTCGAATGTCAGTTCCTTAAGAGCAGGGACCTTCTCTGTTGGCTATTCTTGTGTCCCCAGTGCCCAGCACAATACCCTCCCTTACTGAGCACACGATCAATACCGACAAAATAAATGAACAGCTCGGCGCCCTGCCCTCAGAGCTGCGGGGCTGATGGCAGGACACTGTGGCCCCCTTCCCTTCTCACCCTCCTTCCCTCCCTTCCTCTCCCCTGTCCAGGCTGAAGAAGGTTCTGAAGTGTCACATCCCAGACCCCTCGGAGTTCTTTTCCCAGCTGAGCTCCGAGCATGGAGGAGATTTCCAGGTAGGAGTCCGGAGGTGGAGGACAGAGTAGGCAGTTGGCACGGGCTGGCCAGAGGGTGGGCAGTGGTGTGGAATGGATGGGGAGGAGGTGCAGGAACAGCGGGTTTTTGCCCTTTGTGGAAGAAGAAATGTAAAGTGAGCTGCCTCGCGGATGGACACGGGCCCCTTTCCCCAGTGTTCTCAGGCTGAATGGCAGCTCCCATCTGAGCCAGACTGCCTGGGCTGTAACCCCGGCTCCACCACTTCCTGGCTGTGTGGCCTTGGGCAAGTTATAGAACCTCTCGGTGTCTCAATTTCCTCACCTGTAAAATGGTGGGTGGTGGGGGATAGTGTTACTATGCGCATGGTCCCAAGGGCATTGCCTGGCACACGGCAAGTGCTCACGAAGCTCTAGCCAGAATCACTGGCACCGGGCTGTTGATGGAGCAGGATCTGCCAGGTGCAAGTTCTCTCCACCCCGCTCCCTGTGCAGGCCTGCCCCGTGGCGCTAGTGCTTTCCCTGCTCTTGCAAAAACTCCCTGGCCAGGCTCCGTGACTTATCACAGACGTTAGCAAGGCCTCTAGGCATTTCTAGTTACAAAACACAGATTCATTTTAAAAGTGCACGCCCACATGTCAGAACACTCAGCGCCATTTAAAGTTTAGTCGTCTCCCCTCCCTCAGCCCACACATGCTTCAGGAAGGAAGTTTCAAGGGGGTAGGGGGATGTGGTGGGCTGCTTCTACCACCCCACCCCCGCTCTAGGCTCCCTGGATTGGTGATGGTGGAGGGGGGTGAGGTGGGGGCGGAGAGAAGTCAGGAGGAATGTTGAGGGGCTGGAAAGCCATGCTGGACCAGAGCTGTCAGGAGCTGGCTTTGGTGTTCTCTATCAGGGCTGATCAGAGCCCCTTCTGGAATTCTTCAGAAAACTCCCACGACTGGGGGTAGCTTACCTACAGCACTCTTGATGAGGGGGAATGTATCTCCTTAAAATTCCTCCTTCAGCCCTAAATGTAGTGAGCTCCCCATCAACAGAGGTATTCAAGTCAGCCTTGGCTGACTATGTGTCAGCCACATGGCAGAAGGGATTCCTACATTGGAACCGGCTGGAGGCAGGACTAGATGCATCCTCAGACCTCTTCTGCCTTGAAGTCCTTCTCATTCTATGGGCTTAGGACATTTTGAGGTGGGACTGGGGTCCTTTCTAGAGAGTTGCAAGCCACTCCCCAGGTCTAGATGCCTGGCCCAGGCCTGCTGTGCGGAGGGGGTATCCTGAGGAGGCCCTGGGGATGCATGATGCGACTGGGGGCTGGCCAAGAGGGACCCCACCCTCTCCTCTGCATGTGGGTGACAGGCCAGCTGCTCTCTCTCTCTCTGCCCCAGAACCCCCGGCTCCAAGACTGCAAGGCCCACTGCCCTGCCTGTGGGACCCGGGAGTGCGTGTGCCAGTGTATATGAAGGGGGATGAGTTTCTTCCTGTGCCCCCCGCCCATCTGCGCTTCAGGGCATTGTAGATGGAGGCCTAGGCCCAGGAAGTGCCTGACCACACACACCTCTGAGGGCGGCCCAGCGAGGCCCAGCACACCAGTGGTGGCCCCAGGCCTGCCCTCTCTTTCTCCTGGCCCCTGCTCAGCACTGCTGCCTGGCCCTGCCCTCTGCTGCTTCTTCTAGCGTTAGAGCCACACCTGACCTGGCTCTTTCCCTGCCTCCCTAGCCTGCTATCCCTCTTTGCCATCCTTAGTTTGCCCTCGCTCTCCCTCTCTCTCGGCCTTTTCTCCTGTAACATGAACTCCTGGTTTGGGGGAGGGTGTAGGTTTTGTCGAGTGGCTCAGCCCCGGGAACTCACTCTGGGAATGGAGAACCAGGATGTTTCTCTTCTGGTCCATTAATTCATCTGCAGAACATCAACTGGGCCCCTAGGCCCTGTGCTGGGCACAAGAGTGCAGGGGGCCTGGTCCCATCAGGCCTGGTCCCTGTGCTGGGGGGACCACAGTCCAGCTGCAGAGGGCTCCCAGGACAGAAGGCTGTTGGGGGTTCTCAAGGGCACCCTCTTGAGGCCCCATCACCCTGCCCTGAGGGGTGAACATTCCCCTACACTTCTGCTGGGTAGTCTGCATTTTACCTGTGCCAGGTGTTTCCACCTTCATTTTCTTCTTTAACATCTCTCTGCTGGCCCATAGTGAGGAAGTCAGGAAAGAGGCAGCTAAATGTTGTGGAATTGAGGCTCAGAGAGGTGCAGTGACCTGCCCAGGGTCACACAGCTAGAGAGTGCCAGCGCCAGGGCTGGAACCCAGGTCTCCCTGTTCCTTGCCAGGGTTCTATGGACTCCAGAGCAACTGAGAAGTGCTCTAATGGGTGCTTTCCTCTCTCTGTGGATGGAGGGCGTGGGGGGTGGAGGGCTGCAGGGCACCAGGAGGGAGTGGTCAACTGGGGGACAATTAGCTTCCCACTGGAGATGGTTTCATGGCAGTGTGAGTGGGGAACCTGGGGCCCAGCTCTTCCACCTGCTGGCTGTGTGATCAGGGCCCGGGCACAGGCCCTCTCTGGGCATCTGTATGGTGACTGTGATGTGCTCTCGGGACTTTTTCTGCTTCAGCAGTGGTTGGTTGGTTCACACACTCTCACTGGTCCCCACCAGACACTCTGAGGATTCTACCAATTGCTATGTTCCCGGGACCGAGAGCGGCACCAGGCTCACAGGAGCTGCTTGATAAACAGTCACACATTGAACCAAGACATCCCCTGGCCACCTACAGCGAGCCAGGAAGGCCTGTGCTGGGCCTGGGAAACAGCCACACCCCCTGGGCTGATGCAGAGGGTTCCCCAAACCAGTGGGCAGGGTTTGTGTGTGTGTGTGTGTTTGGGAGGTGGGGGCTACAGTCAAGGAGGGCTTCCCGGAGGGGGCAGCCCTGAGCGGACTGCTGAAGGAGGACAAGTTAGGGGATGTTGCTGAGTCTGGAAGAGGTGGCCACTCACCCTCCCGCTGCTCTTTCTCCTGGCAGAAGTGGCTCTCCTCGCCCTTCCCCTCATCCTCCTTCAGCCCCAGCGGCCCACTGCCCGAGATCTCCCCACTGGAGGTGCTGGACAGGGACGCCAAGGCCACGCAGCTGCTCCTTCTGCAGCAGCAGGACAAGGGCTCATCATCCTCAACCGAGACCAGCGGCCACTCGGTGACCAGCTGCTTCACCAACCAGGGCTACTTCTTCTTCCACCTCCCAAACGCCCTGGAGATCGAGGCCTGCCAGGTGTACTTTGCCTACGACCCCTTCATGGAGGAGCCTGATGAGGGTGGGCCCGGGGTGCCAGAGGGGGCTCTCCTCCCACCCCTGCCGCCTCCGCCAGGGGAAGAGGATGCCTACTGCACCTTCCCCCCTGGGGACGACCTGCTGCTCTTCTCCCCCAGTCTCCTCGGTGGCCCAGGCCCCCCGAACACTGCCCTGGGGGGCATTGGGGCTGGTGAAGAGAGGCTGCCCTCAGCCCCGCAGGAGGGAGTCCCTGGAGACTGGGCCCCCCAGCCCCTGGGGCCTCCCACCCCGGAAGCCCCTGACCTGGTGGATTTGCAGTCACCCCCGGAGCCTGCGCTGGGAGAAGCAGGAGTGGAGGTGTCTGTCCCCAGCCCGAGGGAGGGGGCCGGCTTCCCCTGGGCCAGCTTTCCTGGGCAAGGCCAAGTCCGGGCCCCCATCTCCTGCCTGACCCTGAACACCGATGTCTACCTGTCCCTCCAAGAGCTCCAGGATCAGGACCCGGCTCACGCAGTGTAGACAGACGGCCAGAGCTGGGAGGCAGGTGGCCTTCCGCTGCTGCACCAGGCCCAGCTGAGGACTCTCTGTCTGTGAGGCTTGTCCACTGCTGATACGCGGTGTCCAGCTGCCCCCGGTCATCTCTGGCCAGAGGGCCCTCACCCAGCCCTGCACACTCGGCTGTTCACTTCCACACCTCATTTGCTGCTCCCTGGTCCTACGGCCCAAGCCAAGAACTTTGCAGGGAGAGGCACTTTGACTCCCCAATCCCTCATCAATCGTGGAGTCCTGCGGGTTTTGCCTCTGAAGCGTCCCTCCTCTCCAGCCCTGCAGCTACTCTTCAGGGAGAATTCGTGGTTCTCCACGGGCCTTCACCCTGGGCTCCTCACAGGGCTTCCTGCCCCAGTCACACCCCCTCGCACCCACCCACCACACGACAACCAGAGTGCTCTTTCCAGAACGCAAATAGAGCTATGCTGCTCCGGGTTTAAAACCCTGCCTTGGCTCCCCACTGCCCTCAGCACCACTTCTTGGCCCTCCCCTTGCCCCTCCAGCATCGTGTTGGGACATTCCCTTCTGGTAGCCTCTCAAGAGTCCTACTGAGCCACTCGGAGCTCCCTCATTCCCCCACACCTTTACACATGCTCTTCCCTGTGCCTGGGGTGCCCTCTCCTCCCTCATCTAGGTGACAAGCTCCCTTTATCCTGCAAGTGTCAGTTCTGCTTCCCTGGGAGGGAAACACCACCTCCTTCAATGTGCCCAAACTTTGAGATTCGGTGCTGGAGGGACAGGCTCTCAGGGTCACAGGGTGGCTGGACAAAGTAGCCCTGTCACTTCCCCTTTGGGATCTCTTGTGACCTTTGAATGCTTGGCTACAGCATACTTAAAGCTGTGGCCCAAGTATGGACACAAATGCCCCAGCAAATTGGACACCGGCTGGATCTTTCCACAATGGCTTCACAGTAGCATGCTGCTGGAAAGTAAACCCCTCCTAGTGGCAGGTCCTGATGCTGTCACAGGGAGCCCTCCCTTGGGCCCCTCCTGCTCCACCCTCCACTGGTCTTTTCTGCAGCTCAGGGGCTGGCACACTGCCTCCAGATGGCAGCTCCACTCACTACACTTGGCACTCCATCATATTCCCTGGGTGAATTGATGAACTATCTGGCATCACCTTGCCTGGGCTCCCTGCGCCCAGCTGCCTTCATGCAGGGGTTACCATCCACCTCACAGGAGCACCCCTGGCGCCTTGACATTTCTGAGGTCAAGACTTGGAGAGGTTGCGATCCAGGCCCATTAGATTCCAGCATGCCTGCTTCAGCGAGAGGCTCATCCCCTCACGTGGCAGACTCCCCCGCCACACACAGCTAGCCCCTTCCTTCTCAGTGCTCCCCACCACCCATCCACTTCTCTTCCCTCTGTCCCTGGCACTGATCACACCTGTGATGCCTATCACAACCTCCCTTCTTGACTGGAGTTCTTTGGAAGGCAGGGACCCCAGCAGGTCCCAGCTAACCCCAAGGTGTGAAAACACAGTGCCTGCACTTATAGGCCATGCTTGCAGCTGATTGGGCACCTGACACAAGCCCACCCATAGGTTCATCAGCAGCCTATGAGATGGCTTAGAACAGAAGCTCTGTCCAATCAGGGAGGCTGGGCCTGAGCTGGCCAATCAGGTTTCTCTCATTCTTGGGCATTTGAACACAGGGCGGGAGGGTGGCCCCAAGGAGCAGGTGCATGTGGAGAAGAGCCCCAAAAGGCTAGAGAGGAGTTAGCAGAGGGGCCTGGGCTCCTATTACTAATACTCCTGCTCCCCAGGGGGTTACTGCATTTCACTCAGGATTCCTGTTTCTTCTATGTCCAAAATAAACTCCCTTTTCCTGAGGTTGTCTGAGTCTTGGATCCTTACCATGGAATAGCTTAATTACCGGGCCATCCCACTTCCCACCTCCTGCCATATGATGCTGTGTGTTCTGGGCCATAAGTCTCCTCAGTCCTGAGGAGAGCATCAGACCCAAGCTCAGTGCCCACAGCCTTGCTGTGTGTCCTCGGGCAAACCAGGAAATCTCTCTGCAAGTGAATTTCCACTTTGTAGAATTCTTGGGAGAGTTACATTTCTCAGGCTTTGGTCATGTGTGTGTGTGTGTGTGTGTGTATATATATATATATATATATATATTTTTTTTTTAATGATCTGTGTGTACCATCTTTGTTATTGTTTACTTAATATTTTTCTTTAAATCAATTCACTTTTTGTTTAATACTTTTATTTAAAGAAAAAATTTTATATTGGTTCTGTAAACGGGAAAACTGATATTCACTGTAAATAAAAGGTAATGATACAAAGTAAGTACAGTGAAACAAAATGTTTCAATTTATTGCCTCCTGGAAATCTGCTCTATCTCTTAGTTTAAAGGGGAGATAAGCAAGTGCTGGGAAGCTGATGAAGACATGCCAGAACCAAAGAGAGACTTCTTCCTTGAGAAAATGCAGAAGGATTGTAAGGGAAATATCTTTTTCACTAAAAGGAGTCAGATTTATCTTATTCGGTGTCCAGGCACCATCTGATATGGTCTCATGGGAAAATATTGCTCTTGATTTTATATCTATCTATCTCAAGTATCCTTGACTCTGAAAAGTTGGACCAGATCATGAATAGCAATATCTGGCATTCATAAATCTGCACTCACGGCAGACATTGCTAATCAATTGCAGTGGTGCCTGGCAGACATTGCTAATTGACCATAGTCCTCCTTTCTCTGGAGCTTGGATGCAGCCTTAGTTCCTGTAGGCAGGCCGGATTGATCACAGCTGGTACCTGGTGACATGTCTAGGCCAGATAATCCCTCAGGTTCCTTCCACAACAGAAACTATTGTTCCTGACTCCGATTCTCTAGGCAGGGAAAACTGAGGCTGATATGGTGGAGACTGGAAAGCTGAGAGGGCCCTATGAGCAGGTACACCCAGGGAACCCAGCTGTCCTTATTGTGTCTGATGGGAGACCTGAGCTGGTAGTGAGTGGCATAAGGGACTGCCTTACACCAAGTGGAGATGGACTGATGGGCCAGAAGCCACAGTGTGAATGCCCAGTGTGGATTAGAGTATGGGCCTTGGGAGATGGAGCAAGGAGGGAGCAGCTGGCAGGGGTGGAAGGAATGAAGGAGAGACAGGCTTGCCTGGGTCAGATTGCAGGAGAGAGGAGTAGCACCAGCTGGGGACCAGGCAGCCTAGGGCCTTGGAGAGCTGTCAGATGCAGAGCAGGAAGCAGGAGGCAGCCAGGGCAGATCGGGGTATAAAAGAAAAGGGAGGAGAGGTGGGAGGGCCTTCCAGCCCCTCAGGTCTCCAATTTCTTGAGCTGTATTTGTTCCTTCACTTCCTCAATCCCCCACTATCTCTGCTCTCCTCCTACCTCTCAATTCCCATTCTAAGCAACTTCCAATGTCTGCAGTTACCAAGCAAATTACGGTGAACCAGTTCATAGCTAGGATGAATAACTTACCACCGGCCTCCTAATTATTGGGGACAACCAGGATAACTTCAAAGATCATCAAGGAGCACATTTAAAAAGTGGGAAGAAAGCTAATATTTATGTTCCAGACACTTTTCAAGCATCATTTCATCACCTGACAAGGACCTTGTGAGGCAGGTGTTATACTCCCCATTTTGCAGATTAGGAAACTGAGGCTCAGGGAAGTTAAGAAATGTAGCTGATTGTTGGTGGATCCAGGACTCAAGACATGGTCACATCTGGCCATGCCACACCCTTGCCTAAATCCCCAGGGAAACCCCCAGTGACTCCCTAAACCCTCAGGACACTGGCTGAACTCCTTAATGTAATAGTCAATGCCGCGGGGACCTCAGGCAGGTCTCATCTGCTTTCATGCCTCAGTCGCTCCATCAGTGAATGGAGTAGTCAGACTGGGTGATTTCTAAGTGCTCTCCTAGCCCTGATAGTCTGTGGTTTCAGGTGCCACATGGAATGTGGCTTGTGGCTGGGACTACATATATTTCACTTCAAGAGTGGGAGGCTGGGCCTGCGGGGGGTTGGCATGAGAGCAGGGACCGCAACTGACTCATTTGCTTTGGCACATGCTGGTCCCTGGGTTTGAAACAGTCCCGCCACCCAAACAATCCACTCCCGGACTCCTACACATCCCTCAAGACCTTCAAGCATCCCCACTTGTCGGAGGCCCTCTAATTCATTCCAATTAGGGTTAATTACTTCCTACTACTGTCTCCTCCTGAGACTGCTCTTTTTGAACCATCTTTTGTGCTATGGGCCAGATCCTGTGCTAGATTCTGGGGACACAGGGGTGATAATAATGGCTATGTAAGAAAATCAGCCAGAGCCCCATTAGCACAAGCTTTATTTGGGAATACCAGGCATGAGAAGACTCTGAAGGAGCTTCTAACTTGGGGAAGGAAGACAAAATTTTGTGCAGGGCTGTAGTAAGGGGCAGCCAGAGTTCAGCTTGTATTGGAAATAATTGTTTGAGGATGGTTCTTGGAAGAGAGAGAAATTGTTCTTACAGATCAGCAGCCACCGTTTGGCAATTTGGATTTTATCAACAGGCAGTGGGGGAGGGACAGCTATGGGGACGAGGACCTGTGAGGGCCACAGTAGAATGTTCTCCATCCTTCAGAGTCTCTTCAAGAGGGGCATTTGAGCACTTAGCAGGCATCAGGCTCTGCTCTAAGTGCATTGTGTTATTAACTCACTTGATCCTTACAACAATGCCACAAGGGAGGGGCTCTTCTTACCCATTTTACAGATGAGGAGACTAAGGCACAGAGTGGTTAATGACTTGCCCAAGGCCACACAGATGGAACACAGTGGAGCAAGGATTTGAACCCAGACAGTCTTTAGCACTCACGGGGGCAAGCTCTTTACTGCTTTAAAGTGTGGTCATTCAGGGATCTCATACAATCTCTCAGCGACCTGGCAAGACAGGAATGACCAAGATTCTGGGTTCTGCGTCACAGATCTGGACAGGCAGCCCTGAGAGGACGGCGCCCTGTACCAGGCCACACAGTAAGTGTGGGTGGAGGGATGACTAGAAACTTGGGGTCTCACCCCTACATCTTGCTGTCTCATGGCCACTGTCTTTGGGGGCAGGGAGGGGGGGGTTGGGTTGTTGATTAAAATCGAGCTCAGCACCAGCAGCCTGGGCCGGGCCCCTGTGACAGCCCCGGGACATCCCCTTGGCTGGCTCTGAGACATTTTCCACCACCGCAGGTATGACACACATCCCATCGCAGCGCCCAGGAGGGAGGGTGTCGGACAAAGCTGTGAGAAAGCAAGGCCGGAAGTGCTGAGTGGGGGGAGAGTGGCTTGTGGGGAAAAAAGGTACCCAGTCTACAATTCCAGGAAGTCAGGATGCAGAGGGGAGGGAGGAGCTGGCGGGAGATGCATCATCTTCCATTCCTCTGTGCACCTGGCTACACGCCAAGCCCTGGCCACAGAGAGGAGGCTGGCTACTGCCTGGTCTGCAAAGAGCCCCCAGCCCTGTGGGGGAGGGTGTGACCACGGAGGACACAGATAAGCCAACTGACCATCACAGCCTCCTGCTGCGGAAGGCAGTCAGTCAGAGCCTCTATTGAAAATGCCCGACCTGGGAAGGCTCTGGAGTCTCCTAACTCAGGCACGGAAGGTGGAACGTTGTACGGGGCTTTAGCAAGAGGGGCTCAGCCGCATTCGACTAGTTTCAGATACACACATAGTAGTCTCTGCTTATCCGAGAGGGACACAGTCCAGACCCCTAATGGATGCCTGCAACCGAGGATAGTACTGAATCCCATGTATACTATGTTTTTTTCCTATACCTACATATCTATGGTAGATTTTAATTTATAAATGAGGCACAGTAAGAGAATATCTGAACTGCCAGCGTCACTAGTCTTGAGTTTTGGGGCCATTACTAAGTAATATAAGGGTTACTTGACCACAGCTCTGAGATACCGCGACAGTCCATCTGATAACCAAGGTGGCTATGAAGTGACTAACAGGCAGGATATGCTGGACAAAGGAATAATTCACGGCCTGGGTGGGGCAGAGCACAATTGGAAATTTAGGAATTGTTTATTTCTGGAATTTCCCGTCTCATATTTTCGGACTGAGGTTGACCTCGGGTAACTGAAACCTCGGATAAGGGGGGATTTCTGAAGTTGGTCGAGGTTGGCTCTTGGAAGAGGGAGGAATTGTTCTGAGATTCATTCATTCACTCATTGTGCATTTACTGAGAGCTTATTATGTGCAGGGCATGGTGCCAGTTGCCAGGGATGCAGCAGTGGAAGAAACACCATCCAGCCTGTCCTGAGGCCCCTGCAGCCCCTTTGGGACAACCGGGGTGGTGGTTAAAGCACTAACTCTAGACCTAGTGGCCTGGATTAAATCCTGTTTCTGCCACCTACCAGCTGTGACCTTGGGCAAGTGCCTAAACTTCTCTGTGCCTCAGTTTTCTCATCTGTAAAAAGGGAGGAGTACCAGGACTATGGTGAGGATTAAAGAAGTGAGTGCCTATAAAGTACTTAGAAGAGACGAGCTGGCTTCAGGGGAGATGGGACAGGGACAGGGCTGTGACCAGGGGAAACCCGAGGGCCGCAGGTGTGAAGGCAGCTGGCTTGCTGGGCAGCCTCTCAGATGTTCTCTGCTGTCTTGGTGGTGCTGTTTGGGGCGGGGCTGAGCTGGATGCCATTGCAGTGTCTATCTCCCCCCAAGCACCTGCGTAGGTCTCAGGGGATAGTGGTCTAAAGTGTGACCCTCCCTATGGGTACTCAAATGCCCAAAGGGATGAATCTCTGACAGGGGGATTCCAGGAGGTGTGAGAAAGGCAGAAGGAAAGCTACTGCATCTTCTGCCTGCCTCTCAAATCCATCCATGTGAGCTGCCACCAGCCTAGTCCAGAGCCAAGGGCACTCAGGCTGTCCCACTTGTCCCAACTCTGAGCCACTTGTCCCCTTTGAGGCTCAGTCTCTTCGTCTGTAAATTGGGGTGAAAGGTGTGGGCGAGGGGAAACTGTCTTACCTTGAAGCTTCCTTCTGGCTGAACCAGTCTGTTCTGTGGCCTCCGGAAGGATTGGGATGGGGTCCCCACTCACTCGGCTAAGATGACCCAGAAAATCTGCCATTGCAATTTTCCTCCCCGATCCCCACCTCAATTTTAAATGCCTGGGGGAGCTACTAATTAGATAAACCTCATGTGACATGATTGGTAGCCCACTCTGCAGCAGGCAGCCCATGCCTCATGCATTCTGATAAACTCATTGAGCTCCTCCTGTGTGCACGGCATTGTTCAGAGTAGACATTTGGATTGGAGGGAGTTGCGATTGCTTGGGTCAGGGCTTGCTGTTGGTCAACCCCGGTGTTTGAGAGGGTGCCCCTGGCCAAGGGTCCAGTGACTCTTGTAAAAGTAGGTGCAGGAGAGCGCCAGGTGCAGCAGTCAGAGCAAGCAGCCAGGAGCTAAGTCAGCAAGTGAAGTCTGTTGCTTGTGATTTATGCAAATGTGAAACTAACAATGAAACCCATTACCGCTAGGATCCCAACCCAGATGCTGATGTTGATGTGAGAAGGAGAGGGGGGCAGATAATAGCAACAGTATAGAAGATGATGCCAGCAAAGTGCAGTGAGCACTTAGTAGGTGCAGGCACTGTTCTAAGTTCCCCAAGTAGGTTATCTCTTTCAATTTTCACACCACTATGGTTATTGTCTCATTTTATGTATGAGGAAGCAGAGGCACAATAAGATCCAATAACTTGTAACTCAAGGTCATGTGGCTTATAATAAGAGTCAGAATCAAGACTTGAACCCAGGCTGCTGACTTCAGTACCTGTGTTTTTAGCCCATACAGTGGAGACAGCTGAGTGTGGTGGGGTCTGTGCTGTACTGAAATCGCT
This sequence comes from Balaenoptera acutorostrata, assembly GCF_949987535.1. Taxonomy (NCBI): domain Eukaryota; kingdom Metazoa; phylum Chordata; class Mammalia; order Artiodactyla; family Balaenopteridae; genus Balaenoptera; species Balaenoptera acutorostrata. The sequence continues at coordinate 11,319,899 of NC_080074.1, forward strand.
CAGGGCAGACACCGCTGATGGCTGCCACGTTGGGAGGTCGACCAGATCTTCGAAACATTTAAGGGAAGCTGGAAATTCAGCTTTTTATGTGTAGTGTCCTGATTTTTAAATATTGGCAACTAACTTTAAAAAAAATTTAAAACACAAGCAGGCCAAGCAAAATGTGTCTGCGTAGGAAGAAGAAAGGAAAGCCATCCTCTGGGATTTACTGCAAAAGGTCGCTTCCCCCTGACCTCGACGGGGCTGGGTGCTCCATCCTCCCGCCCCTGTGCTCTGAGCCACTCTGTGAGCCTTTGCTGGCCCTGATCCTCAAGGTCCCATCCATCACGCATCCCAGCACCTGCCACAGGATGTTCATTGAGTGAAGGTGTAGACTGTGAAGGGGTGAGGGGAGGGAGGGGCAGTTACATAGAGGTTCCAAGAACTTGGACTTGCATAGAAATCAGAAACCAACGTGGATGGCCAAAGGGACAGAGCCCACAGGCATTAGGACCTCACGCAGCCCCACCAGCACGAACAGCTGCCCTGATGACATGGAGTATCAGAAGAGAGGCACCATCCAAGGCCGGAGCCAGTGCTGGGGCTGCCTCTGAAGGGCAGCAGGAAAGGGGCTCCTTGGAGAGCAAGGTCCGGACCCTCAAACTCAACTGCCTGTAGGGAGGAGCTCCAGCTGCAACAACATTTGAGGCAAAAAAAAAAAAAAAAAAATATATATATATATATACACACACACAGAAAAATATATACATAGAAATATATATATATATATTATATATAATATATATATAATTGGAATTCTGTGTGCCTTGGCACTTTTTGTTAATTCTCCACCTAAGGACATGCATGTTCAGTAATGATATTGCCCTTCGACTTTATTTTTAAACGTTTAGTTTTGGACAGGATGCAGGGAGGAGCACAGGACTGGGAATCTGGTGATGTGGGTTCCAGCCCCACCCCTGCCGCAGCCTTGCCACATGACCTTGGGTAGTTCCCCACAACCCCCTGCCTGGAACCCCTCCTGCGGGGACCCCACGGTGGAGGAGGCCAGGCTGAATGACACATGGAGAGTTTCCATTCTGGGTCCCCAGCGGCCTGGCTTGAGGCAGCGCCTCTCAAACCTCAAACCCCCGATCAGAAGCCACTCCCCTGACGGCCCGCTGGGAAAGCAGCGAGAGGGCAGGCCAGGGGCCTGTGAGTTCTCCGCCAGCAGACAGAGGCCAGAGGCCAGGGCCTAGGAGGGCCGGGAGGGCCAGGAGGGGAGAGGTGGCAAGGAGGGAGGGACACACACCCAGAGGGGATGACGTCAGAGGGCTCTGAAGTCAGGGGGTCCTGGCTGTGTGACCAAGAGCAAATGACAATTGCTTTCTGAGCCCCACTTTCTCACCCGTAAAATGGGGTAAATGGGACCATTTTTCTTATTAGGGGACGAGACCAGCCCTGTGTCTGGTTAGCAGTAGCATAAAGTCACAGAGTCTTAGCCTCTGTAAGGGTCTCGGAGGCCCTTAGGACCTTGGATCCTTCTGCAGGTGAGGGACCTCAGGCCACCGAGGCGGTGACTCCTGAGAGGTCTCGCATTTGAATAGATGGTAGCCCATCCTGACGGATTCTCCTTCCTTGAGGCACTAAGGAGCGTCCCTAAGTCTACCGAGGACCCTGTCCTCCGTCTACTGCTGTGATGACAGAGTGTCTGCCGTGTGTCCCACTGCCTGTGTCCCCCCGGGCTGGGCTGCATCCCTCATGGGCAGACACTGAGACTTGCTTGTTATCATGGCCTTGGGGTCCACACAGGCCGGCACCGCGTAGGTGCTTGACACCTGTTTAGAGAAGGAGCAAGCGAGTGGACAGAGGTGACAGAGGGTCCCTGGAGGGACCTGCCTGGGCAGCCTCTGAAGGCTTGGTCAAGGCAACGGGAAAGGTGTGTGCAGCTCACGGGGTTTCCTTCCCTCCCAGCCACATGGAGTCTCCAGAGGTCGCACCTGTGTCTGTGTAGGAGAAGGGTGGGGAGGGTAGGAGCTCAGGTGTAGAGAGAGAATAGGCTTCGGAAGTGACGTGAGGACTCAGGGTGACTCGGACCTTTGGAACAGCAGCCCACAGCATTGTCACTAGCCAGCTGGCTCCCACCCTCTCACCCTGCCTGTAACAGGCTGAACTGTGTCCCCCAAAAGATATGTGGAAATCCCAAGCCCCAGTAGCTCTGGATGTGACCTTATTTGGATATAAGGATCTTTGCCGCTGTGACTAGATGAGGTCACTAGCGTGTGCCCTGATCCAATATGACCGGTGTCCTTGCAGGAAGAGAAGAGACACTGAGAAAGACACACAGGGAGAAGCCCACGCAGTAAAGGAGGCAGAGGTTGAAGTTACATGGCTACAACCCAAAGCAACACCAAGGAGGCCAGCAGCCACCACAGCTGGAAGAGGCAGGAAGGGTCCTCCCTTAGAGCCTTGGGAGCGAGCGTGTTCCTGCCAGCACCTTGATCTTGGACTTGTAGCCTCCAGAACCGTGAGAGAATGAATTTCTGTTGTTTTCAGCCACCCCGTTGGTGGTACTGTGTTAGGACAGTCCTAGGAAACAACTACTCCACCTCGGGGCCTAGAAGAGCTTGGTTTTCCTAGACACTGTCTAGACGGCGTCTGGCAGGGGCACCCAGAGCCTGCCCCCCACCCCTCACCGCAGCCCCAGGGCTGTGAGCTCTGTGCTTCCTCAGAGGGTTTCAGCGGAGGCTCATCTGGCTGAGATCCTTCTCCAGGGTGGGACCAGAAGGGGAGCTCTCCCGCTGTCTCCCAGCCTGACCCCCCTGGAACAGCACCATCACCCCTGTGCTGGATTGAACAGTGTCCCCAGAACCCATGTCCACCGGGAACCTGTGAACATGACCTTGTTTGGACGCATGGTCTTTGCAGATGTAAGCCAGTGAAGATGAGGTCATCCTGGATTAGAGGGCGCCCTAAGTCCTCTATGACTGGTGTCCATATCTGAAGAAGGAAATTTGGACCCAGAGACACTGACACACAGGAAAGAAGCCACATGACGATAAAGGCAGAGTTTGGAAGGATGCTTCTCCAAGCCAAGAAACGCTAAGGATTGCTGGCAACAGCCAGAAGCTAGGAAGAGGCAAGGGAGGATTCCTTCTTCCTTCAGAGAGAGAATGGACAGACATTTGATTTTGGCCTCCCCTCCTGAATTGTGAGAGAAGAGATGCCTGTTGTTTTAGACCACCCAGTTTATGGTAATTTGTTATGGCAGCCTAGGAAACCGATACACTTCCCATCAAAAAGACCAGTTCCACCCGCCCTGGGCGGTGCATCCTGGGGCAGGCCAACCTCTCCTCTCAGAACCTTGGTCTCTTCTTCTGCTGAGTGGAGACACATAGTCCCACTCCCAAGCCTGGACCTGAGGCTTCACTGTGAAGGGCCCAACTGGGGACCCAGAGCTCAAAATACTGTGTTATCATCAATGGAGTAGACAGGAACTATTATTTGTTCACTCAACAAATGTTTGTTTGTCCTGTGTGCTAGGCAGTGTTCTAGGCTGGGATCCAGCAGGGGACCAGACAGACGAACGCTTTGTCTTCACGGGCCTCACGGTCTAGGGGTGGAGAGGGCAGGGGGAGATAATGTCAGAGACACGTTGTGACGCGAGCTGCATCTGGGCTGCTGGAGTTCTCTCTGCGGGGCTTTCCTGAGTTCAGACCAGGTCAGCTTCCCCAGCCTCCTCCACCATGACTGAGCTCAAGACACTGCTAAAAATGCAGATATTTGCCTCTTCAGCCTCTCTGGTGGCCAGCTGTGAGCACTTGCTGTGTTCACACAGCACAAACAGAGTTGCCGTGGCATTTGCCCAGCACCTCGTGTTAGTTTGCCTGGGCTGTGTAACAAAATACCCAAACCAGGCAGCTTTTCCGGCCTCGTGGCATGTGGGATCTTAGTTCCCCAACCAGGTATTGAACCCATGCCCCCTGCAATGGAAGCGCGGAATCCTAACCACTGGACCGCCAGGAAATTCCCGGAACTGAACAGCTTGAACAATGGCAATGTAATGTCTCACGGTTCTGGAGGTGAGAAGTCCAAGATCAGTTCGCAGGGTTGGTTCTTTCTGGGGGCTGTGAGGAAGAATCCATTCCACGGCTCTTCCCTACTTTCTGCTAGTTTGCTGGCGATCTTTGGCTTGCCTTGGCCAGAAGAAACATCATCCTGATCTCTGCCCTCATGTTCACGTGGAATTCTCTGTGTGTGTGTGTCTGTCTCCAAATTTCCCCTTTTCATAAGGGCATGAATCATATTGCACTAGGGACCCACCCTTCTCCAGTGTGACCTCATCTTAACTAATTACATCTGTGACAACCCTATTTGTAAATAAGGTCATATCCAGAGGTACAGGGGCTTCCATATATGAATTGGGGGGGAGGGCAACACATCACAAGCATCTTCTCTGGACTACCAGGAAGGCAGGCAACACCCATCCCTCTGGGAGGCACCCATCCCGCTGGGAGGCACCCAGGGCTGAGGTCAGGGTTGTGACTTGCCGCCCCCCGGCCTCCTTCTTGGAGTGTCAACTCATCTTCAGAATGTCTTATGAAGGGGAATGCTAATATCCAACTGTCTTCCTTTCCAACCGAGGACTTTTACCTAACATCCAGCTCTGTTGAGCAGACGTCAGACGTGTCTCCTTCATGTCCCTGTCCCCAGTACCCAGCACAGCCTGACACTTTGTAAGTGCTTAATACATTTGCGTGATTAACAAACCAGGAGTCGTGAGTTCAAATTTCACCAGGGCCTCATCAGTTTCCGCAAATTGGGGCTAAAAATGGTATCAACAAAAGGGTGGTTGTGAGAAGTAAATGATACAATGCAAGAAGTGCTGGGCACAATGCCTGGTCCATAGTGAGCCCTCCTCACAGCATCGGCCAGGACCTGGAGGGTGAGGGAGGGTGTAGCTGCCTGCCCCTGCCCCTGACTCCACCCTAAGCTTGGATGGAAAGAAAGGCAGCTAATGTTTTTTAAGGGCCTCCCGCATGCCAGGCACAGCGTCTGCCGTTCACATCCAGTTCCGTCTTTCTGCCTTCCACAACCCAGCCTTATCATCCCCGTTCCACAGGTGACAAGACGGCAGCTTGGGGAGGTGATGTGTCTTGCCAGGTCACAGCAGGTGGAAGAACTGAGATTCGGGCCAGGTCCTCTGTTCTCCAGCCCCCAGCTGGATCCTTGTCGCTTGAGTGTGGTGCACATGCTTAAGCCTGTCTCTCCCTGTCCTGCTGGGTCAGCCTGCTGTGCCCCGTGGCCTCCAAGCCTCACCAGCCAGGCCTCCAGGTGGTTTCTCTGTCCCTGCAGACCAAGGGGAGCCAGTGTTAGTGTGAAATGCAGATTCCCAGGGAGCAGAAAGGCCTTCATCCCCTGTTTGTGACCGTGTCCCGCTGCCTCAGGGACGAGAGTCTCCAGGCCAGATGGTTGCCCCGTTGACAGAGGGCAGCCTGTCTCAGTGGCAGTCTCCACCCACGGCTCTCTGAGCAACTGGGGAGTTGGCACCCTTGCCCCTGCTTTCAAACACCTCCCTTAACCCTTTGCTGCCCCCCCCCATGCCAGCCCTCCCCTCCAGGCTGTGGCCAATCGATGGCTGGGCGGCAGATAAGTACAGAGGACGTGATTGCACAAGATCTTCTGCTTTTCAAAGACTGTCCAGCTACCAGCCTGCCTGGTCCGGGGGCCTGGGCTGCTTTGGAGGTGGACAGAGGCAAGGCTTGTGGGTGTCTCTACCTGCCCCCCAATGCTCCTTGCTCCCATCCTAAGCACCCGTCCCTTGGAACGTTTGCAGGGGGGCGGGGCCAGGGCCTGAGAGGAGGGGAGACTGGAGGCAGTAGGGAAAATTGTACAGGGCTGGGGGCGATGGAGGGGGGGCAAGGCTGGTGTCCTTGGTCTCAGGTCAGGGTTAGGCCCTGGGCAGGGCTGAGGGGTAGTAGAAGAGAGGGAAGGTGTTCCCCCTAACCCGAATCTCTAAGGTGTTCCCCACCCAGCCCCTCAGTGTGCCCCCTGCCTGAGCCTGAGCCCAGCCATTCCCCTGCCTGGAGGTGGCCATCAGTCTGTACACACCCAGAAAACCCTGGTTCCCGACACGTACTTTGGAGCACGGTCATGTCTAAACCCACCAACTCTGCTGCAGCTCCGTTCAATACCACACTTGTGATCCCAGTGTTCTGTTTTGGACAAATGTGATATTTTTTTAAAATTTTATTGAAGTATCCAATGTTCTTGTAGTCACATTAAAAAACATAAAAATAAGCAGGTGAAATGAATTTCAATAATATATTTTATTAACCGTATATAGCTAACATGTTATCATTTCAACATGTGATCAACATAAAAAATGCTTCTTGAGCTTATATTACATTCTTTGCGCTCAGTCTTCGAAACCTGGTATATATCTCGCCCGTGCGGCACGTCTCAGTTCAGACTGGCCGCATCCCAGGGGCTCAAGAGCTGCGTGTGGCCAGAGGCCACCAAAATGGACAGTACAGCTCTCTAGAATCAGGTAGAAATTCAACTAATTTCCAGTTAAACAGAAAATAGCACCAACGTCACCCCAACTCCATTTTTCTCCCCTCCCGTCCCCAGAGCACAGGGGCCCAGCCTCCTTGTCTCTCTCGGAGGCACTGGCTTCTCTGGTCTCACCTGTCCAGGTAAGGAGACCCGCGTGAGCCCCTGCCCACCCTGCACGGGCCCCCGCACAGCCCCCAGTCCTTGGTCACCCCACCTCATGCTCTAGGGGACCAGGGGCTATAACCAGGCAACGGGCCTCGAGGGAGAGCTCAGATCTCCTGCACCTGCCCGCCAGCCTCCGGGGTGCCCACGGGGCGGGGCGGGGCGAGGCGGGGCGGGGCACTGCCTGCCTCCTGCCTCCGGCCTGTTTACATGCTCAGCCGCAGTGCTGTCCCCAGCCCAACAGGAGGCCCGTGGAGCCTGGGGCCACAGGCCACAGGGGACAAGGGCCAGACACCCCGGCCATGGCTGTGGGCCATTGATCCAGCCCAGGCTGGCTGGGTAGGGGGTGGGGAGACCTTGGTCTGGACAAACAGAGGCTCCGAGGCCTGCGTGCAGCAGGCCCGGCACCCACCTGCCACTCCCAAAGGTAAGTGGGGACCTCCAGGCCAGGGGACCAGGATCTATGAATGACCCCGTGACAGCGTCTACCTGGAGAGCCAGGCCTGGCTCCCTGGGGCTTAAGCCAACTGCCCTGCTCCGAGGCCTGGTCTGCTGGGCCTCACGGGCCAGAGAGTGACCCAGTGCGCAGAAGGCGAGGGGCCCACAGGGCTGGGGTCGGAGGCCAGGTGTGTGGACAGGCGCGGGGCAGCGGAGGGGCTGCAGGTTCCGGGGGCTGGGACGCCTGGGGCTCAGCTGGGACTGGTGGACTCTGGGGCAGGGACGGGGCAGGGGGGAGGCCTGGTCTGCCAGTCTGAGCACCCCATCCTGATTCTGGGCTGGACAAGCTGCCCCCTCCGTACGCAGGTACCCCACCTGGGCTTTCCGGTGCGGGAGACAGGCCCAGAGCCCCCTGCCACTGCACTATACAGGGGGCAGGCTCAGAGTTGAATGCGGCTGTGTGTGTGTGTGTGTGTGTGTGTGTGTGTGTGTGTGAGCAAGCATGCATCTAGCAGTTTGTATGTCACAGATAGCTGCGCGTGTACTTCAGCGTATTTCCATCTATGTACATCTGTGTGTGAGTTTATGAGTTTGTGTACGGAAGGGACTTTCACCCGTTCCCCCCAAGCCTGGGGACTCAGAGTCAAAGCAGCTCATGGTAGGGATTGACTCTAGGCCCGAATGGCCTCCCTGGTAGGTCCTAGATAAGAATCCCAGCTCTACCCCACTCTGCTCTGCCTTACCCTGGCTGAGTGACCTCGAATACGTCCTTTTCTCTCTCTGTACCTCAGTTTCCGCAACCATTAAGTAGAGACAGCAAGGCTGCTGGAGGTTGACATGGAATTCAGCTGTGGCGACAGCCAGCACGGGCTGGCACGCGGGAGGAGGAACGGCTCTGCCCCAGTGAGCTCAGCCTCCTGCGCACAGACCGAGCACCCACCAATGGTCAGAAGGGCAGGAGGGGGTGAGAAGCAGGTGCCAGGCTGGGGTCCAGGTTCTTGGATCAGGCGAGAAGCCTCAGGCCCCTGTGGAAATTGGGGGTACACCCAGTCCCTCCCTCCAGGCGCTCACCTTCAGGGGGACATGGGGGACAGAAAGAATACCCTCAAGATGAGCTGTGCATTGATGGGCGTGGCCCAGGATGCTTCAGAGAAGCAGCCACCCCTCCAGAGGCACTCTGGGAGGGCTGCCAGGAGGAGGTGAGAGCTGAGCTGAGGTGTGAAGGGGCCAGGTCAGGAGGTGGGCAGCCCAGGCAGAAGGAAGAAAGCAGGTGGTAAGCAAGAACTTTCAGGGTTCAAGAAACAATTGTGTGATGCTCTTCACCTAGCGCAGGCTAAGAACCCTAGATCTGTTAAAGGTTTCTACCATCTTCATTTTTAGAATCAGTCACCGAGAAGTCCAATGTTGCTGGGGTGCAGCAAGAGAAGAGCGGGAGAGGGGAGAAGGAGGCAGAAAAAGTTGGCCAGGCCACACGTGCACCCAGCGCCCTGGCCCAGCAGGAAGGAACCACTCTCTGCTCTCAGTGCAGGGCACACAGGGCAAACAGAAGAAAGCCCCTACTCTGGTGCAGCTTCCAGCCAGGGAGGACACAGACCAAGGACACGGAAGCATATCCTGCCATTTTAGTCTTGAAAAGAGCGATAAAGAAAAATGTAGCAGAGAGAGGGGAGTGGTCAGCGCAGGTCTCACTGAAGAGGTAACATTTGAGCAAAGACTTGAAGGAGGTAAAGGAGCAGGTCATGAGGCAAGACTGAAGGAAAAGCATTTCTGGCAGAGGGAACAGCAAGTGCCAAGGCCCTGAGGTGACCTGTACTCCATGTGTTGAAGGTCAGGAGCTGGGTGTGGCTACAGTAGAAGGAGGGAGAGGACAGAAAGGCGCACAAGGGCCATATCACGGAGTCCCTGGTGGGCTGTGACGAGGGCTTTGGGCTCTGGTCTAGGTGGGGCTTGTGAGCGGGGCACGTGATGAAGACCCCTCTGGCGGTCATGTGGGAATTGGCTAGTGAGGGTGGCCGGACCGGAGTCAAGGCGACAGATGATATTGACTTGGATGATGGTGGGAGCCACTGAGGTGCCAAGAAGAGGTTGGGTTCTGTGGGTAGTTGGAAGGTAGAGGCACAGACTTTTCTGGTGACTAGACCCTCAAAACAATGGGGGGACCATTATATAATAAGAATAAAAGACAGGAGCTTGGGGTCATCTTCACAACTGTCAGTTGTCACAACTGTCCACCTCCTGCTGGGCTATCAGCCCCAAGAGGATGGGAATGAGGTCTCTTATATTCACCAGTGTGACCCCCGTGCCCAGCACAGAGCCTTGGCACCAAGCAGGTGCTCAATAAAAATGGAGGGGCCTGGTGACTGAATCTAGGACCCCAGAGACCAGCACCGTCTTCCATGCCCTTGCTCCTGAAGGCAGCAAGATGTAGGAGAGAGCACTGCACTGGGAGTCTGGGGCCCTGGGGGCTCTACTCACCCATTCTTCTTTTTTTTTTTTTCTAATTGTATGTTTTTCAATTTTAATTCAGTTTTTAAAGGTTACTTTCTACTCATCCACCCTTTCCTGGAGGATTCGTTCACGTGGCAGGCCCTGTGCTGGGTTCTATGGGGATCCAGAGGTGAATAAGACACAGTCCCGCCTTTTTTGTGGGGGAGAGAAATGAAGCCAAAAGCCAGTCAGATTGTTGATCTGACCAAGGGCTGCCTAGGGGAGGAGGTGGCTTACTCTCCAGGGCCCAGAGCCCCATCGCTAGGCAGGTGGCCTTGGAGCTGGCCTTTAAGGGTCCCACCGTCCTTTAGGCAGAGGGTGTGTCTGTACAAAGGTGCATCTTGTGGACCTGCAGGGTGATGTGCGTGACGGAAGGTAGGGCTCCAGGGGCGAGGGCAGCAGCCTGGCCATGGAGGGTCTTGGGTGCCACGGCAAGGGGTTTGGAGGTGGCTGGGAACTTTGAGGGGATTCTGAGCAGGTGAATGGCTGGAGGTGGGCAGGGAGAGCTCTCTGGTGACAGCGTGGAGGAGGGGCTGGAGGAGGAGCTGGGAGGCAGGAAAGCAGTTGGGAGGCTGCCCCAGGAGTCCAGGTGGGAGGCAATGGGAACCCCAGGTGTATGGCCCCCCTACCAATTTGGGCTGTGTCTAATCTTAGGTTTTCTGAAAATGGGACCTTCTGTAATACTCAAAGTTCTCCCAGATGGATGTGAGAGCCATTTATGAGGGAGGCAAAATCCATGGAGTGAAAGCCTGGCTTGGGGGATGGGGAGAGGAAGGGTGAGGCGTACTGAGCATCCTACCTGGGACTGCTCTCCTAGATGCCTCCTCTAATGGACCTATGACCTTCTCTGAGCCTCAGTTTCCCCTTGTACCCTGTGCGGCAGTAGAGCATAGTGGTCAAGGCGTTATTCTGGAGACAAACCCCTTGCGTTTGCAGCCTGGCCCTGCCGCTAACCAAATGTGGGATCTCAGCCAAGTTGCTCAATCTCTCTGTGCCTCAACTTTCTCATCTGTAAAATGGGGATAATAAGAGAACCTATCCCCCCCCCCCAGATCTGTGGAAGGCTTACATGAGACAGTGCGTATAAAGCACGGGAAACAATTCAAATAAATGTCAGCTGTGATCACCTCTGTGCTCCCCGAGTCCCCAGTATCTCCTTGGTGATCCAGACTCGGAGTAAAATAGGGATGTGCCTCTCTGGCAGAGGGAGTGGACCTGGGGCTGAGAGAAGGCAGAAGCCGGCCCGTCACTGGGCTCTCCCGGCTCTAGCCACCCGCTCAGCTCACGGGGGACAGCCAGTTTCACCAGGGGTGCCCTGGACACTCTGGACAGTGGGCGGGGATGGCGGGGCTGCCCCACCCATCGCAGGATCTTTCCCATCCGTGGCCCTGGCCCCGTGAAAGCCAGCAGGGCCTGATACAGATGTCCAGATGTCCTCTGGTTGGGGTGGAGGGGAGTCCTATACCCAGGTGAGAATCACCAGCAGTCGCCTCTCTTCCTTGCATCCATGGGGGCCACTCAGGAGATCCCTGTGGCTGGAGCCAGAGATCCTTGACTGAGAACCTTTGAGCATCACAAAAGATCCCCGTTATCAGAAACCCTCTGTGTGAAAATCCAAGACTCAAAGCAAAGGACACCCCGCCCACCCACCCACACACACCTGGGGATGTATTTTAAAGCCGCAGTGGCCTTTTGGGATGTGGTAAGAGGAGGCTAATTTCCCACTTGCTCTGCTGGTGGGTGGGCGAGTGAAGGACCTTCTCTGGACTGTGGGAAAACCTGCCAGAGAAGCCAAATAGCACTCAGAAGTTTGCCTGAGGGTCTAGAGACACAGCCGCAGGTCTGGGGCACTGACCAGGGTGGCATTCAGGTATTATTTCATCATGATTTGTTAATTAACAGCTCATTTACAGGAAGTAGCCCAGAGTAGTGGAAAGAGCAGGGAGTCAGACACCTGGGCTCGACCCCCACTTACCTGCTGTGTGATCTTTGGTGAGTGGCTTAGCTTCTCTGGGCTTCAGTTTTTCCATCTGCAAAATGGGGCTGGTTGTCAATGCCAGACATTCAAATCACATTGGGAAAATGAGGCTAGGAAAACCCTGGACTGAGTTGCTGCTAAAACATTCTGGGTCTTAGTTTCCTCATCTGTTCAATGGGTGCAGAACCTTGAAAGGCTTTTGGAGGTTAAGCAAGATAATACATGTAAAGTGTCTACACAGAGTGGGCTGAGGAAGAGCACGGGGACGATGGTCCCCACATCCTGGTGACCAGAGGATTAAATGGGGTGATATCCGTAAAATGTCTTGCACAGACACTAAATGAATATTAGTTTTTGTCTCCTTCTCCTTCCTCTGCCCCTAAGAGACTTTGGGGCAGTGGGGAGACAAGAGGGGCGGCGCCCCTTGGAAGGCAGTCCCTGGCTCAGCACAGAGCCGGCTCAGGGCTTCTGGGGGAGGGCGAAGTGAATGGATTGAATCGATGTTGTGGAAGCTTTATTGTTGAGAAACAGGAGGAAGGAAAAAACATCCCCCGAATGGGAGGGAAGCTGAGGGCAAGAGGAGCTGGTTTACAGAAATGTGTGCTCCATGTATGCACCCCAGTTCCATCTGCGGGTACCTTGGGGGGTGGGGTTCAGGCAGTGAAACCTCCATCTCTCCTCTGACCGCAGATGCAAAGGTGGGGATTCTGGAGCCAGACCAGGTCCAGCTGGTCATCTGGGCGAGTTGCTCTGAGACGTGCGTCGCTCCTCTGTGAGATGGCTCAGTGCTCACTTTCAATTACTGCTACCGGGCGTTATTCTCCTCCTCCAAAAGGCAGGGGTGCCGTCTTACTTCTGTGCAAGGTTGGCGTTCAGTAAAGGCTCCCTTGCAAATGCCAGGCTGTTTCCAACCCTGGTCTGTTTCCTTGCCAGGATGCCCATGGCCGAGGCCCCCCAGGCGGCTGGCGGGCAGGGCGATGGAGGTGATGGCGAAGAGGCAGAGCCGGAGGGGATGTTTAAGGCCCCCGAGGACTCCAAGAGAAAAGTCCGCGACTACCTCCGCCTGGCTCCCTTGTGGCTGGCCCTGGTCGTGTTGGCTTCAGTGGGGGTCCTGCTCTGGTATTTCCTAGGTAACTGCGGGGCCCTTCGGAGAGGTACCTGGGGAGGACTTGCGGTGGTCGAGGGGGCACAGCAGGACAGATCAGGATTCCAGGCTCAGCAATACCTAGAAACCACTGTGCGACCTTGGACATGCACTTCTCTCTGAGTCTCCCTTCCTGTCCTGTGAGATGGGAGTGCAAGTTCCTTGCTGGGGCCTAGTGCCCCCAGTTCCCAGCAGCTGCGGAAGGAGTGCTCTCCCAGTACCCAGTTCTTGTAAAGTGACAAGCTGAAGGAGTGTAAACATTGCCTCCCCTTGCCTGCAGCCCTCCTGGGTTGCCCCTGGGGCTTGGAGCCACCTGGCTCAGCTGGAGGAGGCCCAGTGGTGCCGGTGGTGCTTGGCACCAATTAGTGCTTCTGTTCACTTGAGCCCGACCTGGGAGCTCTTCTAGGGTGGGGACCATAGTTCTATCACCTCTGAGTCTCCAGGGCCCAGCATGAGTGGGAATGAAGGGGAGGGAGGCACAGAACTCAGGTGTCCAGGGGGGTGTCCATGCACACAGATGGCTTTATACCCCAGCATGGGCACATGTGGAATTCAACCCAGAGGGAATGTGGGCGCGGGGGGCAGGGGAGGGCAAGAATGTCCAGAGCAGGTAGCTCAGGCGTCTCCCATGTCCTGAATTTTGGCCCTCCCTCTCTGGTATCACAGCCCTCAACCAGTCCCCTGGAACCCCAGGAGCAACTGGCCCATGTTCTGGGTCCATTCGTCCATCCTTCTATTCATTCATTCAGTACTGAGGACCTCCTATATGCCAGCTCTGTGCCAGGTTGTAGAGCTAGTTCTGCTCTCACCATAAAGCTTGGCATGTGCTAGGACAGAGAAAGCTGATGGGGCCCCGGTGGGACCCTAGCAGGGACAGCCCACCTTGCCCAAGTGATCAGAGACCTCCCATTATGCACTCTGCAAAAGTTAGATCATTTTCTTACTGACTGCATCTCCTGGTGGAATTTCAGGTCCACTGAAAGGAATGGGGACCCATTTTGGACCAGCCACTGGGGAGATCAGCCTCGGCCCAGCTCTAAAGGGGGTTGAGGTGGGGGGGTATTCTGGAACCCCTGGGTCCAAGCTGTTAGGAAACCTGGGTCTGATGAGGACCCACCTGCCGTGATGCCGGATGGATTGTGATTCCGTTCAGAGCCAAGCAACACAGGCCGGGAGCGGAAGCTGTGTGTATTTCACCACCGGCAGGAAGCCAGTGCCCCAGATAACACGGGGCTGCCGAGGCCTCCTTAGGCTGCGAGATAATTAGTCTTCAGGGGAAACCATAGAGAGTCAGGCTGGAGGCCCAGGAACTCACCTGCCAATTGTCTTTCTTCTCAGAGTCTGATTTCTCCTGATTACACTCCTAGAGTGAATCACCCCCCTGGGGGTGGGTGCTCCGCGGGGCTGAGGGCCCAGGGGGTGAGTGCCCCAAAGCCTCCACTGGGGGAAGCCAACCCCTTCCCCAAAGGGATGAGGACAGAGGAGGCACTTTAGGAGATATCTGAACGATTCCTCCCGCGCTGGGCCAGGCTGGGCTCCGGGTACCGGGCACTGGGCAAGGAGATGGATCAGAGACACGCCGTGTCTGGTCTGGAAGGGGAGCTGGACAAGAGGCCTGTTACACTGGAACAGGATAAGCCTGAAGGAGCGAATGACTGGTTAAGTGGCAGCCTGACCCAGAAAGTGGCCCAGGAGAGGAGAGGGTGGGGGCCGGCTTCCCAAGGCCGGTGGGCCCTGGGCTGGTCCACTTGGAGCCCTGTAGTGGGGCCCTTCATGCCACCCAGCTGTATTTCCCTGGTCTTCTCCTTCTCCTGCTCTCCTGGGCCACAGTTTTATGCTTTCTTCTCAAACCTCCCTCACCCCCCACCCACTTTGCCCCCTGCTTCAATGAGAAAACGGAACCACTCCGAAGAGAAGCCCCATAGATGCCCTCCCAGCTGTACCCACGTGCTCTGCGCTCTGCCCATCCCCACGTGTGAACCAGCCCTGCCCCCTCTAAAGTCAGCTGTCCTCCCGGCCCAGATCCCACTCCCTTTGTCCTCGTGGTGGCCGGACTCCAGCCATGTCCCCTCTCTCCTCCGGTGGCATCATCCGTCACTGTACAGCGCTTCTCATTGCTCCTGTACCGAATCCCTCTCATGCCTGCACACACACACACACACACACACACACACACACATACACAGCCATTTCTCTGCTCCCCTCTGCAGCAAATCCCTGTTGTCTGAAGACGCTTTGGCCTCCCATTCCACGCCTCTTTCAGGCACCCTTTCCGATCTGACTCCCTGCCCCTCACCCCCGAAACTCCAACAGTGCTTGTCAGGGTCACCAGTCCTCACGTTGCAGAATCCGGCGGTCAGTCCTCGTTGCATTTGTCCCATCGGCAGCACTTGACCGGGTGCCTCCCTGCCTCCTCCTTGACACGTTATCCTTACTTGGCTTCCAGGGCGCCCACACTTTCTTTTCCCTCAGTTCATGGTGGCTTCTCCTCCATGTCCTTTCCTGGTGGAGGGACCCTCCTCCTCCTTGCTTCCCCACCCCCGACATTCCCTTATCCCCTGAAGATTCCCAAATTTTCGTTTCCAGTCTGGGCCTCTCCCTTGAGCGCCACTGTATCACCAGGGCCTGCCCCTCCTCCAGGATGTCTAAGTGCATCTCAGACCCCACTGACAGTTAACTCTCTTGTGAACTGTCAGTCTACCTTTTGAGTATATTTTAAAGGGGCTTTCATTTTTAATTGATGTTTACCAGTTGTTAATATAAAATGATATTGAACTATTGATTTTCCATGTTTCAGAGGCAATGTGTGTTTATATATAAGATTTTGGAAGTTCAAGATGTTGAGAAAATGGTATATAACTTTAGGGTATCATCAATAGTGACCTAAGAAAATCCTTTAAAATTGAAAAAAAAATGGAGAGAACATCCCAGGTGGTGGCCATTCCATCCTTCCCGTTGCTCCCCTAACTGCTCTCCTTCTTTTACTCCCCAGCCCCAATTTTCCACCAGCACACCTGGTCCTCTCTAACCCCAAAATATACCCTGACTCCAATCACTTCTCTCCCTCTTCACTGTGCAGCCTGGTCCAGTCTCCCCTGGACTACTCTCACTCGGACGACTGCAGGAGCCTCCTGTAGGTCTCTCTGCTTCTGCCCTTGCCTCCTTAGAGCCTGTTCTCAACACAAAGGCAGAGGGATATTTTTACAAAGCAAATCAAATCATCTAACTTCTCTGCTTAGAGCCTCCCAGGGCTCCCGTCTCACTCAGAGCAAAAATCAAAGTCCTCCCAGGGTTGCAAGGCCCTACGTGACCTCCCCCTCGCCCATGTCATCTCCTCCTGCTCTCCCTTAGCCCACTCCTTGCTGTTCCTCAAACATCCAGACAAACTCCTGCCTCAGGGCCTTTGCACATGCCGGTCTGCTGCCTGAAATGCTCGTCCCATAGATTAACATCCACATGGCTGATACCATCTCCCTCTTCTCTGACCTCCAAGTTGCAGCCCACACCAGCCCTGATTTCCATGCCACTTACACCTCTAACTTGTCATGTCCTATGTTTGGTGTTAATTGTCTGTCTTTCTTGTTAGACTACAAGCTCTGAAGGACAGGCTTGTTTTTTCTTTATTATTTTGTTCATTGTTATACTGGTATATTCTCAAGTGCTCTAGGCCAGTCCCTAAACATAGCAGGTTCTCAATAAATATTTATTGAATGAATGAATAAATGACTGAATAGGGGTATAAACCCTGGGCTGTGAATCTATTGTCTTCACATCAGCCAAAACAATCTTTGCAAAACGGAAATCTGATGACATCATCCCTGATTTTAAACCTTTCATGGTTTCCCTTGCTCATTAGGGAAAGACCAAAATCTTGCCCTGCTGATGTCTCAGTCTCTTATTACCGCTCCCCGCTAACTGATTGCTCCAGCCAAACAAGCTTTTGGCCCTGGTCTTTACCATGATCCCTCTGTCGCAGGGCCTTTGCACATGCTATTCCTGCTGCCCTGAAGGCACTTCCCTCTTTCCCCTCTTCCCAGTTTACTCTCCACTCCTCCCATCTCAGATGGAGGGTCACCCTGGCCCAGGTTTTCTTTGTCATGTCCCCCCCTCAATAGCACCTTGTGCTTCTTCAAGATGCTGCTGGCAGATGAATCCCACAGGTTGTATGGTTACTGGGGGAACATCTGCCTTACCCACTACTGTCAGCTCCACACAGGGAGACCCATCTGTCTTGGTTTATTAGTGTACCCCACATAGTAGGTGCAACCTGAACAACCCGCTGGACAACACAGAGGTGCTAAACCAAGAACTTGACCTTCTGGGCCCATGTGGGTTCCTTGGCATCTATGTCCTGGACTGATCACTGGGTCAGCTTCTGCCTGGGAGCCTCTGGGACACCATTCATCAGTGGGCCTCTCTCCTCCCTGGCGTTGTGGGGCCAGTTTGCACAAACTACACAAACTCTGAATGACAATGACAAAGATGATGATGATGATGACGGTGGTGGTGCCTTGGAGGCCCAAGATGCTGGAGGCTGAGCTGGGGGTTCAGGGTGGCAGAAGAAGGTGTGGGGGACACAGGAGCCGTCCCCATCTGCTCCCTTGCTTAACTTTGCTGGTTTCTTCCTGGGTAGGGTACAAGGCAGAGGTGACGGTCAGCCAGGTGTACTCAGGCAGCCTCCGCGTGCTCAATCGCCACTTCTCCCAGGACCTTGCCCGCCGGGAGTCCAGTGCCTTCCGCAGTGAAACCACCAAAGCTCAGATGATGGTAGGAAGGATTGCGGGGTTGGGAGGGAAGGATGGTGGGGAGAAGAAGGGAGAGGGGAGGGGCCTGATCACATTAAGCCAGTGGGTTAGTCCATCCAGAACACTCACTGGGATCAGAGCCCTGTTCCAGGCACAATGGAATGGAGGTGGTGTAGGGTGGTGGGAAAGTTAGTGGGCTCTGGGGTCAAATGCACTTGGACTAAATCCTGATTGTGCCACTTAGTAGAAGCATGACCTTAGGAAATTAGGGCAGTGCAGGGATGCTGCCAGGACCCACCCACACAGCGTCTCTTGCCGGGCAATGGCTTACTTCACTGGGGATGGTCTCCCACGGCCAGCACCTGCCACTCTTAGGCCGCAGGACAGCACCCTGAAGGGCGGGCCGGAAGTGCTGAGGAGTTATTCCCAGCAGCAACCCTCAGACGTGAGAGATGGAGAAGGTGGATAAATACCCCGGCTCCCTTGGCCCTTGGCGGGAGCAGTTCTGAAGATGCCCCCGCAGTCACTCAGAGGTCCCTGTCGGATGGCACCTCAGTTGCCCCCAGCCCTGGCCGGCGCCTTCACAGCCGTGAACGGCTGCCTCCCTGCCCATCTGTCTTCCCCACTGGTGTCCCTTGGAATCACCTCCAAATAAACCACCTGCCTCAAGACCCGCTTCTGGGAGACCCACCCAAGGCTCTCTTTCCTTTCGTGTAAAGTGGAGTGATAACAACAGTGCCTGTCTGCAGGGTCGTCGTGGGGTTGAAATGAGACAGGAGAGAGTGTGGACATTACCTCTGTGCCGTTCAGAGTGCTTTAAGAACCCACGGTCCTGCCATTCCACCCTGCCAGCGGCACTGCCACTGAACACGTGCAAAGACCAACCAGCTGAGCTCCCGTGGCTGGTGGCTGGGGCTGAGGAGGGGAGCCCAGTGGGGCTTCTCAGAGTCGAGGAGTGACTTTTGATGAGGGGGAGAGGCCACTGGTGGTCTGACTGAGGTCAGAGCTGGTAGACGTGGAGGTGTTGTCAGAGGCAGTGCCCGGGTGTAGGGGGAGGGGTAAAAAGATGGAATGAGGTTTGTTTCCCGGCGTGGCCACTGCCCACCGTGTGACCAGGGGCAAGCCTCTCTACCCCGTAGGCTCCTCTGTCAAGCAGGGCTGCTGGGAGGGGCAAAGGGCATCCCAGGGCAGGAGGGGGTTTCTACAGAGTGTCACCAGGAGGCTCTGCTTGTTTCCCCTCCTTTTAGCTCAAGGAGCTCATTGCCAGCACCTGCCTGGGTACTTACTACAACTCCAGCTCTGTCTACTCCTTTGGGTGAGTCGCCCGGGCCCCACGACCGGCCCCTGCTAGAACCTTAGACTCAAAGAATGAAAGACACTGTAGGCTTCTGAGGCAATGGCTTCATGTTTTAAAATGGGGAAACTGAGGCACGGAGAGGAAACTTGGCTTCCTGCATGTGACCTCCCTTCACCCAGCTTGGCTTTCTCATCTGGAGAATAGGCACAATGGTGTGGTAAGGATTACCCTAGACAGTGGCCGTGGGGCCCTTAGCAACGGCCTGACGGGTATCAGGTGAGGACATGGAGGAGTGGTAGGCAGCTGTCCCATTCACTTATGACAGGGTCTGCGGCACACAACCTAACCTCTCGTGCCTCAGTTTTCTCATCTGTGAAATGGGGCTGTTGACAGCCCCTCCCTCAGAGGTTGTTAGGAGGCTTCCACGTGATAGTGGAGAGCAGAGCCTGGCAAGTAGTAAGCGCTCAATGCGCATGAGCCGCAGTTGGTGTCCTCCCCCAGCTCCCATCACGAGCAGGGGTCTGGGAGGGGCCCGAACTCCAGGCTCCGCCCCCAGCCCCTCTCACTGCTGCTGCATCAGGGAGGGACCGCTCACCTGTTTCTTCTGGTTCATCCTCCAAATCCCCGAGCACCGCCGGCCGATGCTGAGCCCCGAGGTGGTGCGGGCCCTGCTGGTGGAGGAGCTGCTGTCCACGGCCAACAGCTCGGCCCCTGTTCCCTACAGGGCCGAGTATGAGGTGGACCCCGAGGGCCTGGTGATCCTGGGTCAGTACTGGGGACGGGGAAAGTGGGACGGTCTGGCAAGGCCTGGGAAGGCTGCCGCCAGGGCTGGGATGCTCTCGGGGATGGGCCCCACCGAGAGGCCAGGAGCCAGGACTGAGAGGCGGGGCATGGGGGAGGGTGGGCAGTCAGGGTCAATGTCAGACAGGCTGGCTCTCATAGTCTCTTCTATTTTTACTTTCATTTTGTATTTCATTTTATTTATTTATTTTTGATCTCTGTTTATTTGTTTGTTCGTTTCCTTTCAACAGAAGCCAGTGTGAAAGACATAGTTGCACTGAATTCCACGCTGGGTATGCGACTTTGGTTTTTCCTCCCCACTTTCCTTTTGAGTTGGTGTTTTCCTTGGTTTGGTTGAGTGTCAGGGGTCCACATGGCTTCTATGGGTGCAGGGGGCATGGTCTGGGGTTACCCAGGGGACACCACGGTGGCCTCAGTGATGGGTCCTGAGCAAGACTGGGAGCTTGTGGGGGGAGGGGAGGAGGTATTGTGCACATGTGAACACGTGTGTCTGTGTGTCTCTTGTACAAAAGTGTGTGTGTGTTGCGTGTGGGGGGTGTGAGCGAGTAGCAGATTTATTTGCACATCAATGTGACCCTACTTTTCTGTCATGGAATTCCATTTGCCCACAATCTACCATTTCCACTGATGGTAGAAAATAATCTTGCCAATTCGAGGTATATCAATCACTTTGGCTATAAAACTTGGTCTTTGGGAGATATTTCTGTCACATTCAAGGATACTCCCTCCACCTTTTCCTTCCCTTTCTCAGCCAGCCAGGATAATCTGCCCTCTCCTCCCACCCCGCCCCCGTGCCCTATTGCTAAGGTCACCTTGCTTTTCTCCAAGGGGCTCCAGTCTTCCCACTGAACCCTGGGAAGCAAAGCACCAGCAGGGCCACCATGCTGTACAATGCCAGGGAGCACTGCCCACATTATGGTCTGTGTGACTGGAGACTGCTGCACTTGTGCAGTGTATCACCTAGGCTACTGTACCCTGTGGCTCTGAGCGTGAGCTCCAAAATTCCCAGGTTCTTCCTAGACTACCTAGGGAGGCAGAGTTGAAATCCTGGTTATACCTTTTCTGACCTTCCTCTCCTCCCATGTGGCTGGTCACATGCTTATTTCCTTGGTGAATGGAGGTGATGGAGTCAAAGGACAATTTTCAAATACTGAAAATCATGATTCTCATACAAAGATATGAGCACATGTCAAAGATTTATTTAACTCACTGATGAACGGACCAGTAGGATGTTCCCTCCTTGTGTCCAAAGGAGAGCACAAGAAACAGATCTTGTGCTTGTCTATCATCTAACACTGCATTGGTGCACATGTTGCCCTGACCCTTGGTCTGGAATGGGCCTTTCCATTGCCCTTGCCTGTGCTGGGTGTCCACATGTCCCCAAGTTTCTGGCAGTGGCTTTATAATGATCCTTATTTAGTTCAGTGCATGTCCAGAGCCCCTGCCCTCCTGGAGCGCAATGTCTAATGGGGCGAGGATGACAATTCAAGTCCTCTAAACGGGCTTTTGGGGCAGTTTGTCCATGCCAGGCCCCATGCCTGCTCTGAAGACACCAGCTGACCGTGTCCTCACCCCTGCCCTCGGAGGAGCTCTGAGCCCCATGAGGGAGACAGACACATAAACAGAATCTCACATCACCAAGTGCCAGGGCTAGAATAGAGGTCCCGGAGGCAGTGCAGAAAGGGAATCGTTCTGCCCTGGGGACAGAGGTGGACCCTGGGGGCTGTGACCCAAAGCAGAGGAAGGGACGAGCTTCTAGAGGGAGGAAGGAGTTGCTCCTGACCGGGGGTTCCTGGAAGCCTTCATGGAGGAGGGGGCAACAGACTCAGGATTGGGGGATAGGTAGGAATCTGTCAGGTCCAGCGGAGAGGGGGCACTCTGGGCAGAGGGAAGAGCATGAGCAAAGGCCAGGTGAGGAGGACACAGAAGGCAGGTCCATTTACTTTCTCCCAGGCTCCCCAAAGATGTTTCTGATTATCAACAGAGACCAGCACATCCCTCTCCACTTAATTTGCTTCACAAAAAAAGTAATTATTAAAATGGAAAAAGCAAAGCATCAGCTTGGAGCAAGATTTAAAGAATATAAACGCCTAGGAACAGCCAGGCACCTTTCCCCAGGGGTCCTGACCCTTCCCCTTGCAGGTGTCAGAGGTCTCTCCCTGGGGAGGTCAGCTCCCCAGCTGGAGTCAGGATGGCCAGGGAAGAGGGAGTTGAGCAAGAGGCCGCAGTATCAGAGCAAAGCCTGTTCATTCACCTCCATTCCCTTCCTGGTCCTCAGAACCACACAGAGAAGGAGGTGGGACAGGGGTCAGTACTGTGTCCATTTGACAGAACTCAGGGTGGCTGTGTGACTGGCCCAGAGTCACACAGCTGATAAGAGGTGGTGCCGGGACGACCATGCAGAGTCTGGACTCCCCGCATACCGGGCTGCCTCCCACATCCGGGGCTTACTCCCGAATCCTTACTGCTTCCTGGCAGAGCACCCATCCTCCCTGCTTCACAGGCTCATGATGAGGTTTAAATGACATACTTATGGCAGCATACTAGCTTGAGCTCACTTCCTCTACCCGGGCTGCCTCCCAGCCCCACTGGAACACACTGCCTTCTCTCCACCTGACATGAAGCCCTCAGCCCGCTCCCCTTATTGCTTGGCCATCCCACTGGTCTCCCGGCCTCCTCAGCTTTGCTCCCGGTAGCCAGAGGAGTCTGTGATCCAAGCCCGACCGTGTCCCAGCCCTGCCTAACCTTGCATGGCTCCCACGGCCGCAGGAGGAAAAGGCTTCTCTCCTGGGCGTGATCTGGGCCCTGCCTCCCTCCTCCCACTTGCCCTCCTGACTCAAAGTCCCCTGTCCGCCCTGGCCTGCGGCCCCTTCCTCACTCTGTGACCTCCCAGGACTTCCCTGGGAGCCCTCCTTTCCGAGCTATTCCGCCCAGTACCTGCATCTTTCCCTGCTACTCTCGTTGCTCCCGGGAAGTGACGGGACCTTTCTCTGGCACTCGCCTGGCATGGAGAGCTCAGTGAGTGCTAAGGGAACGAATGAATGAACCAATGAATGAGTGCATGGTTGAGGAGGCTGGGGATGGAAGCAGGAGGGAAACAGAAAGCTGGGATATAGCATATCTGGGCTGATCGCCATCCAGCTGCTCTCCCCACCCCACCCCTGCTTGCGTGAGGACCTGACAGGGCTGGGCCCACCGCGGGTCTCTCCTCCCAGCTAACAGGGGTCAGGGGGGCTGTCCCTCTCCCCACTCCAGGCTGCTACCGCTACAGCTACGTGGGCCAGGGCCAGGTCCTCCGGCTGAAGGGGCCCGACCCCCTGGCCTCCAGCTGCCTGTGGCACCTGCAGGGCCCCGAGGATCTCATGCTCAAACTCCGGCTCGAGTGGATGCTGGCTGACTGCCGGGACCGGCTGGCCATGTATGATGTGGCTGGGCCCCTCGAGAGGAGGCTTATCACCTCGTGAGTCCCTGGGAGGGCAGTGGGGGGAAGGTTGGGAAGGGGGTGACGGTGTGGGGTCAAAGCCACACCCAGTGTTCTGAGACAAGGGGTTGTGTGACCCCAGGCCCTGGTATTTGGTATCCGGGAGACAGGCCAGCCCAGAGGGAGATGGTGAGGGGAGACTGGAAATGGCTATGTGCTGTGAGCAATCCCCTTCCCCTCCCCCAGCCTCAGTTTCCCCATTTGTAACAAAACAGGTGTGCTAGATGACCCCTAAGGTCAGCTCTGGGAGGCGATGTGATCTTGTTAGAATGCTCCAGAGTCTGGCAGCCCCAGACTTCCAACCATACTCTACTGCTTTCTAGCAGTGTGCCCTAAGCCAAGTTACTTTGCTTCTCTGCACCTCAGTTTCCTCACCTGTAAAATGGGTGCACAGCCATGCCTACCTTGCAGGGTTATTGTGAGGAGTTAAATCAGACCTGCTGGGCCAGGCTCCTCACACATAGTAATGCTGTCCATTATTACTATACATTAAATGTATCCATTAAACATTCAGTAACTGCTATCCGTTACTACTATCATTATATATAGTCGAGTTGGGGCTGGGTCGCGAAGGGCATGGAATGCCAGGAGCAATCTGAACTTTAATACTTGCTAAGTGAGGAACTAACAGAAAGTTCTTGAGCAGAGGAGAAGGGCTTTAGGATATGACATGGAATGCAGAAGGCGGGCAGGTGGTGGGCCGTGGGGAGACCATGAAGGGGCTGGAAATGGCCTTGGCCTCCAGGAGCCTGATCACACCCCCACGGGGTGGGAGAGGGGCGTAAGTCTGTAGGAGGTCAGGCGAGACCCTGGTGCACCAGGCTGCTGCCTTCTCTGTCTTTCTCAGGCACCCAGCTTTCAGCTTTCGGGATGGGGGTGGGACCTGCATGTTCAGATCAAGGGCAGTCCTGAAGGGCGAGCTGGGTGAAGATTCTCCCTGGCCCCCTCCCCCGGGGCCTCTCTGACTCTCCAGGGTCTGAGGCTGCGCTCTCATCTGCAGCCACCCCCACCCCCGCCCTGCCCTGCTACGTGCTGACCGCAATCTGGCATGTGCGTGTGCGTGGGCTGGGTTCCTGGAGGGCTCTGGGGAGCGCAGAGAAGCTAGACACAGCTCATTTCCAGGCCTGATGAGGGTGGGGACGCTTTAGCCCTTTTCCTGGGGCTTCTCCAAGTGCCCCCCGCAGCCTGCTGTTGCAGAGGGGACCTGACTGCCGGCTCAGCTCTGTCCCTACTCACTGTGGCACCAAGTGGCTCACTCCGTCTCAGACCCTTGGAGAAGGTGTAAAATGATGGGTCAGACAAGACTAGGGGGTCCTCAGACTTGCACCCCAGACCATGAAGGGGGAACTTCGGTGGTAATGGGAAGACGGGGGGCGGGGGTGGAGGCTAAGTAAATAAAAGAAATCCCCAATATTAAAAGCAACCATTAAAGGCGACCTCAGGTCCCTCTTAATCCGAATATCTTACCTACCACCTGCTGGAGGAGAGGCGCAGTGGAGGCGGGGAGGGCCTGGTACCGGAGGGTGGACCCCTCCCCTCGCCCCCCACAGTGAGATCAAGCCAGCGGTGGTCAAAGCAGGAGGACGAGGAAGTGGGGACCAGTGCCTGGGCAGGCGGAGGCCAGGGGAAATGCCCTTTCCCAGGACCCTGGGGCACCAGGACCCTCCTGGGGAAATTCCTGGGATAGCTCAGTCTTCCCTCCACAGCAGCCGGGGTTGCCAGGGCTGCTGTGGGTGGTGTTTTTGAGGCTGTGCTTGGATTTCTCGCACTTCACTGGGTGCCTGCAGTCCCCCGCATGGCCGCCCACTCCCACTGGTCAGGGCCAGAGCCCCAGAGCCGGCACCCGGCCAGGCAGTACCTTGCAGCTGGATGTTGGCGTGCCCCCTCCGGGGGAAGCAGGGTTATTAGCTTTCTGGGAATTGGTCTACCGATTAGCAAGGGCCCCAGAGAATTCTGTCGGAGGCAAGGGGAAGTTTGGCAGAGGTTGGCAAAGAGTGAGGGAGAGGGAAGCCAGGAGCACCCCGCCTGAGATGGGCCGACCATGGGCATGGACACAGCAGGGGTGCCAGGCGCTGTCACAGGCGGTGCCTAGCGTGGGTCTGTCTCTGCTGTGGACCCAGGGTGGGGCCTTGGCACGTTCATGAGCCTGGGTTTCCCCACCTGGAAACCAAGCTGTTGACCTTGACAATCTCTGAAAAGCCTTTTCAGGGCTGACATTCCTCTAAGAGTCTAGAATTCTAAGATACTGCTATTTCCTCTGTGCCTTCCCCATGGCAAGCTCTGGGGAGAATCCTGGGGTGCCCAAGGGATCACCAGATGGCACACCTGTCTTCTCTCTATTCCAGCCCAGAACAGGGCCAGGGGTCAGGTGTGGCCAGCCAGCAGGCATAGTGCCAGTCTGGTCTGCTTGCTGGGCACTCAGGGGTCACAGGGATTCTGAGGGGGTGGAGGGGTGCTATGGGACTGGAATCAGCCATCATAGTCGAATTGTAAGCTCCAGAAGTCTGGGTAACCTCTTGGCTTCTCTCCCCTGAGGAGCTGGCCTGACCCTTACAGGGCCTCCAGTCAGCCCCCTGGGCCAGAGACGGTCAGACACCTGCCTGAGGACACACAGCGGACTAACCGAAGACCCAGATATATAGGCTGCCAGTCCCTCCTCCTCTGCTCCTCACGGAAACCCGCTGCCCTCCCTGATGCCTGTCTCAGACCCCACCACCCCCCTCGCCACCTTTCTCTGTCCCACCAGGGTCTATGGCTGCAGTCGCCAGGAGCCCGTGGTGGAGGTCCTGGCATCGGGCGCCATCATGGCGGTGGTCTGGAAGAAGGGCCTGCACAGCTACTATGACCCCTTCGTGCTCTCCGTGCAGCCCGTGGCCTTCCAGGGTGAGGGGTCAGGGGTCCCTAGGGGATGGGAGGGGCACAGTGGCAGAAGCCAGGGGTGCTCTTCGGGCTTGCCTTCACCCTCTTTGCTCTGGTTGGGGATGGGATGGGGGAGGGAAGGTTCTGGAAGCGCCTCTGCTCTCCAACCTCACCCCCACCCGTGGACCCCCTTTATCTCTCTCTATTCTCGCTCCATTTCCCCCACCTTCTCCCTCACCCCCTCCCCTGCCCCTCTCTCCCTCCCTCACTCATCACCCCTCATTCTCTCTCCTGCCCTCTTTCTGATTCTCTTTCCTGAGTTTACTGTCTGTCTTCCCTCCTCTCTCTGTCCTCCCCTGCCCCTCTTCCCTCTGCACCCACCCTGGCTGAGCCTGGAGCGTGGGGTCCACCAGACAACCCTCTCACACCAAAGGTCAACCATACAGTCGTCCCTGGAGATGGTGTAGGATGCTCAGGGGAGGGCGGTTCACAGCATTCCTTGGGAAAGGGTCCCCCAGGCTGCCCCAATGAGACTTCCCCACTCTCCTCCTGCTTCCGGATTCCCCCTCCTCCACCGCCTTTCTCAGGAAGAGCACGTCCCACCCTTCACACCGATGGCTGGCTGTCCTGGGCTGTCCTGGGCTCAGTGGAAGGGAGGGTTACAAACAGGAGCTACACAAAGAGCCTCTCCCCGCCTCTGCCGTCAGTCTGCCTCTTCCCACCCGCTTTCCCCTCCCTCCCCTGGTGTCCACCCCATTGGTCTCCTGCTAGTGACCCAGGTCCACAGGTGACCCCCCCTGGGAGTCCCTGGAGCTAAAGAGGTGCCAGAGCTGCCCGTTCTCATGGGCGTCTCTGACATAGCTCTACGGGGAGGGAATGGGGGGCTTTAGGGCCCCTGACTTCCATAGAAGGTGTTGTGGTAGCTGGGAACACACCTGCTCCCCATGCCTCGCCCTCTCACTGTGTGACCTCAGCCAAGCTGCTCCTCTTCCCCAAACCTCATCTTTGAAAAGGGGAACGATTCTCCCTCCCCAACCCCCGTAACTGTGAGGCTGGCGCAGCAGTGAACACATTCAGTAAACCGTGAAGGGTTGCACAGCTGATGTCAGTAGTGAACATTTATTGAGCACTTACTACATACCACGTCTGTTTAATCCACTCAACTACCCTATGAGGTATGTACTATTATCGTCCCTGTTTCACAGATGAGGAAACTGAGGCCCAAGGTCACACATTCACACTCAGTCATCAGGCTGTACTGTTTAGTTGTAGTAGGGGGCGTGGGCTTCAGCTGCCCCCCACCTGCTGGCAGGTGCAGCGGGGTGGGTCCAAGGCACCCTGTGTAACTTCTGTTCTCCGGGCCAAGCCTGTGAGGTGAATCTGACCCTGGAGGGCCGGCTGGAGCTGCAGGGCGTCCTCAGCACGCCATACTTCCCCAGCTACTACTCACCCAGCACCCACTGCTCCTGGCACCTCACGGTGAGCCCACCTACCCTCTGCCCAGAGCACCCTATAGACTTCGGGGGATCCCAGCTGGGAGGGGAGCACTGTCCTGCCTCTGCTGAAGCACCCACAGGCTGAGCTAACTGGGTACCACTCCTTCCAGGGTGGGTGGGATGGCTCTGTTGCCATGGCGATGCCTGTTTGCTGAGTGACTGACAGACCTCAGCCCCAGCTGGCACTCTGTGTTGGCAGGCCTCTTCCCCGCTTTGTTGTCCTGGGGGGTGGAACCACCGCCTGGCCGCAGCCCATGGGCCACCTGGTGACTAGCTCCTCTGTCCCAGGTGCCCTCCCTGGACTACGGCTTGGCCCTCTGGTTTGATGCTTACACTCTGCGGAGGCAGAAATACGACGTGCCGTGCACCCAGGGCCGGTGGACCATCCAGAACCGGAGGTACCCGCCCGGAACCCCCTTCCTGTCCCTGCAGGTAACCCCCCTTGGGAGCCCAAGTCTGGGACCTCAGAGGGGCATCATGCAAAGAGAGCGGAGGTCAGGCCTGTTGCCTCACCCTTGACCCAGTCCCTGTCCCGGCCCCCAACCCGGGCCTCAGCCACCCAGAAGTCTCAGACACACATTTGTCACCAGCCACCTTGGATGTTGATCCTAGTTAGAGTGAAATGGTTTCACTTCCTTGGGTGCTGTCAGCCCAAATCCTTAAATGAGATGATGCAGAGCCACAGGACTCAGCAGTGCTAGGGTGCCTTTCCCTAAACCCGCCCAAGTGCAAATGGAGGCATCTCTTGCCCGCTCCCTGCTGTTGGCCAAATTCAAGCGGCTTCCCGACTGTGGAGCTGCAGAGCCGGTGTCCATGCCGCTTTTGCTAACCTGACCACTTCCCAGGGCCACCCTGCATCACCCGTGCCCCCTGTGGGGCGCCAGCCCTTGCTATCTGTCCTGCCCTTGGCCCCCCGGTGACAAAGTTCCTGAGGAAGAATTGAGTCCCTTGGGGAGGTGGGCAGGACACAGCGTGCCCAGGCCATCCTCTGGTCAGTGTGCCTGCATTTTGATCAGTAGGATGAAGGCTGGGAAATGCCCACTGCGGCTGGCACTCTGCGGGCCACTGGTGGTCCTGACGGCTGCAAAGGAGTGGGGTGGGCAGGGAAGCAGGGAATGGAGGCAGTGCAGACGAGCTTTCCCTGGTCTGGGGAGTGAAGGAGAGAACTAGGGCATTCAAGGGAGGGGATATTTACAATGGGAGGGGCTCTGTGTCTAAATGCTGTGGGGGAGCGTCCCTTAGAGGCAGAGAGGATGGGTCAGGCACAGGGGATAACGGGGCGGGAGGGGAGTGGGAGGCATGGAGGGAAAGCAGGACACCCTCCCATGGCTCTATTTTTGCAGGGGGGGCAGAGGCTTGGGGAGAGAGAAGGGATCTCAAAGTAGCCTTGCAAAACTGGGGAGACCCCTCCCCACCTGCAGTCCAGAGATGCTGAAGAGAAGATTCTACATCTAGTAGCAGATTGGGCCTCTGCTCGCCTTCCAACCCTGAGATCCTAGGGGTCTAACAGAGGCTGGGATTCTAATATGCAAGGTTCTTGATTTCTTGGTTTCACAGATTTTGAGTATCCAAGATTCCAATACACTAAAGTTGGAAAGTTCTAGGACTCTGGAATTCTTGGATTCTGGGGTTGGTGTCCACGTTCACCAATGCTTGTATTTTTTTTTTTTATAAATTTATTTATTTGTCTTTTATTTGTGGCTGCGTTGGGTCTTTGTTGCTGCGCGCGGGCTTTTCTGTAGTTTCAGCGAGTGGGGGCTACTCTTCGTGGCGGTGCACGGGCGTCTCATTGGGTGGCTTCTCTTGTTGCAGAGCACGGACTCTAGGCTTGCGGGCTTCAGTAGTTGTGGCACTCGGGCTCAGTAGTTGTGGCGCACGGGCTTAGTTGCTCCGTGGCATGTTGGGATCTTCCCGGACCAGGGCTCGAACCTGTGTCCCCTGCATTGGCAGGCAGATTCTTAACCACTGCGCCACCAGGGAAGCCCAACGCTTGTATTTTGCTTATCGGTTGATCCTTTTGAAAAGCATCAGCCAGACGAAAGGGGACAGGGATTGATGATGCTCGTCGACTCGTCATCATCCTTTCCAGGGATTTTGCAATTTATCAGGGACCATGATTAAAAGGAAAAAGAAGACATGCTGAGGGTGTGAGTTCAGGCCTGTGCCGTTTGGGGGTGATGTCAAGTGGTGTGACTCTGCCCCGGTGCCTTTTGGAGAGCAGAAGGCATCTTGTTCCACGGGTCCCAGCATGTGGGTGGCATTTCTGGGCTTGGCTGCCTTGATCCTCTGTGGTGCTCCCTCAGGGCCCCTCCCCACCTGCCTGGGGGCTGCGCAGACTGAGGATGGCTGGGCTCACCCCCCAGTGTCAGGAGCCCAGAGTGACCCTGAGAGTGGTCCTTGATTCACGGCTCTCCACATGATGATAACGTTTTTTCCCGCCACCCTCTCAACCCCAGAGCTGAATCTGGTATCTCGACGAGGGGCTAGGAAGGGACGAGAAGGGCCTGGGGCTGATGCTCCCGCACTTACCCCCCACCGCCATGGCTATTCCATTAGCCGGGAGCCGGGCCCTGGCACCAGGCGCCCCATTCCACCTGCTTGGTGCTCAGCACAGGGCATCAGTTCATGGCCCGACAGCCTGGGATGTCAGAGGCATCATCATTCCATTTCCCAGAGAAGGGAATCGAGGCTCAGTGGGATTAAGTAGTACCCAGATGGGTCCGCAGTCAGGGCCTCTCTCCCATGCCCACCACTAGCCATGAACAGCAGGACACACGGTGGTCCACAACGTGCTCCCCTGCAGGGCCTTCTTCCTGCCTCCCTGACGTAGCCAGGAGGGTTGGGCAGAGGTGTGGGCACTGGGTGCTGGGACTTCATGAGCTACCCTTGGGTTTCAAGTGTGGACCGCAGATGGGGAGAGTCTTCATCAGAAGGAATGATAGTGCGAGGGTGAAATTTCAGGCACTGTGACAGAGTCTATCGGGGTTGGAGGGGTCTCACCCTCCCCACTGTCTCAAAGCACCGTTGAGCTATAGAAACTGGGCTGGGCTGATAATCGAGCCCTACCCTCACCCATTGTACAGGTGGGAAAACTGAGGTCTAGGGAGGACTAAAGACTTGGCTTCTTGTCCTTGTCTTTTTGCACTTTTGAAGTGGTGGCGAGGGACCAGGGTGCAGCTGGGTGGCGGGTGGGGTGAGAGGGTGAGGCTTGACAAGGCCTGGCACTCCCACCCCCTCCTCTCTCTTCTCAAGCCTCCCCCACCTGCTGGGGGGTTGAAGATGTGCTTGTGGGAGTCTGGTTACCTGGTTTCTGCATGTAACTCTGGGTACACCCCCTTCCTCATCTGTAAAATAAGGGGGTTAGGCCTGCCCAGGGTCCAGGGCCCCAACTTTTTATTATTTACCCATCTGAAAGATGTCTTCCAATAAGTTGTGTTTATTAGCTCCTAATGAAATGTCATTCCAAGTTGGGCTGGAGAGGTGGAAAGAGCTTAGCTGTAGAAATGAGACACAGCAGTGTTCAAACCCTGGCTCCTCTTCTTCTATTCAGCAAGGACTCACCCCTCTCAGCCTCAGCTAACTCATCTGGAAAGTGGGCATGAAGCAGGTCCCCATCCAGGGAGGAGTAAATGAGATCGTGGGCGGAGGACGCCGGCTCCTGCAGGCCGGGATAGGCAGGAGCTCCAGAAGGCACCGGCCATGAGTTCGTAAGTGGCTCTGGACTCTGCACCAGGCAGGCCCAGAGCTCAGGTGCCGTTTCCTTCATCCTCAGCAACGTGGTGAGGAAGCAGGCCCCGCACTGCCTCCTTCATAGACCGATGAGGGACTGAGGCACAGAGAGGCAAAGGCATTCACACAAAGTCACCCAGCTCGTGACTAGAGAAACCAGAGTTGAGCTAGGCAGTGTGATCCAGAGCGTGTGTGGCGGCGTGCGGGCCTGTGTGCGCACGTCCACGCACGTACGCGTGCTCATCTGTGTGCTCACACTCAAGCAGAATCTTCCTGCAGAGCCTCCGAGCAGCTGTGCCGGCTGTTCCCTCCCTTGGCCAAGCCATCCCGACTAACGCACTGGCATCCTGCTGAGGGGACAGACAGCTTCTGGGGCTCTCCTCTCGCCAGCTCCGAGAGCAGCCTGGGAAGTCCCACCCCTGTCTTCTCAGACCTTCGTTAAGGGTCCGGGGTCCCCCGGTGGGGACTCGTGGCCCCCTGGCCCCAGGCTCCTGCCCGTGTCTGAGTGTGGAAGGGAAGGCAGAGGTGTACCTCCAGACTGTAAGCACCGGACAAACCGTTTCCTCTAGTTCTCATCTTTTTTGATAACCATCAGCCTGTGTAGTTGCTGGGAAATTCTTTGAATAAGCATTTGTTGGAAAATCTGCTTGTGTGGGTGGCAAAGACACAAGAGGTCTGGGGAAGGGTGTAGATTTCCAGGCACAGGATTTGTAGGGAGGGGGAGGCACTGTCCTGGGGCCCAGAATGGCCATTGACGAGGAGCGACAGAGGGTGGGTGTGGGGAGAGGGTGTCTCAGCCCTCAGGTGCCAGCACAGTGATGAGGAGAGGCTGGCCCGGGTTCCCTCCACGGACGGGGCATCCTTGGGCACGTCACCTCACTCCCCTGAGCCCTTTCTGCCTTCCCCCCACCTCCCTGTTTTCTCCCCAGTTTCTCCCCAGCAGAGGCCTCATGCCCTTTGAGTGGCCTGGGGGCGTGGGAGGGAGCTGACCTGTGAAATCCGGCTACCAGCTGCTGGGTTTCGCGGAATCCACTCTGGCTGGGAGTCAGTGCGGCACAGGGTTCCCCCTTTCCGGGAACCTGCCTCCTGCCAGCTTCCTCCCCTGTGATGTCACTTTTCTTGTGATCAGCCCAACCATTTCCACTTCACCGATGGGGACAGGCAGAGCCACTGGCTCCTCAGGCCTGCTGGAGCCCCTCAGGCCCGGCCTGGCTATGGGGCGGCCCTTCTGCTCCTTTGATCCCCTGGGCGGCCACAGAGGCTCCTCGGGCACTGCCGGGTGCTGGCGATGAGGACGGAGGAGCTCCAGCTGCTGCCCTTGGTGAGCTCACAGCCCTACGATAGCAGCTGGTTTTCAAAGAAATCATTTCTCACACATGCCATAAAACATCCTACAAGGGAGCTATCACCCCATCTTACAGACGTGAAAATGGGAGCTTGCTGAGGTTGAGCCAGATGCCCAAGGTCACACAGCTGGTTCATGTGGCAGAGCCCAGCCTCAGCCTCAGCTCTGCAGCTTCAGGTCCACCACTCTGGCCACCAAGTGAGACTGCTGTCCTCCCTTTTTTAGTGCTTGCCTTCGCTGACTGTCTTTCCCATTTAACCTGTCTTTAGGGAAGGCAATGAATGTATGTGTGTATCCATCCATCTATCCTTCCATCCATCCTTCAATCCTTCCTTCCATCCATCTATCCATCCATCTACCCATCCATTTATCCATCCATCAATACACCAACCCTTCCTTCCTTCCTTCTATCCATTCACATCCGTCCATCTACCATCCAATCTTTCTTGAACTCCTCCCTGTGTAGAGTTGCTGACATGCAAGGTTGACCGGATCCCTGCTTACTGTCTAGGTGAGGCAAGAAGGAAAATTCTCCAAATCCAGAAAAGTGAGAAAGCAAGTCAGGCCCCGGTGCAAAAATGTGCCGTCAGACCCCCAGCACTTTGTAGCTTAGATGAGACATGGACTCCACAGCTTTCAGACTTCTGGTGCTCCTTGGAGAGGGTTTGTGGGGAGGGGCCAGCATTTGGTGGATGGGGAGGGACTGGAGAGCCAGAGGATGCAAACCCTCATGCAGAAGGCACTGCGGCAAGAACCAGAAACGATGACGTGCAAAGGGGCCAGGCCAGTGCGTAGTTCCTCGAAGCAGGCTGCGTGGGGGAGAGGGAGGGAGGGAGGGACCTGGTTAGCTGGGCCACACGTGCCCTGCCTAATTGGGGCAGCCTCTGATCACTTCCAGCCAGTGTTTCTAGGGCTTATTTTTCAGAAGCAAGAATCTAAGATGTTATGTGAAATTAGCTGGCAACTACATTTGAAAAAAAGTTTTTAATACTGCATAGGCTAAATAGATCATCTTTAGGCTGAGTGATTCAGCCTGAGTTGCCAGATTACAGCCTCTGCCTTGAATTCTTTTCTGGCTCCTGATAACGAAGAGCCTTGCCCCAGGAATTCTGCCACCTCCTGTCTGCCCCAGGCCTCCAGGGTGAGAACTAAATGCTGCCCAGGCTGAGCAGGTTCTTGAGTACCAGGCTGAGCCACAAGCTGATCCTGGAATCCTCTCTTGGATGCCAGTAGAGAAATGTCCTATCGGCAGACGCTGGTGCCTTAGAGCCTCTGGCCAAGGCTTGAGGTGACCAGGCAGCCCTCAAATTCTTATAAACTGAAACATTCCACTGCCCTCCAACCCGGCTCTGGTTCCTTCCCTGTCTCTCCACAGTCTCCCGTGACCGTCTGGGGACAGTGCCCCAGGCCCCTGAACCTTAAGCATGTTCAGGAATGCACCTGATTCCTCATTTCCCCCTGCCCGGTATTTCCCAGCCCCCAGATCCCCTGTCCACTCCCCAGGGCAATTCTCTGGGGATAGTAATCCATGATAGCATTTGTTTATCTACTTTAAAAACAAACCACAACCCCCCCATGCTTCCTTAGTTTTAAAAGGATAAGGACGAGGCTTGTTCAGGAGCGCCCCCTGGTGGCACCTCATCCCGCTCTGGTCCCCCTGGGCTGCAGAGCAGTGGTTCTCAAAATTTTCCATCTCAGAACCCCTCTATATTCTTTAAAATTATGGAGCGCCCCAGAGAGTTTTATGCCTTGTATAAAAACTATATTTGTAACCTATCTTTACAGTATTAGAAATGAAAACTGAGAACATTTAAAAATATTTATCAGTTCATTTAAAATAATAAGAAACCCATTACATTTTAATATAAAGGCCATATTTTATGAAAAATTAATTATATTTTCCAAAACTAAAAACATTTGGTGAGGAATAATATCACTGTTTTACATTTTTGCAACTTTCTTTACTAATTGGATTAGTAGACCACAACTGAATCCCCACACCTGCTTCCGCATTCAATGGGTTACACATCACATAGTCTCTGGAAAATTCCACTCTATCTTGTGTGAGAAGAGAGTGAAAAAGGCAAATGATACTTGAGAATTATTATAAAAATAATTTTTACTTTGGACCCCAAGGGGTCCCCAGACCATACTTTGAGAACTGTTTCTTGGTATGGGGGCAAGAATATGGTCACTGCAGGCAAACAGTATGGGGAAACTAAACCTTAGGCCGGGTCTGAGGGGGTCATGGGCAACATGAGGGCTCAGCCCCTAGAGCTCATGTGGCAGGGAGGGTCAGGGTGCACCTCCCCACAGTGGAGGCTGGGTGGAGCCTCCTGGGTCCTGAGGAGGCTGGATTCTCATCCAGCTCAGCACTTCCCTTCCTGAGCCTCATCTGCAGAGCGGGAGGAGAACAATTCCTCCTCACAGGGTGGAGTTGCTGTGAGGACCTCAAAATCCCCATGCAATGAGGCCTCCAACTATTATTGACCTATTAAATGCTTGCCGTGTTCTGGAAGTTCTGAGGAAGCCTCTGGCCCCTGGGAATTAGGGGACCAGCTCTGTGGGCTGCTGCATCTGCTGTGGGATGTTCCCATCATGCTTTGGGGCACTCCCACTTGCTCTCTTGACTTCCTCCTACCTTCTCTGCCGGGGGCATTTTCACCTCTCTCTGCAGACCTTTCCACCCGTGTTCTGGGTGTTTCCCTCACCTGTAAAGGCATTCCTGTTTGCTCTGTGAGGATACTCCCTTCCCTGTGGGAGGCATTCCTAGGAGCTGATGGGGCCGACCCAGCTGTTCTGTTGAGGGTGTCCCGCCGGGGAAGGCAGGGAACCCCAGGCTGCGCTCTGGGGAGGGTCCCGCTGCTTGGGGGGCGTGGCTGCGCCTGCTCCATGAAAGCATGGCCTCCTGCTCGGTAAGGCCAGGTGTGCCCAGGCACTGTGCGGATGAGCCCCATGCCCCTCACCCTGGAGTCGGGAGGATTCTTACCTGCTCTCTGCGGGGAATTTCACCTGCTCTGTGGGAACAAGAGCATCATTGGTGGGGACGGGGGGGGTCCAACAGGGATGTGAGTGTGCGCCCACAGTTGGGGGATGGTCCCACCCAAGTGCGGCCACGCACGGAGAAGGTGCTGCCCGTCAGCATGGCACTGCGGACCCTGGGAGCGGGACTGGTGCCTCCCTCAGGCCCAGTGGGTCACAGGGAAGCCACCAGGGCTGTGGAGGCTTCTCAGTGGGAGGGAAAGGCCTGAATGGGGGGCGAGGCTGCCTTCTCACACCACACCGAGCACAGGAGGAACATCCCTTCCTCTCTATGGAGAGTAGACCCGTCAAGGACTGTTGCTTCCACTGACACGTTGGAGCCTTTTGTCAGATGTCAGGTCAACAGAGGTGATAATTTCCCTTGTTTTACAAGGGAGGAAAGTGAGGCTCAGAGAAGGACTCTGACTTGCTAGACTCTTACAGCTCCTAGGTGACTGGAGCTAGAATCCAGACGTTAAATTTTATCCTGCAGGCAATGGGGAGCCATTGAAGGTTTTTGAGCAGGGGAGTGACATAGCCAGGCTGCTTTCTAGATGACTCTGGGGGTGAGTGGCCACCCAAGGGAGAAATCAAGACAGAGGAGGTGGGGGTGGGCTGGGGTTGTGGCTCCCCCTTCCTTTCCGACTGCCCTGTCCTTGTCCTGTCTGTACACGGGGACCCAGGCTGTCCCTTACCTTGGACCAGACCGTGTGGCTCTGAGTCTCTCTCTGGTCACCCCCAGGCTGTGTGGCCTGCGCACCCTGCAGCCCTACGCCGAGAGGATCCCTGTGGTGGCCACCGCTGGCATCACCATCAACTTCACGTCCCAGATCTCCCTCACCGGGCCCGGCGTGCAGGTGCACTACGGCTTGTACAACCAGTCAGATCGTGAGTGTGGCAGGCTGGGGATTGGGGCGGGGACCCCCTAAGCCCCCGCAGCTTCTCTCTGCCTCTTAGCTGTCCCTGGAAGCACCAAGAGGCTGCTCAAAAGGAGTGTGTGTGTGTGCATGCGCGTGCGCATGTGTGCACGAACATATGCAGCTTTGTGTGTGCTCACGTGTGCAAGGCAGTCATACGTGTTCATGAGGTATATACACTCATACATACCCGAGTGTGTGCTGCGTGCATGTGCCCGGACATGTATGTCCACATGGATCGTGTACTCAGGCGTGTGGGGTACACACGTGAGCACACGGGTGCCTCGTATCTGCACGTGTTTTCATGATGACACGTGTCCTAATGGCTCCTTCCCTGTCCAGCCTGCCCTGGAGAGTTCCTCTGCTCTGTGAATGGACTCTGTGTGCCCGCCTGCGATGGGGTCAAAGACTGTCCCAATGGCCTGGATGAGAGAAACTGCGGTGAGCAGCCCGCCCTCCCCGTCGCTCCTCTCTCCTCACCTCTGTGCTGGGCTGAGCCCACCCTTTCGAAACCCGCCCCCCACAGGCAGCTCTCATTAGCAGTGTCCAGGAAGTAAGGCTCCCTCGCTGTGCTGAGATGGCATGGTGGAAGCACAGCGTGAGGGCCACCCAGTGGGGCAGTGACAGGGACAAGCTGGGACCCAGGTGTCCTGACTCCCAGCTCAGGGCTTCTCCCCACCAGGCCATCACCCCCAGCCTTCTGCCAGGACAGCTGTCCAAGAAAGAACAGAGCAGATGAGGGAGGGTAGGACCAGAAGGGGGAAGGCTGTCAAGCAGAGCCCAGCAGATCCAGGTTGGCCAAGGAGAGGATCCTTTATCTGTCTCCTTTGAGTGGGGTCCTCCACTGCAGGGGTTCAGACTGGAGCTGCCAACTCTTCCTGGGGTGTGCTCACACTGCCCAGCCCTGGCAGAAGGGGCTCAGGGTCCTGATGGTCCCCAAGCCAGGGCTCTCTCGGATTAATACCTCTGCCTCTGAATCCTGGCTTCTGGCCCCCAGAGTCACCATCAGTACAGCCTGTTCCAGTCTGATCTCCCCAGACCACCTGCATCCCATCGAAGTTTTACATATGTGGGGAGAGAAGCGGGAGGGAAGGGGAATGTGCCTGCCTCGGGCTGATCCTGCCTTCGTGCTCGTGAAGGTGCCTCATATTTGGAACCAGAACATCTGGTTTCAAGTTCTGGCTCAGCCAGGTGACCTTGGAAAAGTCACGTCATTTCTGTTTCCACCGATGAAATGGAGTATCTCACAGGGTTGCAGTGACACTCAGGTGTAAAGTAGCTGAGAAAGAGATTTGTGATCATGACATGTGATACAATGCACAGTCACAGGCGGCGCAAAGTCCCAGCCTAGTGCCTCTGGCTTCCTCCCACCTGTCCCCTCCCTGTGTCCTCATACAGTTTGCAGAGCCACATTCCAGTGCCAAGAGGACAGCACATGCATCTCACTGTCCAGGGTCTGTGACCAGCAGCCTGACTGTCTCAATGGGAGTGATGAAGAGCAGTGCCAGGAAGGTAGGGCGGGGTATGACCAGGTATCTAGAGGGAAACCACAGAATGGGCTCAGCCAGATAGCCCGGCCCTTCTGCATGCTTCTTCTGCAGAGGTTTCTGCCCTCTTGTCCAAATACTTACCAACCCATTTATAAGTATGCCTATATGTCCGTCTGTCCATCCATCCATCCATCCATCCATCCATCCATCCATCCATCCATCCATCCATCTTCTGGTCTCCCCAACCATCTTGTCTGTCCATTGATTCATACATCCACTCACTCACTCATCCATCGGCCTGTCCAACCACCTATCTCCCTATCCACTAAGCCATCAATCTACTCACTTGCTGGTTTACCCAACTGCCTCTCTGTATGTCCATTGTTCCATCCTCCATCCATGCATCCATGGATCTCTCTAACTACGTGTTTGTCCATTGGTCCTTACATCCACTCATTTATCCATCCAAATAGCTGCTTGTCAGTTTCTTACCAGACCATCAAGTCACCCATTTGTTGGTCTGCCCAATCTCTTGTCTGAGTCTCCAGTGTTTTATCCATTCGTCCATCCATCCATTCATCATCCATCCATCCATCCATCTGACCAGCCAGCCTTCACTCACAGACTACCCAGTGATATGCAAGGCAGAGTTGAGAAATGGGAATAAAAGACACCAAGGTGGTCCCTGCCCTCTGGGGATTATCTGATAGTAGAAGAAATAAAATGATGGGTGACTCTCTCTGGCCCAAACCTTCTGGACATCATGTCCAGTAGCATAAGAAGACTGGAGGAGGAGGAGGAGATCAGGCTGAGAAAGCTTCCTAGAAGACGTAGGCTTTGAATTGGACCTTGAAGAGAGGTAACATTTAAGTAGCGAAGGAAAGGAGACCAGGCGAAGACTGGTGGAGAAGAAAGCCCTTCACAGTGAAGGTGGTGAGGAGCTGCTGTGTGGTTGGGCGGGGCAGGGCCTGCAGGGCTGCCAGGCTAGGAGGGGAGCTTAGTCTGATGGGAGGGGCATAGCCGCGCTCTTGGAAGCCTCACTGGGCTGAAAGTGGAGGCACGGGTCTGCCTTCAGGTACCATACCTGGGGGGAAGCAGAACCTTACGGTCAGGAGCCCAGGTCTGAGAGGGGAGACACTGCCCTCTCTTAACAGACCAGCGTAGGGGGCGAGGGGTGCGGAGGGGACATGGCCTGCCTTTAGGGGACCTTAAAGGAGCCTCAGGGAACCCTTTAGTGCGGTCAAGAGACCCCTCCCCGGTCGCCTCCTGGCCTCTTCCAGGCTCTGTCTTCCCTGGCCTTGTTTTGGAGACTCCTTTGGGCTCAGGGACCCACCCTCTAAGCCCTGCCCCCACCCCCTCTATCCCAGGGGTGCCTTGCGGGACCTTCACTTTCCAGTGTGAGGACCGCAGTTGTGTGAAGAAGCCCAACCCACAGTGCGACGGGCACCCCGACTGCAAGGATGGCTCGGACGAGCAGTACTGCGGTGAGCCCTGGGGGCTCCGACAGGCTGGGCTGGGCGGCATTCCCCTCCACCTGCTCGGCCCTCCAGCCTGGGAGGGAGGGAGGTGCCCGCCCTGCGGAGCTGGAGGGAGAGCTCACCGACTGTCCATCTGTCTCTCTACCCCGCCTCTGCCCCCTGGTGTGGGCCCTGCCCGCCTCTCTCCCTCCCTCGCCCCTTCATTCTCTTTCCCCGTCCCCTTCATGTTGTTCCTCTGCTCTCCCTTCATGCCTCCCCCTTCTCTTTTTCTCTGCGTCTGTTTCTCTGCGGCCGCTCGCCCTCTGTCCATCCCTGCCCCCTCCTCCACCCCTAGACTGTGGCCTCCAGGGCCCCTCGGGCCGCATCGTGGGCGGGGCCGAGTCCTCGGAGGGTGAGTGGCCCTGGCAGGCCAGCCTCCAGGTTCGGGGCCGACACATCTGTGGGGGGGCCCTCATCGCCGACCGCTGGGTGATCACAGCTGCCCACTGCTTCCAGGAGGACAGGTGAGGGGGACGGCACGGGGACGTGGGCCACGAGAGGTGGGGTAGGGAAGGCTGTGACGAGGTACAGTGTGTCTGAAACCTAAGCAGACAGAGGGTAGGGCGGTGGGAAGCCCCTCAGACCGGCTGTTCAGACACTTGGGTTCAGCCCTGGCTCCACCACGAGCACACTCTGTGCCCCTGGAGAGGCCGCTCGACCTCTCTGTGCTCTACTTTTCGTATCTTGCTTTCAGCTGGGTCAGTGATTCATTTATTTACTCATTCATCCATTCAACGATATTCGCTGTGCTCCTACTATGTGCCAGGGGCTGTGCTAGGCACTGGGGTACAGCAGAAAACAGAACTGCCTGACTTGCTCATAGGCCATGAACCCTCCTCCTCCAGGCATGCCTGTCTGTGACCTGGGGCGGGAGAGGTGGGGCAGAGAAGCCCACAAGAAGGGACATCTCACCCTGCCCCACAGACATCGTCCGCATCTCCGTGGCGGGCTGACAGCACCCCCTCTCCACCCCTAGCCTGATGTCTGGTGCCCCAGACCCGCCCCCAGCACGGCCAGTCGCGGACTCTGTCCCCACACCTTCTCCTCCGTCCTGGGTCTACAGGGTCCGAGCCAAAGGCCTGCAGCTGCCAGGGCACCCCTCCCCCCCCACACACTCAGCCAGGCCGCAAGCCCTCCCAGTGGTCTGGACGCATCTTCAGCCACTGCCTGTCCACGCTGCCACCATCACCCCTGGGTCACTCCGGCAGCCCAGAGCCCAGCTCCCTTTTGCATCCTCTGCCCAGGTGCCCGGGTCCCCTTCTGGGTGCGGTCTGACTACCCAGCTTCTTTCACTCCACCCCTGGCTCCCCACTGCCCACAGGTAGAGAAAGACCTGGATGCTGACCTGGCCTCCAGGGGTCTGCACAGCCCAGTCTCTGCCAATTCCTCCACACTCAACTCCCTCCCCCTCCTCCTGAGGACCAGCAAGTTTCAGGGCATTCCCAGCTGCCCCATCTAGAAAGTGCACAGAAAAAAAGGAGAGAATGATCTGCCAGTGCCTGGCACTGTGCTAATTTTTTTACATACACAGTTTTATTG
Organism: Balaenoptera acutorostrata; assembly: GCF_949987535.1. NCBI lineage: Eukaryota > Metazoa > Chordata > Mammalia > Artiodactyla > Balaenopteridae > Balaenoptera > Balaenoptera acutorostrata. The sequence continues at coordinate 11,360,879 of NC_080074.1, forward strand.
AATTCCCTCAGGAACATATGAGTAGATAATGCTATTCCCATTTTGCAGATGGGGTGACTGAGGCCTAGAGAGGTGCACACACACAACTCGGGAGGGATGACGCTGGAGCTGGAACCCAGGCAGGAGGGCTCCAGGACCAACACTGAACACCGTACCGCCAGCTGCCTGGCCTTCCAGAGCAGGGCGGGGATGGGTTGGAGGCTGGTGTCCCGGGGGAAAGCTGGCTACCCTAGGAATCTGGGATGGGATCGGGGAGGCGGCTGCTGAGCGAGTCCCCCTCCCTGCCCTCAGCATGGCGTCCCCGGCGCTGTGGACCGTGTTCCTGGGCAAAGTGTGGCAGAGCTCTCGCTGGCCGGGTGAGGTGTCCTTCAAGGTGAGCCGCCTGCTGCTGCACCCGTACCATGAGGAGGACAGCCACGACTATGACGTGGCCCTGCTGCAGCTCGACCACCCCGTGGTGCGCTCGGCCTCCGTGCACCCCGTCTGCCTGCCCGCGCGCTCCCACTTCTTCGAGCCGGGCCTGCACTGCTGGATCACGGGCTGGGGTGCCCTGCGCGAGGGTGGTGAGTGGGACTGCGGGCAGGGGAGATGGGATGGGTCCCCCTCACGCAGCTTCTGAGCCTGGAGGTGAACTGGCAAGGGGCCCTGGGGCTCCACTCCAGAGGCCCGCTAGTCCTGGGATTAAATTGCGCTGGATTTCATGGAAAAAAACAACCTTTAACTATGGCCGTGGGCCTCTCCCCTTCCCTTCCTGCCAGAAGGGCATTTAAGGAGAACCAAGGTCATGGAAGGATATCCTAGGGGATATGTGTGGAGTGATGGGGCAGGCCGGGGACCCCACAGCCCGTGGGCAAGATCCAACCCTCTGCTCCTTGGACAGTGGGGGGTAGAGGGGTATGTGTCTGTGTTGGGGGGAGGCTCTTAATTATTAACACCACATGGAGGTTAGATTTTAGGGGAACATGATTTCATTTAATCCATCCAATTACCCTAGCTATTGGTTATCATGGACCCCATCTTAAGGATGGGGAAACGGAGGCTCAGAGACATTTAGCTGTGACTCAAAGTCACACAGCCAGAGAGAGTTGGAGCAGAGACTAGAACCCAGGACTATCTGACCCCAGAGCCCCTGCTGTTTGGCTGCTGCCTCTCAGAAACATGAGTTTCTCCCCTTCCCTCCTACACTGACCGGAGCTGGCCATCCCTAGAGGCCACCTCTCAGTTCTGTACATAACTACAGCCATGCCCTGCACCCTTCGCGGTGGTGGCTTTAAAAATGCGTACTGTGCTTTACAGTCTGGAGGTGGGCAGGACTGAGGGATAATTTAAAGACGGAGAAACTGAGGCTCAGGTGAAAAGTGACATGTCCAAGAGGATGATAGAGAATAGTGTCAAACAAGGATTGGTCCACTTCCTCATTCATTCATTCAATGACACATTTATGAGCACCTGCTATATGCCAGGCATCGAGTTGGACAAAGGGAATATAAAGACAAACAGGAAACAGTCTCTGGGGAGCTGACACGGATGGGGAGGTACGGGGGGCAGTGGCAGCCCAGAGGAAGGGCGGGCTGAGCTCAGGCTTGGAGGATAGGTCAGCAGTGTCCCAGCGAAGGGGAAAGGCATTTCTGATAAGAGCGCAGGTGGCAACCCAGGGAGCCCTGAGAACACCCAGCACCAGAGGGGAGCCGGTGGATCTGGGTGAGGATCTGGAGTCAGGAGTCCTCCTCCTGACCTGCTCGAAGCATCAGGGCTTTGAGAAAAAGCACGGATGTCTGGGCCCACCCCAGCTGAACAGACCGGATCTCCGGGTGGGACTAGGCACGGTATCGATTGAAGCTCCTAGGGAGAAGTGCTGGCTGGAGAGTGGGGAGACGCTGATGAGTTTTAGGGGGGAGTGAAGGGGTGGGATGGGTGTTCTGGAAAAATCCCCCAGGGCTGTCACAGAGCGGAGGGGAGGCAGCCAAGAAGCCTCAAGCAGGAGGGGTGGAGGGGGGAGGACCTAAGGAGGACCCTAGTCCTGATAGGCCCTGGGCAGGGTCGGGGTGGGGTCTGTCACCATGAGCTACTCGGAGAAGGAGCCAGAACAGAGTGATGGAGAGGTGGAGGGCAGGGGTGGGAGGGTGGGCAGAGCAGAAGCGAGGAAGGGGGCTCCTGAGCTGCAAGAGGAATAGCCGAGGGAAGAGTGGGGGCCCCGGGCACCTCAGATCTTCTCACCTCTGTCCCTGACCCCACCGGGCAGGCCCCACCAGCAACGGTCTGCAGAAGGTGGACGTGCAGCTGATCCCGCAGGACTTGTGCAGCGAGGCCTACCGCTACCAGGTGACCCCCCGCATGCTGTGCGCCGGCTACCGCAGGGGCGAGAAGGATGCCTGCCAGGTGACTCCTGCGGGGTGGGCCAGGTGGGGGAGAGAGGGCGCTGCTCACATCACCCAGGGCCTGGCTTTCTGCCCACAGTAGCCTGCTGCAGCCTCACGGCAAGGTGGGCTTGGCTGTCCCCACTTTATGGATGAGGAAACTGAGGCTCGGGAGGTTGAGAGACTTGCTCCAGGTTGCAGGCCCCAGATCAGAAGAGACCCCGGGGGGGGGCAGGTCTGAGGCCCAACCCCAGCTCTGCTCCTTGCCCTCCACGAGGCACTTTGCCCAAGTGACCCAGCAGAGAGGACTAGACGGAGCCCACAGAAGGCAGGCGGAGCTGGGCAGGGCGTGGGGACACACATCCACGCTTCCACGAAAGCCAGGCCCTGCTGGAGGCCAGGCTGGGCTGGTCTGGGCTCCCTCCATTTATCGGAGGCTTCCAAAGGGGATGTGTCACTCAGAACATCCCCAGCGGTCGGGACCCTTGCCTGGAAGGGGCTGCCTCTAGCCTGACGTGGCCCTGTCTCTTCCCCTCTTACAGGGTGACTCGGGCGGCCCGCTGGTGTGCAAGGAGCCCAGTGGCCGCTGGTTCCTGGCGGGGCTGGTCAGCTGGGGTCTGGGCTGTGGCCGGCCCAACTATTTTGGCGTCTACACCCGCATCACAGGTGTGACTGGTTGGATCCAGCAGGTGCTGACCTGAGGAGCTGCCCCGCCGCAGAGCAAGGGCCCACCTCTTGGACTCAGAGAGCCCAGGGCACCCACCAGGCAGGGGAGCAAGTATTCTGCCGGTGGCAGGGCCCCGTGGGGACAGGAGGTGGTGTCTCTCCTCTCCCCCAACCTGTTGCCTGACATCTGCCCCAGTGAGGACACAAGAAGGGAGAAGGGCCATCAGCTGGTGGTCAAGACTTCCCCTGAGGGCCTGGGATGGTCACCAGGCCCGGCTGGGGGGCTTCGCGTCCAGCCTGTCCCCTCCTGATTCTCTCTTCTCCTTCCCCTTCCTCCGCTGCTGACTTTGGTGGGGAAGAGTTGAGCAGCAATCATGTGGCTGCCGGGCCCCCCGCCTGCCCCCGCCCCAGCGCAGAGGCTGCTGGGACAGCATCCTCTCCAGACAGCAGATTCCAGTCTTTGAAGCCCTTGGCCTAACTTAAGGGGTGGGGGAGGAAGGTGCCCCCGCAGGAAGGGCCCTCAGAGCTCTGGAGACGGCCAAGTGGGCCAGCCGTCACTGCAGGCCAAAGGGTGGGGAGCCCCAGGTCCAGGGTCCTCCCACGCCTACCTGTTCCTCGGGCCTTCACTGCCCATTCTCACCTGGAGGTGAGCTCAGCTGCCCTGTGGAATAAAGCTGTCTGACCTGAGGTCCTTTTCTGGGGATTGAATGGGGCCCCGGGCACCAATCTCATGCCTTTGACTGAGCAGCCCCTGTTATCTGCTCAGCCTGTTGGCTAAGCGTCCAGAAGGCCAAGGGGGGGGTGGTCAGTGGGGGCAGCGGTGGCCTCCAGGGCAGCTGCCTAGGTCCTGGGAGCAACCCCAGGAAGGCAATGGTTTGGTGCCCCTCAGGTCAGAGTGAGGGCTGGGACAAGTGATGGGCTCCTTCTGGAAGCTTGGAAGGAAGCTGAGGGGCAGAGAGTCTCATGATCGCACCAGGGAGGGGTCAGGAGTGGAGCCTGGAGCGGAAGCCCTATCTCCTGATTCCCAGGCTACCACTTCCCCTCTGGCACGGCACTGCCTCTGCATTCTGAGTCATTTATTCAGCAAGCAGCTCACAGGCTCCTACCACGTGCCAAGGGCCACACTGGGGTCACAGAGCTGCACAGAACTTGGCTCCTGATCTCGGGAGGGGTGGGGATGCTGATCCTGGGTGAAGGGGCTTGGGGTAGCCTGCAACTCGGGAAGGCTGCCTGGAGGAGTCTTGAGTTGGGGTTCAAAGGTGGCCAAGGTGGGGAAGAGCATTCCAGGCAGGGGAACAGCATGTGCAAAGGCAACAGTCCCCAAAGTCAGTGGCCTGTTAGGGAATAGTAAGTTGTTTTTAGTTGGAACAGAGGTTGGCAGGGGTGGTGGTGGGGCTAAAAAGGAATGCATGGGGAGGGTCAAACTGAGATTAGATGGCAAAGAGCTTGGAATGGAGCTATGAATTGACCCTGGGTGCTCTGGGGAGCCGTGGAAGGCTCTAGAGCAGGGAAGTGACACAGGACGGATTCCCATTTTAGAACCACCACCGGTACCAGCCTGGAGGAAGTGGGAGGCAGGGAGGCCAGTAAGGAGGCCACTGCAGAATTCCAGGGAGAAGAGGATGGGGCCTGGACTGAGCAGGGCGATGGGGATGGACATAGGGTTGAAGGACCCTTACTGTCCTCCAGGTGCCACGGTGGATGGGGTGACGTGAGGGAGGAGTCACCCAGGACCACTCCCACCCAGGGCACCTGGGGAAGGAAAAGCTCTGGGAAGGTGTCATGAACTTGGGATGCTTCTGGGAGGGAGGTGTCCAGGAGGCAGGCGGAGCTTGAGAGAGGTTTGGAGGAGGGATTTTAGAGCCACCCTGCAAGGAAGGTGGTCCAGGGAAGACCGAGGAGGTGGGGGAGACACAGACTGCAGACGTGCGGGTCCGGAGTAGGAGGCTGAGGGGAACTGAGGGGGGTGGAGTCTTAGCAGCCAGGGCTGTGGCCTGCGTGGGAGTGGTCAGGGAGGCCTACAGGGCCGGGCCCTGGTGGAGGCGAGGAAGGGGGTGTCAAGGGCGGACAAGTCTTTCTTGGAGCCTAGCTGGGAGGAGAAGGAATGGGGGAACCTTGGAGGGGGCCTAGTGTTGAGAGGGTTTTCAAAGGTAGACAGGGAACGGCCATCGCATCCATGTGTGGAGAGCCCTCCACCCGCTGGGTCCTGCCTGTGGAGATGGAGCAGACGCTATGGGGGGACACCTTTGGGGTGGGGGCAGGACTACCCCGGGTGGCCTCTCAGGGATCTCAGAGGGGGAGCAGAACACTGCTGGAGGGTGCTTTGCTAAAATGCAAATTCATGGCCTTACCCCAGTCTTAATTAGTAGGAATTAGGGGGGAGGGGGTAATCTGTCCTTTTAACAAGGCTCCTGGTGACTCTTTTGCAAGCAAAGCTGGACACAAAAAGCAAGGTCAACTTCAGAGAGCCGAGTGGCCCCAGGGAGAGTGGTGAGGTCCCCCCGGACTGCTGAGTGGGCTGGGGAGGACCTCGGTCAAGGGGAGCACTGCTTTGCAGAGATGTCCCCCGGGAGCGCTGAATTGCTGGGGGGCGGGGCTGGGGAGCAAGGCAGACACTCAGTAGGACCCGGGAGGTGAAGGAACTGGCCAGGTGGGGTGGGGGTCCAGTCAGACTCTGAGAGAAGATGGAGGGGAGACTGGGGGTTGTACTTCCTAGGACTTGGGGCAGAGGGTGGAGGTGACCCGAAGGTATCACAGCAGGAAGCAGAGGGGACGTCCTGCTAGGTTAGGAGGGAGCAGAGGTGGCAGGGTGAAGCCAGGAAGCAGAGCACCTTACCTGAATGGTGAGGTGAGACTGGGAATTGGGACGCAGGGAGCCAGGCTTGGGAGGACCTGGTATTCTGATTCCCAGAGGCCCAGTTCCCTAGCCCTCAGCACCCCAGCTAATCTAGGTCTGCCTGGAGGCCGGAAGAGACCTGCGTGACTCCAGGGGGCGGGGCCTTAGAAGTCACCTGGTCCAACCCCTCACTTTACTGTTGAGGAAACTGAGGCCCAGAGAGGGCAAGGTACTTTCCAAAGTTCACCCAGCAAGGCAGAGTTGGTACCCTCGGTGTCCGGCCACAGGACACAGGATCCAACCGGGATGCTCATCCCCCCAACACACCCGGGAGAGTGACAACAGGGCAGGGTCCCTGGGCTTTATGAAAAAGCCCCATTACCTCTGGGTTGTCTGCACCACCTTAAGTTTAGCCCCTGTCCCCAAACGTGGCCCAGAGAAAGAGAGGGAGACAGCCAGGCTGGCTGTTTCTTCAGGTTTTATTACACGGTGGGGTTGGACACCGCCGAGAAGCAAGTATCCAGCTGGGGAGGCCATAAGCGCAGGAGGCGCCCCTTGCTCAGCCCCTGCCACCCCAGACTCTCCCTTGGGCAGAGGGAGGAGTGTCCCCCTTTCCCTTGTGACCGGTCCTGAGTGGCCCCGCTGCCCCTGCTGAACCAATGCCTGCCTTCCTCCTGGCCAGGGCACTGTGCACCCAGCAGTACAGACAGCAGGGCGGTGGGGAGCAGCCAAGGTGAAGGCCGAGTCACCCATCCCCTCCTTCAACAGGGCTAACCCCACACCCTTCATCCCCCACCAATCCCTCAACCTCCATCCTGGGCCAGGCAGGTCCGAGTCTGCGCTTTGTGCCCTCCCTGAGGGCTTTCGCGGACCTTTGCTCCTCTTGGTAACCTCACAACAAACCTGAGGTAGGTCGGGCAGGAAGTGAACCCATTTGACAGACAGGGAGACTAAGGCTCAAGGAGGTGATGTGACTGGGCTGGGGGGGAGCATATCTGCCATGCAGCTGGGGGACCTGGGGGACCTGGGGGACGGGACGTAGGGGCCTGGGAGATACAGCTGAACAGTGCCACACTCTGGCCACCGGCAGGCGGCTCTGCCCAGGGGTCCCAGGGCCCACATCAGGCCTTGCGAGGTACCAGTGGGCCCCCACCCGGCCCCCAGAGGCAGGGGTAAGTCACAGCCCCGCAGGTGTAGACAGAGGTGACAGCGGGGAGAGCTCTTCCTCCGCCTCGGGCTGGGGGCCCACCCCGTGGTACAAAAATAAAGGATTTCAGAACGGAACCCCAAGTCCCTGGAGGCGATCTGGGGCCTCACATCCGGGTGCCTCTGGCTTGTAACAGCTAGAAAATAAGAGGGGGCAGGGAGACGGGGTGGGGGGTGGTCAGAACACCGGGAGGAGGATGAGAGGGTGAGGCCGGTGAGGAGGGGGTAGTGCAGGGCCAGGAGAAGGGCAGAGAGGAGATTGGAATGGAGGGAGGGAGGGGTGGGGAGAGAGGGAGAGAGAAAGAGTCAGGTGAGTCACGAGGTCCTTTCTGGGAGGAAGGAGGGGGGCTGAGGCCCAGAAAAAGTGGATTCAGAGCTGAGGAGGAGGGGGAGCAGGGAGAGGCCCCAGCTCGCCCACCCGGGAGCCCCGCGCCCCATCTTGGGCCAGGGGGTGCCTAGGAGGACACGTTCTGCCGAGACTCTGGCCAGGGGGTCAAGGCCCAGAGGCTGGTCAGCACTGTCTCAGGCAGAAGGTCACAGAGAGCAGCCGTCCGTTCCCATTTTAGAGGTAACTGTGGCCCAAAGAGGGACAGTGAATTGCCCAAGGTCAGACGGCAGGCAGATAAGACTGAGTGGGGGCCTGTGGGCACCTGGCCAGGGCTTTTTCTGCCACAGCCCGATCCTCAGCCAGCTCCGGCTGACTCCTCCTAGGCCAAGGGAATCCAAGTGTGGCCTGTCCTTCCCACCCCCGCAGAAATAGGCAACCCAGTGCCTCGAGGCTGTGACGCAGAAGCTCCTGAGCGTGCAGGGATGAGGTCAGGGCCCCTGGCTTCCGTTTCCCTTCCCTCCTTCCCAGCGTGGCTCTGATGCTGATGGGCAGGTGGGAAAGAATTTCCTCCCCCTTTTGTCTCATCTCAGAGCTGCATCCCCAAGGCCAAGATAGGCTGAGAAACTTGGGGGAGGGGAGAAAATCAGCCGGAAGTCCGGCTCAAGTCCAAAAAAGAAGAGCTGAGCACCCTCTTGGCTTCCGCCCCTCCCTCCAGCTCTGCCAAGCTACAAACCAGGCATGGCAGCGCTGGGGGCGGGCGAGGGGCCCGGAGAAGCCCTTACTGCAAGCGCAGCCTCAGGTCTGAGGGGGTGCAGACAGGAACCTGCAAGGAGGAAACGTGAGGAGGAGGCGAGGAGGTGAGGCGCTGCAGCAGGGCGGCCCGACCTCAGATGTGCCCGGCGGGGTCGGCGGGCACCAAGGAGGTGCAGCTGTGCCCCTCCTCCCCGGGCCCGGAGGCGGGAGGTGCCAGAAGGGGTGCAGGAGGCGGCAGGAGGGATGCTCTGGGATGCGGGGCCGGGGCACCTGGGTGGAGGGCACAGGAGGCTGGGACCACAGCAGCCCCGGGATGGAGGTGTGAGCAGGCAGAGAGAAAACCCGGACAGGGGCAGAGAGGGAAGAGGCAGGGTGTAGATGAGATCCAGGAGGAAGAAGAGGTGGATGAAGATGAGGCAGGACCTCCGGCGGGAAGCGGAGGAGGAGGAGGAGGCGGTGGTGAGAGGGAGAAAAGGTTAGCGGGATCCTGAGATGGCTGGGCTGCAAAGAGAAAGTGAGAGAAGGGATGGTTATGCAGGTGAGGCGCCAGGCACGCGGCTGAGCTAACCCTGGTGGGCCCGCCCCCCTCGGCCGTCCCGGGACCCCAGGTTCTGCGGCGGGCTCCAGCCGGGAGCGGGCGGGAGGCACCGGCTTTTATTAGCAATCGTTCTCCTTGGGGGTTGGCTGCACCTTTCTCCTGTGCATCTGCCTCCACCTGCACCTGTGCCACCTCCACCTCCACCTCCTGTTGTCGCTCCTCCAGCTGCTCCTCCGCGCGCTGTGAACCAGCCGGCAGACCCAGGGAAGAAAGAGCGCAGAGCTAACGAGGGGGCCAGGGCCCGCTGGTGGCCGTCCCCGCAGGCCCCCATCTCAGCGTGAAGGGGATGGGCAAGGGGGACCTCCCGGGGAGGGGAGCGCTACAGCCACAGAAGCTGGGGCATCTTGTCGGATCCCTTGGGAAGCCTGGGAGGGGCCTGGGGGAACCAGCAGAGCGTGGGGTCCTGCTGAGGATGCTCCCGGATCGGCCTGGCTGCTGGGACGTGGAGCAAGGCTAGGTGAGGGGTGTAAGAGGAAGGGGGTGGGTGTGTGGCTAGGGTAGCCTTGAGGGCTGCCTGGGAAGGCCTCGTTTTAGGAGGACCGACCCAGAGTCGAAGTGAGGCCAGGGAAGGCCCAGGGCAGACACCAGCCAGATCTGAGATGTCAGCACCAGGCTCTGGCATCCCAGGTCCTGAGGTCTCTCCCAGAGAGGCAGGAGCGGCAAGCTCACCTTGCACCCTTGCAAGGCCGTGCCGGCCACTGGCCCCGATGGGGGCGGGGTGGGCAGGGGAAGTCACAGCCCAGGGAGGCAGACAGCCAGACGGGAAGCGGAGTTCCTAAGTCTCCAGCACATAGGGACAGGCTCCTAGAAGGAACGGTCTCCCTTCTTCCCAGCCTGCCTAGCTGCCTGCCCCACTGGTCCTACCAAAGGCCCCTCAGGCTTCCGATCGGCTCTGGGTCCAGGCTGGCAGGACCTCCGATTAGCCCCCTCCCCCCAGCCAGCTGATACTGCCTCACAGGCCAGGGTGGAGACACAGGGCCGGACCCCAAGGGCTCCAGACCCCTCTGCTGCTGAGTCCTAGGAGGGAGCCTGCGGGAGGGGCAGGATTAGCGGATTCGGCTTCCCTGCCCCAGCCCAGGCCCCTGGGAAATAAATTGGCCCTTCGGATCCCAGAAGTTCCAATCTGGTGGTCCACCCCTCTCACTTCTCTGAGAACACAACCAAGGTGCCCAGAGGGGGCGGGACTTGTCCTAGGTCACACAGAGCACTCACACAACGCCCAGACCCCTAGTCCAGTGCACTCCCCCTTGTGCCATGCTGCCCCGGGGCCACCATGTGACCACCATCCAAGTGGCATCTAAGTCCACTCTCGCCGCGCCCTGGGGATAATCTCATCTCATTGCCCCCCAAGTCTGGGCCTGGGTAACTGGCGTGAGCAGGCAGGACGGTGGGTGGCATGGGATGGATGGCATCGGCTGTGACCAGGGGATCAGGCGTGTGCAGCGGGAGGGAAAAAGAAGCACGGATGGCTAGGTGGAGGGCAGCGAGGGGAGGGAGGAAAGGCAGGGAGGCTGAGGTCGGGGCAGGGAAGAGGCTGCCCTTGGTTTTGGCAGAGGGCTCACCTTGGTTTTGCGGCTGGACTCGGAGCTCAGCCCGTGCGGGGAGCTGTACAGCTCCTTGGACACCACGCACAGGAACTCTGCCTGGTCCTCGCTGCCGTAGTTGTAGGAGGAGCCGATGTTCACCAGCTGGAGGGGTGGAGCATGGGGAGAAAACGATAGGATGGGGTTGAGGGGACGGGGTGGGCGGACACTGGCACTTGTCAACTGTGCCCTGATCTTGCTGTTCCGTTCAGGGCCATCCCTGGGTTTCCAGAGGACACCTCTGGTGCAAAGTCAGAGTCCTCTCCCCGCCCCCCCCCCCCCACCTATGCCTCTGGTCTATTTCCAGGGCCAGCCTCCCCACATGGCTTGGCTGGACCTGATCCTTAGAGAAGGAGGATTATCACTGCTGTTCCTCTCCCATATCTAGCAGGCAATGTCCTAAAAGCAGGCGGAGGCCTGTAACGGGCAGGCTGTCTCCCTCTGTCCCAGATGTGGCTGAGGCAGCCCCAGAACCAGGTTGCAGGATGGGGTTGGCATGACCTGGTGGAGCTCCGTAGAATATTCTGTTCACTGTTGGAAGCAGAGGTAGAACAGGTCGCCCGTTCCTTACGCCAGCGGTGCCTGACATGCTTGCTCAGCCTTTGAGAGCCCATGCAATTGCCAGAGACTCCCTTAGGCTTTCGAGAGTGGCCCCACCTTTGTTCTGGGGTCCCTAAAATAACCACACCTGCAGGGCCCCTTCTGGCTGATAAAGGTCCTGCACATGATGGGTCTCATTTGGCCCCCAGGAACCCTCATCCTGCAGATAGAGAGGAAAAATCAGCCCCTTTGGCAGATGAGGCTTGGAGAGGTGGTAAAGTCCCACAGCCAGGAAGAATCTGAATTTGAATGCGGATTCAAATTCAGGATTTGAATCTGGGACCCCGAGTCCTCTCAGGGGTCCTATAGACTTAAATGCTTCTAATAATTCACAGGATGCTAGCTAGCTCCAATGTTTAGAGCCCTACCCTGGGCTAGGGACTTTATCCGTGGTCTTTCTAATCTACACAACATTCCTGCAAAGGAAGCACTACTGGTCCATGTCACAGATTAGGAAAACTGAGGCCCAGAGAGATACGACTTGCTCAAGATCACACAGCATGTCAGTGGTGAGGCCTAGATATGAATCCAGGCTTCCGGCTCCTGGACTGGGCTTGTTCCTCCATCCTGCCCGGCCATCCTGGGAAGCCTGGCCTTCTTCAACCTCCAGGTGCAAGGGAGCTTGTATGGATAAAGGGTAACCCAACCCTTCCCCTTCTCTAAGGGCAAATTTGACCTTGGGTTAACTTGCTGGCTCTGATCCTCTGGAAACCTGAGAGAGGTGTGACGTCAGCTGCATTACCAGGGCAACACCGTTTATGATAAAAATCTCTCCTGGTGGTAAACTGCATAGGTACCGGGAGGAAGTACAGGTCACCATAAATACCTCATGGGAAGCCGCTGCTCTGGGCTCCCCTGAATGTGGCAATGCTTGGAACTGGGCATGTCCCTCGCGGGGACCTGGAATCTATGCCTATGGAATTGTTACACGAGGTGTGGCCCCAAGGGGACCTCCGCTCTCCTATGTGGATCTTGTCTCCTCACACCAGAGCTGTCGCTTGGGGGCCAGAGACTCACACACTACGGTGTAGACCACTACCTGGTTGCTGGGAGGACTCCCATTAAAGATGATTCCCGGGAGCTGCCCTGTGGCCAGCGGGGCTTCCCGCCTCTCTCCTTCCTGGTCAGTCTGCTGCCAAGTGCGGCCTTTCTTAATCTTGTTTAGTCTCTCTTAAGACCCCGGGTGGGGGCTGCAGTGGGCACCCCAAGGCTGGGGCTGCGGGAAGGGAGGGGCCTGCTTTGCCTGGGGGTGTGGCCCAGCCCACCTGCTCGAAGCGCCAGCCATCGGACATGGTGGAGACCATCTGCGTGAGCTCCTCCTCCTGGCACTGCAGCACGCGGTACACGTGCTTGGGTGGGACCTGCAGGCAGAGGGGCGACGTGGAGGGCACCTGTGGGAGCGCCAGGCACCCCGGGGGTGGGAAGAGCACCTGTCCTCCCCCCACCATCTACCCCTAAGAAGGACAGAAGTGGGGGAGGGGAGATGGGAGCCATGTTCTGAGTACCTACTATGTGCCAGGCACTCGACGTGCATGTTCTCACTTAATCCCTCCAAAAACCCTTGGAGTTATGGGATGTTCATGGAAGTTCAGAGAGGGTCAGTTACTTGCCCAAGGTCACCCAGCTAAAGAGTAGCAGAGCCAGAATTGGAACAGAGGTGATACAAGTGGGAAAGGAGGAGGGGCTTAGGGGACATCCTGGGGCACTAATTGAGGCAGGTCCTCCAGGGGACGCGGGGCACCCTCTCTTCAATCTCCTGGGGCTGGGAGACGGTGCCTCACTACCCATTTCCCACCCTCCACGTCTCCCCCAGGGTGGGCAGAGAATCTCTCCAGCTCCTCCTACAGCCTGGCCACTTAGGCCTAGGGTCCAAGCTCAGAAACGCCAGCTCCAGAAGCTTGTGCCATGACCTCCAGGGAACCACCTGAGCCCATGAAGGAATAATCCCACATTCCCTCCCACAGGGCCCCCTGTACCTCCACAATGACCCCATTTTGCCTGGGAGGAAGGGAAGGGTGGGCAGTTCTCAGCACCTCTATATTCGACAAAGGAAATCAAGGTCCAGAGAGGGGTGTGATTGGCCCAAGGTCACACAGCAAACAGAGCCGAGGCAGGGAAAGAACCCAGAGTCCGTCTCCCAGTCTGCGGCTTTGCTGAACAGTTTGGGAGCTGGACAACCACTCCTCCCCTTACAGGAGAGCTTGGCCTCCCCAAGGAAAACTAGCTCTGCCTCTCCCAACCTTCCTCCTGACCCCCCTCCCCCGTCCCCGCCAGCCCCTGCCCTGGCCAGGGATGCTGGCCCGCTGCCCTGCAGCCCCCCGACCTGTGTGACGGTATAATCCTTCTCCTCCATCCGGTCTTTGATGATGCGGATCAGCGGGCCGATGTTGTAGAACTCCGCTTCCTCCAGGACCCCTGGCACAGACAGAGCAGCACCCCACCCCCGTCACTCCCACTGCCCCCGCGCCCCGTTCTCACCTTGTCCCCTCCACCTCCACCCCCTGCTCCAGTCACACAAGGGCGATAAGCCTCTGAGTTCAGGGGTCAGGCAAGAGGGAACACTTCCTTCCTTGGGCCCCACACTCTCTGTAGCAGGGGTGAGAGGCTGCCATTCAGTGGCGCTATATCCCTGCTGTGCTGAGCACAGTGACCCAGGGATGGCTGCCAGTCCTCTAGTCTGGGGCTAGCCAGAGGCAGTGGGCCCGTTGGGACTGGACCCTATGCCACAGTGAGAAGGGGCTTGGCTGGCCCCCAATTACGTGTTCCCATTTATGAAGCACACGCTAAGTGCCAGGCACCGTGCCAGGTATGTTACACTCTTTACCGCAGTTAATTCTCATCACAAGAAGTAGGTACTTTCATCACCCCCACTGAACAAACAGGGAAACCGAGGACCAGGCAAAGCAGCAGCTGTGCAAGGCCACACACCTGGCACTCGGCAGAGCTGGGATTCACACTCAAGTTCCTCTGCCTTCTAAATGCATGATCTTTGTGCATGTGCATCTCTCCAATCACTACACTTCACAGTTTGCAAAGCCCCTCCTGTGCTCGCCACAAGCCCCAGGGTCATGGAGGAAGCAGGCATTATTGTCCCCATACAGTTAAGGAGATTGAGAGTCTTAGAGACTGAGCGAGTGCGCTCTCCAGTGAAGGGGACAGCCCTCGGCCTTCGGACTCCCCTAAACTCCTGCGGGCAGAGACACTTCCTGTCCTTTCCATGACTGGACTCTGGGCTCCCCGGGGACAGGGCCCATGTCTGATGTCCCCGGCGCCCACACCCACCTAATACAGAGGAGGCAGTGAGTGAGTGCTACTGCCAGGATGCCCCCCGTGGAGCCCTGCAGATGACAGACAACTAACTCTGCATCACGGGTCCTCAGTGCCAGGCACCGTGCTAAGTGACGCACTTGCATTAGCTCCTTTTATCCTCACAGCAGCTCAGCAAGGTGGGTGCTATTGTCGCCCCGTTCCACAGATGCAGGCATGGAGGCACAGAGGGATAAGTGACTTTCCAGGTGTCACACAACTAGTCAGTTTCCTCCTGGATCCCCTGGCCCGTGGATCGGGGCTCTAGCCCTGTCTAAAGGTGCTGGGAGTGCCAGGGTTTGACAAACCCAGAACCTGTAAACAGGTGTTGGCTGTGACGCTGGAGTGTTTACCTCCCCTCCCCATGGGACCTACTCCTGGGCCCAGGCCACGCCCACGGTACCTGCTGTCCCAGGGGCTGCCGGGAAAGCTGTGGGGCTCCGCAGAGACAACGCCTACAGCGGGCTTTGATTTTGAAGCTGTGGCCTTCTGGGGAGCTACCTGGCTTCTAGATCACTGTGTCCCACAGGGGTCAGGAGGGAAGACCGTGGGCCCGAGTAAGGAGGGAGGGGCTGTGCTAGACACCTCCAGGGTACAAGCCCCAGGACTCACGACATCTGTTTTCCCAGAACTTGTCCCTAATGTAGATCACCGCCCCTCCTTTATATACACAAGTGGAGACTCAGAAAGGAGAAGTGACATGTCCAAGCTGGCCTGGCTGGGTCAGGTGACCCAGAGCCACACCCTGTGCCCTAAGGAAAAGTGGACTTGGCACCCCTGCTCCTGGCAGGGGCTCTGCCAACAAGCCTTTCTCCCAGGCATGGCTCCCCACTGTCTGCTGGGCCCGGAAGTGGGCATCTACAGGGCCACAGCCAGCCAGGCCTGGGAGGGACCAAACCCCTGCTGGAGAGCAGGCTCTGCCCACCCCTGCCTCCACCCACAACTGTGCTGCAGGGGCTGCCGGATCTGGGCGAGGAGTCACCCACTCCACCCACCTGCTGACCGTGAGCCCTCACCAGGCATCTGAGATACCCCATCACCCAGAGAAAGAGAGCCACACCTCTCCCCATGGCCATCTCCACCCACAACTGGCTTCCCAGAAGGCCAGGGGAAAGGGCATCCCTGCCCAGCCTCACTGCCTCCCTCTATCCTCTGCTTCGGTGTTTCTGTCACCTCCCCAGCAGCACCCAGTGGAAGCAAGGGCCAGTCACCTTGGCACAGTCCCTAGGCTCAGCCTGGGCACAGGCTTTGGGATTCAGTCCTGTCAGGAATGAGAAGAAGCAGGAAACATGGAAGAAAGCAGATGTCCCCTAAGGACGGCAGAAATGGCTTTGGACCTCCACAGGAGGCCCTGGCAGACTGCAGAGGGCAGGGCTACGACGTGGGCCCCGGCCAGCCCCCTGGACCAACTCACCCTCCTCAGCCATGTCCTTGTCCAGCACCAGCTTGCCATGCCGGAGGAAGTTGAGGATGGGCCCGAAGTAGGTGGGGTCACGGTCGATGAGGTAGGCCCCAGTCTCATCCTACAAAGGCGAGGGGCACAGGCAGTGAGAGAAGAGTGAGCCCCGCTCCCCTGCCTGACCTCTCACTTCAGTCCCAGTAAAGGATCAGAGGGAGGGCGGGAGGGGGCGGAGCGTCTGCTCTTCCCCAGAACAGAGTGTCCTGATGGAGTAAAAAGGCTTTGGGGTCAGATACACCTAGGTTCAAATCCTGCCTCTGCCTTTTCCTGACTGTGTGACCTTGGGCCAGTGATTTGGCCTCTCGGAGCCGCCCTCTTCTTTCCCATACTGGGGAGCACTGTGAGCATCCAGTGAGGTCTGAGTGGCACCTGACCCAGCGTAGGGCTCAGGAATTGTCCCTCTTAGAGGTTATTCCCTGAAGCCAGCCCTACACTGTCTCCACCAGATCCCCTGTCATTCTGGGGATGTTTACAAGTTTCCAAAAGAGCCACTATCTCATTAGATACCCTCAGCCTGCAGGGAGGCAGAGCAGGCATCAATACAACTCTACAGAGAGAAAACGGAGACTTCACCAGGTGAGGGGACTTGCCCAAGGTCACAGCATCAGAGGTTCAGGAAACAGGAGAGAGGGGACCTTAGAGGTCATCGCCAGGCCAGCCCACTGGGGTTACAGACAGGAGGCTGAGCAGGGAAGGGTTTGACCCAAGGTCATGCAGGAGGTTTGCAGCAGAGCTGAGATGGGAACCCACAAATGGTGCCCCAGGCCAACGCTCCTACCTGATGAAGCCCAGCTGAGAAGGCACCCCGGGATTTCTCCACCCAGCTCCCTGTACCCCAAGGCTACCCATACCCCAAAGGGCAGGGAGGTGGGGAGAAGCAGACTCAGTAACTCCTTCCGTGGTGCAGGAGTCCAGTTTGGGCAGGAGAGAATGCCCTAGGTGTCTGTCTCTCCCCACAGCCCCAAAGGAGGGGGAGAGTCCCCATCCATCAGCCTCCTGGGTTGGGAGCTCAGATCAGCGCTCAAAAACTCCAAATGGCCGCAGCCCGGCGTTGTCCTGTTGCCACGGCAATGGGCACATCCCTCACTCTCCGATCCATTTCCTTCTCCCCTCCTCCGGCCAGTTCTTCCCGCCTCCAGTTCTTCGGAAATAAACCCAGCCGGGTTTCCAGCCCCGCGGGGGGGCCAGGCTGGACAACCAGATTCCGGCGAGCTAAGGATCCCCGACCGCCGCCCACCCCGCGGGCCTCACCCGGTCAGACTGCAGCTCTTCCCCCTGGCACAGGCGGCTGAGGAAGGACTTCTGCTCGCGGCACAGCGTTTGCCGGGTGGTCAGGAACACCGTGCCCCCCACGTTGAGCCTCACCCACTTGCTCCAGCCGCCCGCCCCCGCCGGCGGCGCTGCCTCGCGGGCCTCCATCCTCATCGCTCTTCCCAGCGTCTGCATCCTCCCGGCAAGGCGGCTGGAGGCGGGCATGTACCGCGCGCTGGGCATGCCGGGAGTTGTAGTCCGCGCCTCCCCGCCTAGAGCCCCTGAGTGTGGCCAGGGGTTAGGGTCAGCCAACGCCCTCTATCCCGCCTTCTCCAGCCCCACCCTACTTTGCCCTTCCTGGGAGGCCTACAAACGGGAGTTTCTTTTCTTTTCTTTTTTTTTTTTTTTTGTGATATTACTACACTTTATTTTATTTTATTTTATTTTATTTTTTTTCTTATGTAGTCTTTATAATTACATGTATTTATGGAGCACCCAATAGATATATAGCTTTCAGGTCAACAATGTATGGGAGAAAAGTTCCATCCCATGGCAACCCTACCCTCAAAGAGTTGACTGTCTAGTAAAGGAAATGACTAATTACTATAGCATATTTTGGAAAATAATCACAGAGGTGTAGCTGAAGTTGTACAGAAGCTGAGGCCTATCAAAGACCAACTTTAGGTACAAGGAAAACTTGGAGCCCCCAGATATATGTTGGTGGGTTTTACTTCCTAGATCTCTCTTTTCTGGCTACTGATCTCCTAACCTCCCTAGTCCAAGCTACTGTCTTCTCTTGTCTTGACCACATGGCCTTCTGGTCTCTCTTTTTCCACCCTCATCATCCGTTGAGAAGCTGGAGTGATTTTTTTCAGAATGAATATCCCTCCAACTTTCTAATACGCACTCCTTTGCTTGAACCCTTTCAATGGCTTCCATTTCTCTTAGGATGGGGATCAAAATCTTAGCCGGCTGCAGTGTCTCATCCTGGCCTGCAGCTTCATCTCACGTCACCTCCTGCATTCTGCCCTTAAGCCGCCCTCCAAAGGGCCTCTTCTGCCTTAGGACTTTGGACAAGCCCCAGACCCCACCCCTCTCACTGCGAATGCAAGAGTCACTTCTTCAAAGTTTCTTAAAAAGCTCTTTGGCCAAGTTATTCTGTGTTTGGGGAAGGTCCAGTTCGAGGTCACTGGGAAAATAGTGATACCCCAAATCAGCGATCCTCCCATTTGGTCTCCACATTGTTTTCCCTTTGTCCAGTTTGGGTTATCAAACAGCTGACAGGAAAAGAAACTTCTCCCTCCCCAAATTCCTATAGCATTTACCTGTATCTGTTTTTTAATATTCTTTCATTCTGCCTTTGGGGGTGGGAGGGGGTGAGGAGAGCTGGGTTCTTTCCCCACATAAATTCTTTGAGGACCACACAGTCGGGCTTGAAAGTTGGCTCAGCACCTTCTATATTCCAGATGCTTTATGCATCTATTATATTGGGTTGGCCAAACAGTTCGTTCGGGTTTTTCCGTAACATCTTACGGAAAACCCAAATGAACTGTTTGGCCAACCCAATATTATTCATTGGTGCTCTTAGCAGCGCTGTGAGGTCGCTGTTACTGTATCCATTTTACAGATGAGGACACAGAAGTGAAGTGACCTGCTGGGCTCACACAGCTGGTGAGTGGCAGGCTGGCATGAACCCAGGTGGGTTCCAAGTGCATTTCCATCACCAAGGCCCCTTTCCTGCTCCTTGGGAAAGATTTCTCGGGAGGAAGAGTCAAGAGGGTGCTGGATGAATGTTTGGAGAACTGGGGTTTCATCCTGGCTTTTGTAGGGTGAAGTGCTGGGAGAGGTCTCAGTTTACCCATCTGTAATTCAGGAGGGGGAAGAGGGATTGGTTCTGTGGGTGCCCTTCTGAGCCAGATAACTCAGAGGTGGGACTGCTATCGTGGGCCCTGCAGGATGTGGGAAGGCAGCGGCTCCTCATGTGGTTTGGGACCAGGGAGGGACAAGGGCTGAAGGGAAGCTGTCCTCCTTATCTTCCTTTCCCTCTCACTGTTTCGGTCCTGGTCCTGGATTAAGGGGGGAGGGTCTGAGGTCCCCTCAGTGATCTCAGTGTCACACACACACAGGCCCCACACACTGGGCAGCCTGGCCCTGCATGGCAGTGGCGGGGGGCGGGTTCTGTTACCCCTCGGGCTCTGCTTTCTCCATAAACCTTTCCCCTTGGCAGGGAATGGCTCACAGCTGCTAGACTCCTGCTGCTGGGAACTTGTGTTCCCTTAAACACAAATTCAAGTGTGATCTTGAGCAACTTCCTCCCTGGACCTCGGTTTTCTCTTTTGCCAAGTGGGAATTAGAATAGTTGCTACTGGAGAACATTGTTGTTAAGATTAAATTATGTCGGTAAAACACCTGGCATAGTCCATGGCTTTTAGTATACTGAGTAAATGAATGAGTGAATGAATGAAATGGGTTATAGGATATGAACTGGCCTTGGAAGATCAGCGGCACTCCTGGCACTTGGTGAGTCCTCAAGCATTGTCAGCTAAAACAAAACCAGAGCAGGGAATATTTCTTTTCCACTTAAGGGGTGTAGGCAGGGAGTGATGTGGTCAGGTACGTAACTTGGATCACTCTGGGGGCTGCAGAGGGGATGGTTCGAAGCCCCAAGAGACCAGCCAGGAGGCCACCTGGGTGAGAAGTGGGGAAGCCCCCACCAAGGCACTGTCAACTGGGCCAGACAGGAGTGGGCGGCTTCAGTGGATACTTGGGAGGCGGAAGTGAAGGTTGAAGGGACTGGGAAGGAGGGAGGAGGAGGAAGGAGGAGGGGCCACACTGACAGCCCTGGCTTCCGGCTTGAACCAACAGTGTTTCCCTGAAGCAGGAGAGGCAGATATGGGGAGTGACCAGCGTTGAGGAGGTCGGTTTGGAGCCTGTATTTGCAGTGCCTGTGGGCCAAGCAAAAATTGTCCTGGTAGGTGTGATACCCAGGAAAGCAGCATGGACTGGAGAGGACAGGCGGGGCTGTCCCGAGCCTAGGGTGGGGAGGAACCTAGGAAGGCCCTCCCCGGGGGTGGCCCCAGTGGATGAAGAGGACGGGGCAAAGTCTGGAGAGCAAGGAACAAGAGCCATACTCCAGAGACCAAGAGGGGGCCAGTTTGAATGAACAAGTTCCTATGAGGAGTGAAAGCTGAGAAGGCAGAAGTGTAGCATCATGGAGCCGCGGGTACCCGGGGCTTGCCTAACCCAACGTGTTGCTGCAGATGTGATAAAGCCGGGGCCGGAAGTATAGAAAACTTGCACGGCGTTACTCAGCAGATGTGGAGCAGCCCCAGGTTTCTTGGGCCAGCCCTCGCCCACCTGGGGCTGCCTCTCCTGGCGAGGAGTGTGGACCACGCAGCACACTTGGACAGCATGGAGCTTTTAAGCTAAGGAGGCATGTCGTCCATGTGGCACGTGGGGAAGTTTAATCTGGCGTTGGTGCACAGTCAGGTTGGGGTGAGAGCCTGGGGCCGGGAGGGAGAAATGGGAGTGACCTGCCCAGAGCCCCCTCCTCCTCCCTGCTCATACCCTGTTTTCTTGTGTTTCCCCCACTGCTCAGTGATCATTCTGAGGACAGACACCATCCCTGGGCTGCTGTATCACACGTGTCACTGGTCCTGGCTCAGGAGGGGTGAATGGAACAAAAACCCCCCAATGCTGGGAGTGTTTTTAGGACAGGGATCGGTCTTTTTCCTTCACACTGGCTTCTGTTGTATTTTAGTTCACTGCTTCAGTGCTTCCTATGTGCCAGATGCTATTCTAAGCGCATCACCCCATGTAACAGGTGTGCTCAGGGAGACAGGTGATAGCAGGAGCTACCCTTTACTCATCTAACATGCCAGAGACCGTGTCCCAGGCATTCTGTAACAGCAGCAGCAGCAGCTGTCACCGATGGAGGGTTTACTCTGGACCAGGCCAAGCCCGTGCATAATTCTCACAACAGCCCCATGCAGTTGATCCTGTTCCCGCCTCCATCTTACAGAAGATGAGACGGAGGCTACAAGACCATGGGCCTCCCTAAGTGATGCTGGGAATGGCTACCAAGGGCAGAGCCGGCCTCCGAGCCTGTCTCATTGACTCTGAAGTCCAAGCCAACATGGAGTCCCGATGCACCCTTGCACAGGTGTTCTTAACCTCGCCAGGTACAGATGAGGAAACCGCACTCACGTGGCTGGTCCAGGGCAGACCCTCTTAGCCCAGTGCCAGGGCTCATCACCATCATGGGCTGGGGTCCTGAAAGTGTCAGGGAGGCTAGGCCAGCACTTTTGGTCCCAGGGTGGAGGGGAAGGCTTTGGATGAGCCAGTCGTACCCACCTCCTGCCTCAGAAACCCCCAGCTATCCCTAGACACCAGCATCCCCTCAGTAAGCATCTAAAATGTTCCCACCTGAAGCAACACCCTCCCTCCCACCAACCATCTTTCAGTGCCATGACTGTCTGTTGAGCACCAACTAGGTGACAGACATCAAAACACAGAGATGAAGGCGCCAGAGGCAGTCCCTGCCCTAGATGGGGCTTCGGTTTGGGGGAGGTGAGTCTGAGAGGTTTTGACAAAACATGGAGTCCCAGACTGTTCTGCTTGTAATCACAGACTGGTACTCTTCATAGTTTTATGCATGTATTCTCCATTTAGAGGATAAAACCAAACATCCCTTAGACACTTTCTCTGGAGATTGGTTACCCTGGAGGACAGCCGAACTTCAAATGCTGGCTGCTTGCACTGCCCGCTGCTGTCCCCTTCTGGGAAGAGCAGATCTCTCAGATGGTTTTTTGTTTTTGTTTTTGTTTTAAATTAATTTATTTTTTTTTAACATCTTTATTGGAGTATAATTGCTTTACAACGGTGTGTTAGTTTCTGCTTTATAACAAAGTGAATCAGTTATACATATACATATGTTCCCATATCTCTTCCCTCTTGAATCTCCCTCCCTCCCACCCTCCCTATCCCACCCCTCTAGGTGGTCACAGAGCACCGAGCTGATCTCCCTGTGCTATGCGGCTGCTTCCCACTAGCTATCTATTTTACATTTGGTAGTGTATATATGTCCATGCCACTCTCTCACTTTGTCACAGCTTACCCTTCCCCCTCCCCATATCCTCAAGTGCATTCTCTAGTAAGTAGGTCTGTATCTTTATTCCCGTCTTACCCCTAGGTTCTTCATGACCTTTTTTTTTCTTTTTTCGTAGATTCCATATATATGTGTTAGCATACGGTATTTGTTTTTCTCTTTCTGACTTACTTCACTCTGTATGACAGACTCTAGGTCCATCCACCTCACTACAAATAACTCAATTTCGTTTCTTTTTATGGCTGAGTAATATTCCATTGTGTATATGTGCCACATCTTCTTTATCCATTCATCTGTTGATGGACACTTAGGTTGCTTCCATGTCCTGGCTATTGTAAATAGAGCTGCAATGAACATTTTGGTACATGACTCTTTTTGAATTATGGTTTTCTCAGGGTATATGCCCAGTAGTGGGATTGCTGGGTCGTATGGTAATTCTATTTTTAGTTTTTTAAGGAACCTCCATACTGTTCTCCATAGTGGCTGTATCAATTTGCATTCCCACCAACAGTGCAAGAGTGTTCCCTTTTCTCCACACCCTCTCCAGCATTTATTGTTTCTAGATTTTTTGATGATGGCCATTCTGACTGGTGTGAGATGATATTTCATTGTAGTTTTGATTTGCATTTCTCTAATGATTAGTGATGTTGAGCATCCTTTCATGTGTTTGTTGGCAATCTGTATATCTTCTTTGGAGAAATGTCTATTTAGGTCTTCTGCCCATTTTTGGATTGGGTTGTTTGTTCTTTTGTTATTGAGCTGCATGAGCTGCTTGTAAATTTTGGAGATTAATCCTTTGTCAGTTGCTTCATTTGCAAATATTTTCTCCCATTCTGAGGGTTGTCTTTTGGTCTTGTTTATGGTTTCCTTTGCTGTGCCAAAGCTTTTAAGTTTCATTAGGTCCCATTTGTTTATTTTTGTTTTTATTTCCATTTCTCTAGGAGGTGGGTCAAAAAGGATCTTGCTGTGATTTATGTCATAGAGTGTTCTGCTTATGTTTTCCTCTAAGAGTTTGACAGTGTCTGGCCTTACAACTAGGTCTTTAATCCATTTTGAGTTTATTTTTGTGTATGGTGTTAGGGAGTGTTCTAATTTCATACTTCTACATGTACCTGTCCAGTTTTCCCAGCACCACTTATTGAAGAGGTTGTCTTTTCTCCACTGTACATTCTTGCCTCCTTTATCAAAGATAAGGTGTCCATATGTGCATGGGTTTATCTCTGGGCTTTCTATCCTGTTCCATTGATCTATATTTCTGTTTTTGTGCCAGTACCATACTGTCTTGATTACTGTAGCTTTGTAGTATAGTCTGAAGTCAGGGAGCCTGATTCCTCTAGCTCCATTTTTCGTTCTCAAGATTGCTTTGGCTATTCGGGGTCTTTTGTGTTTCCATACAAATTGTGAAATTTTTTGTTCTAGTTCTGTGAAAAATGCCAGTGGTAATTTTTTAACATGGCTCTGAAGAGAGCTTGAAAGTGAGACCAGACAGAGAGGTGATTAAGGGGCACAAAGTTCCCAGATAAGGATGCCAGACCAGGCTTTGTGGCTTGCTAGCTGGGTGACCTTGGGAAAATTACTTAACCTCTCTGAACCTCAGTTCCCCATATCTCAATTGGGAATAATAGTACCTAGCTCATGCAGTTGTTGTGAGGAGTCACTAAGCTAACATGTGAAGCCACATGAAGAGCACTCAGCACACTGTCCGGGCAAAGCCTCAGTAAATACTGGCTTTCGTGAAACCAATCCCGCCACTCTGTCTATGGTCGTTTGGGCCAAAGATCAGAGACTGAGCCAAAGGCTGCCCCTTAAGATCCATTCCCCATCGGCCAGGGATGAAGCAACCCAACAAACACTTCCCTGCTGGGGTCGGAGGGAGAGGCAGAGAGAAAGGCCACCCCAAATCACCCAGCTTCCAGAGCAGATCGGCTGCCATTTCCTCCTGCTAAACCCCCAAGACCTAAACGGACCTGGGAAACTCTCTACTGCCAGATAGAGCTGAAGGAACAGAAAATGCATCCTGAAGTTCTCACCTGAGCACATCACTGTGTCCTATTTTGAACATTTTCATCTTCTAATCAGCGTCCCCCACATCTGAGGGTTTTGTTCACATCTGCTGTCAGTTCCATGACTAAGATGTCATTCATCCCTGCTGGGTTTTTTGGATTCGGTACTCCTCTTCCCCACGTTCAGAATGTCAGAACATTCTGATTAGTCTCAACTCTTCCTTTTTTGTGTGTGGTTTTTCTTTTACATCAAATCCAATCCTATCACTGCCTTGGCTGACAGTTCTGCCTCTTATCTTGGAGTGGAGGTTGTTGGTTCTGAGTCAGCACCTTTTCAGGTCACCTGAGCAGAAGAACAGCATATCCAGTGAAAGAGAGTGTGTCCTGACCAGCCAGAAGTATTCAAACACGCTTCCAGAGGCCCATGGTCCAGAGTTTGCATCTCTGCTCCATGGTTCCCTGGCTGTGAGACCTCCCTAATTAGTTATGTAACCTCTTCAACTCTCACTTTACACAATTTGCAATATTTACATCATAATATTATTCATACTTCTTAGTGTTATTACATGCAGTAAATGTTAGCTATTATGACTGAGCACCTACTATGTGCCACACCTGGGCTAGAAGTATTCCAGCCCAGATGGGTATTATTATACCCATTTTACAGACGGGACTCAGAGATAACTGGTCCACAGACTTGAATATCTATAAGATAACAAGTATGCCACAATGCATTTACCTGGAACTTCCTCTAATTTGTCAACAAATATTCACAGAGCCTGCCCCAAGTGCTCGATTTTAGCGTTTCCAAAATGGAGATGCGGACCCTACTCCCCTTGAAGAGCCCGTACTGTGGGCCTGTAATGTCTGCAGACTCCAGGGGGCGCCATTCGCATCGCGGAAGGGCAGCCAAGGGTCTGGAGGGAGGTATGCCTTTCTCCAGTTTGCACAAAAGTGCAGCTGGGTTTGAACGTGCCGCTTTCCCAGCCTGGGGCCCGGCTGGAAGCCCTCAGCCTGCGCGCTGCTCTCTTCCACCAGCGGGCGGGGGCTCAGTGGGCTCCCGGCCGGTCTCGACCCTGCGGGACTGTGGCCGGCGATTCGGCTTCACCGGCAGGGGGCGCACCAGTCTGCCCAGGTCCTTGGGGGCCCTAGCACTGTTACTATTATTCTGTATTTTGATGCTAAAAGTCTAAGAGTTGGTCAATAGGAACTCCTCTAAGCTGGCTCCTGTATCCTTTTTTTAAAAAATACTATCTTAAATTAAATGCTTCACCTTTTAAAAAAATTGTGGTAAAATACACTTAACATAAAACTTACCATTGGGCTTCCCTGGTGGTGCAGTGGTTGAGAATCTGCCTGCCAATGCAGGGGACACGGGTTCGAGCCCTGGTCTGGGAAGATCCCACATGCCACGGAGCAACTGGGCCCGTGAGCCACAATTACTGAGCCTGCGCGTCTGGAGCCTGTGCTCCGCAACAAGAGAGGCCGCGATGGTGAGAGGCCCGCGCACCGCGATGAAGAGTGGTCCCCACTTGCCGCAACTAGAGAAAGCCCTCGCACAGAAACGAAGACTCAACACAGTCATAAATAAATAAATAAATAAATAAATAAATAAATAAATAAAAGAACGTGAATTTCTTAAAAAAAAAAAAACAAAAAACTGACCATTGACGTGGTCCAGAATATGCCACTGTGGGAGAACAATTATTTTGAGCTGAAGGCATTTAAGAGTAGGCTTTTTTCCTGAACTACTTTATCAGCCTAAAAGCAGAGACTCCCCAAAATCTCAAAAGAACGTGTCGTAAATCCCCTCTCCAGGGGCAACCAGGGAAAATTGACTCATCCTTGGAGACTGCAAGTCCAAACAACCCCTTAAACAGACATTGTCTCAAAACTAAGGACCCATTTATCTTTCCTAAAAGTAATTTGTGGGCTTCCCTGGTGGCGCAGTGGTTGAGAGTCTGCCTGCCAATGCAGGGGACACGGGTTCGAGCCCTGGTCCCGGAAGATCCCACATGCCGCGGAACAACTAGGCCCGTGAGCCACAATTACTGAGCCTGCGCGTCTGGAACCTGTGCTCCGCAACAAGAGAGGCCGCGATGGTGAGAGGCCCGTGCACCGCGATGAAGAGTGGCCCCCACTTGCCGCAACTAGAGAAAGCCCTCGCACAGAAACGAAGACCCAACACAGCCAAAAAAATTAATTAATTAATTAAAAAAAAAAAAGAAATCATATACAGAAAAGTAGAAAGTGTCCCCCCCATCTGTGCCACACTGTTCCCACCCATCCCCATAGGTAGTCAGTCTCATTAAATAAAGTTTCTGGTTTATTCTTCCTGTATTCCTTTTGCAGGAATTACAGATACATGCATATTTTCTTATTGCCCCTTCTTTCTTACACAAAAAGTAGCATCTTTTCCACTGCTTTTTTGCACTTAACAATACAGCCTAGAAATCAGGCCACATCATTTTGTAGAGATCTTCCTCACTCTTCTCACATCTGTACAGCTCTCCATTGTATGGATGTACCAGAGTTTATTCAACCATTCTCCTATACACGTATATTTAGGTTGTTTCCAATATTTTACAATGACAAATACTGTACTGCTGTAATAAGTAACCCAATTATGCATGTGTTTTCATATTGTTGGAGGTGTATCTTCAGGGAAAATTCCTGGAAGTGGGATGGCTGGTTCACAAGGTAAAGGCATATAGTTTCATTTAGTATCTATGTGATTTTTCAAGCCTTTCATGGTTCAGAAGTGGGGAAAAGCCGCAAGAGGCAGGAGTGAGAGGGAGTGGAGGCTGACAGGGGAAGAAGGTGAGAAGAAAGAGTGGACAGGAGCCAGCCTCCCTAGGGGCTGCACCATTGCACTGGTTCCCAGAAGCCTCCCTGGTACTCAGCTCACCTAGGGACTTCTGGAAGCCCCTCCCACCTCATTCTGGGCCACAAAATTCTGCAGTTTATCACATGCTTGCACCTAATTATTGTGCATGGTTTTTAGCACTCAGTGATTGCCTCCTTCCTTGCATTCTTCTCTGCCAACTGCTATTATGTTCTTTAAAGAGAGGAAGTACATCTTTTTTAAAAAAATTATTTATTTATTTGGCTGCGCCGGGTCTTAGTTACAACACGCGAGATCTTCATTGTGGTCTGCGGGATCTTTAGTTGCGGCATGAGGGCTCTTAGTTGTGGCATGCAGGATCTAGTTCCCTGACCAGGGATCGAACCTGGTCCCCCTGCATTGGGAGCGTGGAGTCTTAACCACTGGACCGCCAGGGAAGTACATCTTTTATAGAGTCCTGGAGAAACGTATCAGAGTGCACATGTAGCCTGGCAAGCCAGTTAGGCTCTGGTTCCATTATTCCTCACCTGTGAGCAGAGGTGTGAGCATGTGTGCATGTGTGAGTGTGCTTGTATGGGGCTTCTGAAACCCCCCCCCCAGACAGAACCCCCACTCCCGCATCTATGACCCCCTCCCCAGTTCTGTCTCACAATGTTGAAATCATGCCATCCAGAATTCCAATCCCAGCCCTACCCTTCCTGGGACCTCAGGCGAGTCACCTGACCTCTCTAAGCCACCACCTTCCTTACCTGTAAAATAGGGGATATAATAACACCCATTTCTCGGGGTTGTTGGATTAAGTGGGTACAAAACACTTAGCATCCTCCCTGGACATGGAAAGTGCTACGTAAAGAGGGATTATTAGGGCCTTTCTTAGTCTGGCTGGGATATTTATGTATATGTCAAACAGGGACTTTCCTGGAGGTCCAGTGGTTAAGACTCTGCAGGGGGCACAGGGAACTAAGATCGCACATGCCATGCGGCGCGGCCAAAAAATAAATAAATGAATATGTATACGTCAAACATCTGTGAAGCCCTGACCCGTCACTGTGCTGGGCCAGGAAGAGAACCATGAATAAAATATGTTACTCTCAAGGGCGTCCAGGCCAGCACAGGGAGGCAGGAGCGACCTGAGTAGGACAGAATCTTAGCAATGAATAATGCATGTATGTAGGGCTTACTGTGCAGGCTCTGTTCTCAGTGCTTGTATGAATCTGATCCTGTAAGGTGGGTACTGGATTATTCCATTACAGATGAGGAAATCAAAGCACACTCACAGCCAGGGACCTGGAGGTCCAGATGCCTCCAGAGGCTGGGCTTTAAACCCTATCCCCTGCTGCTTCTCTACATGGAGCGAGGGGGAACGGTCCAGGGGATTCAGAAAGGGGTTACTGGCCTGTGCAGAGCTGCTTCTCACACCCAGAACCACCGACTCCACCCTCTCCTGTTCCATTTCATCTCTGATACCCCTCGCCACACCTGCCATGGTCTGTCTGTCTGTCCGCCCCTCTCCACTAGGACAATTCCCCCTCTCAGAGTCTGTCTTTATCCTCCATGCCCCAGATCCTGGTACAAGGCCTGTCCCTGAGGGTGTGTGCTGGAATTAACGACTGGACAGGTTGCATCTATGTGTCTTGGGCACAGGGCCGGGGGACGGGGTGGCGGTGACTCGGACCAAGGCAGTGGGAATAGAGGCAGAAATCACGGGCCTGGGTGTTGATTGGCTGTGGGGAAGGGAGGCCAAATCTGGAGAACTGGCTGCCGGGTCTGGGCACAGGTGACCCCTGTGTGGTGGCCATGCACACCGAGACAGGGGACATGGACAGAGGACCAGGGTGAGGGGCCCAGCAGGCAGCGGACACCGGGATCTGAGCCCAGCGGGCTGCTGGAAGCCCTGGTTCAACACAGTGGTTTAAGGCCTAGAATAGGGGGCATTATCCAGAGAGAATGGGCCCACCTAGAAGCAGGTGGAGACTCTGCAGAACACAGATAGTAACTGGGAAGGACAGTTGGCAAGGATGATTTGGAGTTGCAAGGATTCGAGGACTGGAAAGTCACAGCAATGGGGGCCATTTAGCTTAGGGGCAAACTGCCGCCACAATAAAGTGATGAAACAGAGCTACAGAGAGTTCGGGTACCCTCAGTACACTGTGCCCCACCCTCTGTTAAATTTGGGGGTGCTTAAAATTATAAAGCTTCAGTTAACCTGAAAATTTCATCTTCTCCCGAATGACTCATTCTCCATGTGTTAAGGATAATAAAGCTCCATCTGCTTATATAATGACTAGTTGGGGTTATTTCCAGTAGGAATGACCTACAATAGAAAACGCCTTAGAGCTTTCCCTTATCTGACATCACACCCACCCTGTGTGTGACAGGGCAGTTTGCTCCCGTTTTCCAGATGCGATGACTGAGGAAGGGTCTGGAAGGCAGAACTTCTGGGGCCTTGAGAAGTGCCAGGACCAAATAAGCACATCGCTTTGTTGTTCAGCCCACTGCGTGCGGTGGGGGCTTCTTCGGGCCATGATCCCTGGAGGCAACGAGCCAGGGAGTGGACATAATCCAGTGCAGCTGGTGAGACAAGGTTGGCAATCTTCCAACTGTTCCCGACACAGAGGGGGTGCTCGGCAAATATCTGCCAAGTAGACAAAAATTTCATCATCCCCGTTGTCCGATGTTGCAAGTTCCTGCCTGGAACACATGGGGCGGGTGGGACAGGCGCTGGCATAGGCCTGGACTCTGCAGGGAGTGGTTAATTAATTATTCTGGGAGCTCAGACATGCAGGAGGCAGGGCAGGGCTCAGGGCGGCCCTGGGTCTTTCCTAGCCAACTCCTGCAAAGTTAAACCAACCACAGCTCCGAGAAACCTAGAAAGGCACGCCTCCATCTCCCTTCTCCCGCTTCTGAACCTGTCCAGATCCATGGAGAACCTTCCCAGGAGGAAAAAGCCCCAGCTCAAATCAGCTGGGGTTCCTTGCTAGCAGGGTAGGGATAGTGGGTCTGGGGAGGGGGGTGGTAGCCTAACCAAATCTCCTTGCTTAAATCTCACGACTCAGCTCAAGGTGTCCCCTTGTGGAGCCGGGGAGACACTTGGCCACCTTCCATGAGCTTGCCATGTGTGTTTCCAAACCCTGAGTTCCACTCCCTTCTCCCCTTGATCCTGAAATTGGGAAAACCAACTCAGGTTTTCCTAACCCACTGGAGAGGCTCCTACCCTGAGAATTCTAACTCCAGTTAGGCTCCTCTCTCAAAATAGCTGTGTGCCCTTAGGCAAATCACTCAACATCTCTGAGTCTGTTGTAAAATAGATCATTTCGCTATTTCTCTCTAAAAATATACCACGGGCCAGTTTCTCCTTCCTGGCTGGGAGGCTTTTCCAGGACAGGGACACAATTCTCATACTCATGTTCCCCGCCCCGCCCTCCACCCCACCCCCACCCCCCCACTCCCCGCCACAATGCTGGAGGTACAGGAGGCACTGAACATGATGAATAAGTAAAAGCCCTTTAAAAAATAACAAGAACACTTGATATTGACCCTGTGCCTGCCACCAAGCTAAACAGTTTCTATGGATTCTCTCACTGAACCCCCATATTGCTCAAGGAAGGTACGATTACTCCCATTTTAAAGGTGAAGAAACTGAGGCTCAAAGAGGCTCAGCCATGTGTCCAAAGTCAGGCAGCCTTGCATGGGGCAACAGAGCCAGAAGCCAGATCAGAGCCTCACATGTGTTTGCTGACAAACCAAGCTCCTCGAAGAGGCAGAGACATTTCCAGCAGAGAAAATGAGGTCTGTCTGAAACCAGCACGAAAGGAAGTTTCTAAACTGTTAAATTCAGCCCCCAGGGGAAGGGGTTTATGATGGGCAGACAGGGGTCCCCTCCACGTGGGGATCCCTGTCTACACTGGTCCTGACTGCTGTGGTCAAGTGTGGCCACTGCTCCTACAGCATTGGTGCTTAACTGGGGGGTGATTTTTGCCTCTCGGGGGATATCTGGTCGTATCTGGAGACATTTTTGGTTCTCACAACTGGTTGGTGCTGCTGGCATCTAGTGGGTAGAGGCCAGAAACGCTGCTAAACATCCTCCAATGCACAGGACAGTCCCTACAACAACAAAGAATGATCCAGTCCAAATGTCAGTCGTCCTGAGGTTGAGAAACCCTGAGCTGGAAAGATGGGGCTCAGCACGGGGCTCTTGGCCAAGTCCTTGTCTGAAATCCCTTCTTCTGAAGTATGTATTATTCCCATTTTATAGATAAGAAAGCTGAGGCTCAGAGAGGTGAGGCCTACTTTAGACCTCTTATTCAGAAAACCAGGATTCTGTCCTGTTGGTCCCCCACAAATCCTGTGGTCTTAGGAGACACAACTCAGCCTCAGAGGAAATGTGATGGGGACTACAAGTGAGAAAGAGTCAATTCTGAGAAATCTGGGTCTGGTTCCAGCTCTGTTGTGAACACATTACGTGACCTTGGGTAAGTCACTGCCCCCTCTGGGTTTTTTTCCTTCTAGGGTTCCCCCCAGTACTGGCTGACACCTGGCCCTTTGCTACCAAGAGGTGCTCTGGGAGCTGGAAGATGGGGAGGGGTAACCCAGGTTCTGACAGGGGGAGCCTGGGGCCTTCTCAGACACCCATGTCTACGTCTGCACAAAGACAAACGCAGAGGGAGGAGAACAGAGCCCCTATTGGGGAAGCCTTGGGGGAAGGGTTCTCCTTGAGCAGAAAGGATCAAACCCCCAGATTGCCCGCCCTCAGGTAGCTCCCAGAGGTTAGTCTCCAAGTGTGACTCTCAGAGTCGAGAGCTAGATTCTCCTCCAATTTGGCTAAACTCTGCCCTTCTCCAGAACATCCTGGCTGGGCTGACACAGTACTCCACAGCGTGGGATAGCTTCCCATTAAGTTCTGGAACCATCTCTGTCTTTTTTTTTTTAGAATGTTTTTTTTGCTTATCTCTTTTAAATTTTATTTATTTATTTATTTTTGGCTGTGTTGGGTCTTCGTTTCTGTGCGAGGGCTTTCTCCAGTTGTGGCAAGTGGGGGCCACTCTTCATCGCAGTGCGCGGGCCTCTCACTATTGCAGCCTCTCTTGTTGCGGAGCACAGGCTCCAGACGCGCAGGCTCAGTAATTGTGGCTCACGGGCCCAGCTGCTCCGCAGCATGTGGGATCTTCCGGGACCAGGGCTCGAACCCGTGTCCCCTGCATTGGCAGGCGGATTCTTAACCACTGCGCCACCAGGGAAGCCCCACCATCTCTGTCTTGAAATGAGATGTATGGCTTACCTGCAGTGGGGGGTTTG
Source organism: Balaenoptera acutorostrata (assembly GCF_949987535.1). Classification (NCBI taxonomy): domain Eukaryota; kingdom Metazoa; phylum Chordata; class Mammalia; order Artiodactyla; family Balaenopteridae; genus Balaenoptera; species Balaenoptera acutorostrata. The sequence goes on from NC_080074.1 coordinate 11,393,072, forward strand.
GGTGTGATTCTAGACAGAGCACAGCAGATTCACCTTAAACAGCCCAAAAGCCAGAAGGGAGACCCCAGCCATAGAAGTAGAAGTAGAAGACAGTTCGCTGGGAGACATTCAGTCACAGGACTGGAAGGGCTCTGGGACCCCAGCACCGCTCAGAAGGCAGGGACAGCGTCCTCAAGACCCTCCGGCTCCACGAAGCTCCCTCGCTGGGCATGTTGGAACCACTGGCCAAGGAGGCGAGGAGAGCTGAGGCAGCCTCAGTTAGAAGGATTTAGCACTTGACTGTTTTATTTCTCAACAGAGGGGAGGTGGGGCTCCAGCTCGGCACCACGTGGGCAGCTCCCCTCCCCCTGCTCCCGCCACCACCTTCTCTGCCGCCTCCACTGAGAGCCCGCGAGGCAGCGGAATTGCTGGCCTCTGGGATGTCACCCTAAGCGCCACCTGGGTTGGAGGAAGAAACCCTATACTGGTCAAAGCAGAGTCAGAACCACCAGGCTGGGCACTGCTGGCGGCTGGGTGTCACCCGAGCTTCCTGTGTCCCGCCACGCCTCAGTGGGTCTTGCCCCGGCCCTCGGAGATGACGTCTTCGGGCTGGGCGCGCATGTACCACTCCACCCAGGAGCCGTCATAGAGGGGCACATCGGGCTTGCCGCAGAGGTAGGCCCCCAGTGCCACATGACAGGCTGTGACGCCGGAGCCGCACGTGGCCACCAGGGGCTGGGACAGGTCCACCTTCTTGTCCTGGAAGAGGAGGCGGATCTCCTCGGGGCTCTTCTCCAAGCCCTCCTTGGTCAGGAATTCCGTGAAGGGGATGTTGATAGTGCCGGGGATGTGGCCGGGTTCGATGCCTGCAGCGGGAGAGCAAGATGCAGGGAACAAATACAAGGGCAGTATGAATGGCCCCTGCAGTACTGAGAGCCTTCCACGCAGCCACGGTGCTAAACCCTCTATAAGCATCGTCTCATGCAGTCCTCACCGCCAGGAAACCCGGGCACTGTTTAGAGGAATCCCCGTTTTACAGGCGGAGATGCTGAAGTTCGCAACTGTCCAAAGTCACGCATCTAGCAAACTGCTGCCTGGAATTTGAACCCAGGCCTCAGCTCTCAACCCAGGGTGGCTACTGTCAGAGGAGGGCTGTGCCCATACCTCGAACCCCACCAAGCAAAGCACGCTTCCCCTCCCTGCCGGACCGATGTGGCACATTTGGCCAGGTCTGAGGCTGTGGAGTGGGGACGATGGGGACGGTGATATTCTCCACCGATTTAGACGGAGCCTGTACCCAAATCAGTTCGGCCACCTTGACAACAGGCCTGCTGGGTGTTTACTGTTACCTCCCATTTTACGAATGAGCAAGCACGCTTGAGGTAAGCATTAAGCACCCCTGTAAAGAGCCACAGCCAGGGAAGCACATGTTAATTTTATCACTTCCCGTTTCTTGAGTGCATCCTGTGTGTGCAAACACGGAGCTAAGTGCTTTACACACTTGCTCTCATTTGACCCTCACTGCATCCTTTAAGCTCTGTGTTCTGCCCTGACATTGACATGCAGAAGCTGCAGTTCAGAGATTAGGTGACCTGCCAGATGTCACACAGCCGGTGCAACCTGGGGCAGGGCTCTGAAGCCAGGTGCGGCTCTGGCTCACTGCCCTATGTTGCTCCACCACCCAGGGGGCTGAGCTGAAGTGCCCCACGGGTTCAAGGCGGCATCCCTATTAGGCTGAACCATCTTAAACCGCCACCGATGTAGGTTCAAAAATGTTTGGCTAGCATAGCACAGGGAGATCAGCTCGGTGCTTTGTGACCACCTAGAGGGGTGGGATAGGGAGGGTGGGAGGGAGGGAGACGCCAGCGGGAAGAGATATGGGGATATATGTATATGTATAGCTGATTCACTTTGTTATAAAGCAGAAACTAACACACCATTGTAAAGCAATTATACTCCAATAAAGATGTTAAAAGAAAAAAAAAGGTTGGCTATCAGCAGTTTCCTGCCGCTTGACCTTATGTCAACAGCTCTGCAGGGTTCCGTGTAGCAGGGACCTTGTGAAATCACCAAACGTCTCTGGGGTATTGACTCCGTCTGGCTACCGGGTTAGTCTTCAGGACGTGCTGGGAGCGGGGATGGTCCTTGCCCTCAGGTCACCCCAAACGGTGCCAGGACAGGGTGAACCCAAGCTACTCTAGAAACAAAACAGAAGCTCCATCGAACCCTGACGCAGGGGAACGGGGGATGCCCTTCAGGGAGAGCTCCCCAGAGGAAACGGCAAGATCCTTGCACCCTCCTCGAAGCAGACACGAGACAAATGGCTGGGGGATTACTGGCTGCTCACTGCAGTTAAAGGTACTGGAATTCAATGCCTGGCTGCTTCCTGAGATCTGGGGCAAGGTAGCCATTCTAAGGTTCCATTTCCCCTTCGGTATGATAACAGTACCCATCTTGTGGTACCCATCATTAAAAAGCTCACACCAAAGTGGCCACTGACCCACCTGCGTTGTGGGGACCCCTCCCGACCTCTGCTCCTTGCCCGGGGAACCCAGCCCACGGGCAGAAGGCCCTGCCCCAACCCAGGCGGTCAGCCACACTCTATTCAGTTTCTGCTCCAACCTGGGGCAGCTACCTCCCTCTCTACTTAGCGCCCCCCTATCCTGCCCTCTGCAAGACTTTGGTCCCTCTGAGGGCCTTTCACTCTCCACCCCAGACTCCTCTTCCCCGGCTTCATCCTCCTCAGAGATGGTCCTAGACCTGATCAAGCCCCCTCTCTTTGGGGCTCTTCCCCAACTGGGCCTGCCCACCCCTCCTATTTGGCAGTGACCCCTACATCCATAGTACTGGGGTGGGGCTGTTTGGGTTCTCACACTTATACTGGGCCCCCTGGGTTCCCAACTAGTTTGGGGTGGAGGTGGGACAAGTATTATTGCCCCCACTTTAGAATAAAGCCAGTGAGGCGACTAGAAACCAATTCTCGGCCCCCTACCCCACGCGGTGGCCTTTAAAGGCAAGGGCGGGACGAGGGCTCAGGGTGCGCCTGACCCCGCACCCCAGGGACCTCCCGGGCTCCTCGCACATCGGTTACCTTCTCGGGGCTCGGGCTCGGTGCCCCGGAAGCGGCCAGCGGCGCGGGCATCCACCACCTGGAAGCGCCGGGATTCGAGGTTCTCCTTGATGTCCTCGTACGCCTTGACGTAGGCGGGGTCCAGCACCGCGTGGAACTCTGCGGGCTCCGGGCGGCTCTTGCCCGCGCTCAGCGGGAGGCCCTGGCGCAACCAGTTGCGGAGGCCGCCGTCGAGAAGCGACACGGTGCGGTGGCCGAAGGCGCGGAACATCCACCAGACGCGCGGCGCTGCGTAGAGGCCCTGATCGCTGGCGTCGTAGACCACGACGTGGGTAGAGGCGCTCACGCCCAGGCGGCCCGCGTACTCGGCGAAGTGCGCAGCCCTGGGCAGCATGTGGTCGTAGGGCGACGTGCGGTCGCTGCACTGGTCGATGTCAAAGAAGGCGGCGCCAGGGATGTGGCGCTCCTCGAACTCGCGGTGCGCGTCGCGGCCCAGCTTGGGCAGGTACCAGGAGGCGTCAAGCAGCTGCAGGGGCTGCCCGGCCCGCGGGGCCCGGAGCGCTTCGGCCACCCACTGCGCCGACACGAGCGCGCGGAAGAGCTGCTGCGAGGCCATGGCGGCGGCGACACTGGGGCTGCAGGCCTGGGCGACAAGGAGGATGTCAGGAGGGAATCGAGGAAGAGGCCGGCCGGGCCGGGGGTGGGAAACGCCTGTGCCGCTGGGACTGGGGCGGGGCTGGGGCCAGGGCCGGAAGGGGCGGTGGAGCCCAGGGAGGTCAGAGTCCAGGGAACGTGGAAAACCAGCGGTGGTGAACCCAGAAGCAGACGTCGGTCACCGGGACCTCCCCTCCGTTTTCCTGCTAAGCCTTGGATATATACACAGAGCAGTGACCGAATGACCGTGACCCCTTGGAGGGGGCCAGGCGGGGGCCCTCACAGGTACTTGCTGCGGGGTGGATAGGGAGAGGGCCCAAGCAGGGGAAGGCCCCGCTGGCACTTTAAGGCAAGTAGGGGCAAAGTCCCTCCCTAAGATGTAGCTCAGCTTTGCTTGCAATCAACCAAGGTCCCTGGTGGAATTCACTCATTCATCAATCATTTATATAAGCAGCCTCAGAGGAATAGCAGCTGGAATTTACTGAGTCCTCCCTATGTGCCCTTTAATTCTCACACCTTACACCACTGCAGGACACAGGGTAGGCTCTCAATTATTTGCTGCATGAGTGGCCTCGAGAAGGTTGCTTTTCTCCTCACTGTTTCACAGAGGGGACAATGAAGTTCACAGAAGTGCACTAACTTGACCAAGGTCAACAGCTAAGAAGCAGTGGTGGTGCCAGGCTTCACACCAGGCAGTCCAGCAAGGTCAGGTTTTGCCCCTGGAGTTTCCTCTCTGGAAATAGTGACTTAGGGCCTCACTCCCTCCCCCGCTCCTCTCCCTTGCGGGCCAGTAGCTCAGAGTACAGCAGTTCACCAGCGCACCGTGACAAGTCAACTCACGGCCTTCCAGGGCAGAGATGCTCCAGAGATGCTCCAAACGTGCGGAGCGCCTAGGCAAGCCCCTCCCCCCACCCCCTCCACCCCGCCCACCGTCCGCCCTGTCCATTAGGTGCCTTTGGGCAGGGTAGAGAAAGGTGCCCCTTCAGCCAGGCAGAGGCAGAGCCTCACCAGGGCATGGGGCTGGGTGAATGGAGTGTGAGCTGCAAGTCAGCTCCACTCACCCCCCAGCTGTGCACCCCCCGTGCAGGGCGCAACCTTGCATTCATACCAGGCAGCCCTGCCGCCAAGGGGAAGGGGGTGGGCAGAGAACGGAGCGTGTTGTGGAGTGCCGCTGCGGGCCATACACTAATGAGCACCACAGCCTTCAGTAGTGACTATGTGGGGTTGCCTGTTTCTGAATAAGACCACTGGTGGCTAGAGATATAAATGCCTTGCCCTCGGTCACAGAGCTGGTCAGGGGCAGCCTCAGGATTTGCAGCCAGGTTGCAACTTCTCAGGCTAGACTTCTTCCCCAGCCCCGGGTCAATGACGACCAGGGCCTAAGGAGTCCACGGAGGGATTACCTGGTGCCCAGCGCCCTCCTGCAGTCTCGCTGCAGCCTGGCTTTTAGGAACCATGTTTTCCACGTGGCCAGGCCCTATGCTGGACACTGAGAAACTCTTGCCTTTGTCCGGCCCTGGGAGTTAAGGCAGCCACAGGCCTGCTCAAGAGACAACGTAATTGCAGAATTTCTGGAGTTCAGTGGGAGCACAGGGGGGCCACTAGCTCACCTGGGGTGGGAAGGCTGGGGAAGGTGGGAGGAGGGGGAAGTCCAAACTGATTTGATGCGCTCAAACTGGAAACCACAGTTTGACCTTCAGGGTGAGGCTGCCAAAGAGGCTTTGGCTAAGGGGCGGTCCCAGTGCCTGTGGATTCTGCCGCAGCTAGATAATTTCGGGGGATACAGCGGGCCCCTACTTGAAGACCCCATTGTGAACCACAGCAGCCCCTGCCCCCTCCCCATTCTTGAGGCTCCTTGGTGTTTTCCCCAAGGATCCATTTAGAGTGGAAAGAACCCTGATTTTGGAGCCAGAGCCCCTCCAAATCAGTGCAAATCCCACTCCCCTGCTTAACTAGGAGTGTGAAAGCGGGCATGTGAGGGTCCCTGCGCCATTTCCATTTCTTATAGTGGAGCTTCCAACCTTCACTTCTTACAGTGAAGGTTAAATAATGAACGTTGAAGCGCCACCATAATGCCCTGCAAATGGCTGGTTTTAATCATCATTAAAAACAGCTTCATAAAAATCCCATTATTTCTTCAAAGTTACTTCATAGGTGGCCTTTGAACCATCAGCAGCAAGTCTAGAATCTTAAGAGTTTCAGGATTGAGTGGGACTTCAGAGGTCTGAGGTCATCCTGCCACACACACACACACACACACACACACATACACACACTGCCCCCTATGCTGGATTGGCAGTTCTCAGAAAGGACCGTGGGAGGTAGAGGAGGTTCCGGAAGACCAGGCTGTGTGTGTCACTGAAGGGTGTGGACCAGGTCCCCATGCGCTTGGCAGGCCTGGATGGCTGTAGGTGGGACTGCTCCGGGAGTCGAGGACCCCAAGACAAGCAGGACAGCCCCAGGCCCATCTCCAGAGTGTACACAACTGTGCTAGGGGAAGGGTGAGTCCCAGGCTGCCATCTGGGGTGGGCCCTGGAATAAGAGGGCTCCAGTCAGACTGGGCATTCTGCAAGGCCTTCCCCAGTCTCGTCTTTCCTGGCACCCTCTCTCCCTTGACTGCAAAGCACAAAGCTCAGAGGATTCCCCGGGTAAACGCTTAACAAAGTATGAATTTTTGCAACTTTCGGTGAGAATATAATTGTTTCAGAATAAAAAGAATTTTTTATAGTGGGATGAGAAGAGCATTCCGGGCATGTATAACAGCATATGTAAAAGCTGAGTAGGGGCAGTGGTGTCCCCACCAGCTCGCAAGAACCAGTTGTTAGATTTTCAGGAATTAGGCCAACTGGTTGTTAAACGCAGCCACTGTTAAAAATTAAATTATATACATTTACAATGAAATAGGTTAAATTAAGGACAAAGGCAGTTTTTTAAAAGTCTGTGGCTTCAGGGATGAGCAAGGTAAACAAAAGCAGCCCCTGCCAGGTGGGTTTCCGATCCGGGATTAACAAACAGCCTGGCCTCAATGCCACCGCAGGCCGCTAGGCAACTCGCTGGGCCTCTCTCTCCCGTCTTTAAATAAGTTTCTGGCCTACTCCGCAGGGTTGTCGTGGGAAGTAAGTGACCCCCGTGGGAGTACCCAGTAAAGTGCCTCGCCAAGCAGGCCTTGACAAATGTTAGTTTCGTTTCACTCTAGCAAGTTCTTTGCCAGTTTGTCCTCCTGGAGCCTCTGGGTCAGCTGGCCTCCCTGGCTTCTCCGTCAGGCTTTATTAGTCCTCCTCCCTCCTACCCTCGCTGCTGGCACCAGGTGATCCCGCCCCCCCAGGTCCCCCTCCCCCTGCCACTCACCCCGACCCCACCCTGGGGGCCGCCCCCAGCTGCCGCGGACAGCCATCCTTAGGGTGAAGCCAGGGGTGTGCCTTCCCTCCGAGACTGCGGCCCCCTGCGCCGCTCAGGCCCCGCGGGGGAGCCCGGCGCCGCGCACCCCGACGATCGACCTCCCCCTAAAGAAAGGCAAGCGCAGCGCCGCAGCAGTTACCCCAGTCTCGGGCTCCCGGCTTCTGGGTTCGGCCATGGCCCCGCGCAGAGCGCCCCCTCCCCGCGCTCTCAGCTGTCCCCCGCTCCCGCCACCAACCTGCGGCCGGCCAAAGGGAGGAGACTCCGGCACAGCCCACCGCCGAGGCCACTCGGAACCTCAGCTGCCGGCGCCTTCCACTGGTCAGGCCGTGGCGGGGGGGAGATGCCCGCGCCGACCAACCCCGCTCCGCGCCGTCCCCGCACTGCCCGGCGCCCCCGGCGCGTCCTCGGGGGTCCGAGAGGCGCCACGAGCCCGGGGGGTGGCCGGGGGCGGGCGCGGCGGGGCGTCGGGGGCGCGGGGCAGGGCGGGCGGCGCGCGATCCACCCCCGGGCGGCGGCGCGATGGTGTGGGCCGGCCGGGGAGTTGCGGGCTCAGGGTTTGAACCTGCCAACTTCTCCAGCCGGCAGGGGCGAGCGCCGGGGAGGCGGCGAGGGCGAGTGAGTGCGGCGGCGTGGGGCGGAGGCAGGCGCCCGGGCCGCTCGGGATTGGGCCGCCGACCGGACCACCTGCCACCCAGGGGAGGGTCCCGGTGGCGAGAGCGGGGCGGGGTGCCCCGGGAACCCTGGACCCAACTGGGGCAGAGGGCACTGGACCGGGCCGGACTCAGGCATTCAGGAGGCGGGCGAGCCCAGGTTGCTGAGAGGCCGCAGGAAGGTTTGCTAGACGAGAGGCGGGGGCGAGGGCGTGTGCGAACCCTTCCCCATGCGCCCACTCCCCTACCCTCCCAGGAAAGGGGGCTCTAAGCCCAAGATGCCTTCTTCCCCCATCTTGGACATCTTTTCGCCGCACTTTCTGGCAGGATCCTGAGGGCGAGTATTGTAGCTTCTGGGGCCAGACACCCTCCCCGCCAGCTCACCCATCTGGAGCCCGCTTGCCCCACCCCCTTCTGCGCGGGAGGGGGGCGCAGGGAGCGGCGGAAGCAGGCTTTCCTTAGGGAATCTGCAAACCTAACCCCACTGCCTGATTGCTGTAAACATGACACCCGTGGGGGAGTGCAGTGGGCAAAAAGCTCCTCCTCCCAGGCCCCACCCCACTGCACCCACAGTCCTCATGCCGGTCTCTTTCCTGGTTCCCACCCGCGCCAGGTGATACGGAGAGCTGAAACCATGGTTCAGCAGGTGCTGTACCGGGCGCTGGTCTCCACCAAGTGGCTGGCGGAGTCCGTCCGGGCTGGCAAGCTGGGCCCTGGCCTTCGAGTGCTGGACGCCTCCTGGTACTCGCCGGGCACCCGCGAGGCCCGCAAGGAATACCTAGAGCGCCATGTGCCCGGCGCCTCCTTCTTTGACATAGAGGAGTGCCGGGACAGAGCGTCGCCCTACGAGATGATGCTGCCCAGCAAGGCGGGCTTCGCCGACTACGTGGGCAGCCTGGGCATCAGCAACGACACGCATGTGGTGGTGTACGATGGTGACAACTTGGGCAGCTTCTATGCGCCGCGGGTCTGGTGGATGTTCCGTGTGTTTGGCCACCGCACCGTATCCGTGCTCAATGGTGGCTTCCGGAACTGGCTGAAGGAGGGCCACCCGGTGACATCTGAGCCCTCACGCCCAGAGCCAGCTGTCTTCAAAGCCACACTGGACCGCTCCCTGCTCAAGACCTACGAGCAGGTGCTGGAGAACCTCGAATCAAAGAGGTTCCAGCTGGTGGATTCACGGGCCCAAGGGCGGTACCTGGGCACGCAGCCGGAGCCAGATGCAGTAGGTAGGTGTCCCCGTGGTGGGGATGGTCCCTGGGGAGCAATGCCCAATGGAGAGATGGGGAGTGGATATTTGAGACCCTCTCCGGGTTTTGCCCTCAGTACCCCCATGCGGGCCTCAGTCTTTCCATCTGTAAAATGAAAGGGTAGAGCCCAACCTAAAGGCTTTTCAAGCTCTGATGCATGAGGACGTACACATGTGTTCCCGTAGCCACATGCTAAGGCGTGACCTAGCATCTGTATGGAGTGGCATCAGCAGAGGTGACTGATGACATATCCACCCACATCCATGCCCAGGCACTAGCTCCACCACATGCCCAAAAGTGTCCGTGAGCCACACATGCGTCGCTGAACAGAAGCTTCCTCAGGACCTCTCTAGTTCTTCAGAAATTCTTAGAGACGTGAACAATGCTCTTCCCCAGCACCCCATCCCTCCCTCCAGCTCTCCTGGACCCCCTGACCTTCCTTAAGTTACTTGCTCAGTTAAGTGGCAGAGTTAGGATTTGAACCCAGTGCTGCCTAGTTTCAAACCAGTGCTCTAAACCAGGATGCACCATCATTCTGCCCACTCCCCACCTCCCAGGGCCAGCAGGGAGCCCCTCCGCTAGACATCTTTAGGGAGATGGCTCATGAGTTCTCTCCTTTGGACAAAGGGTGTGTGTGTGGGGGGAGGGTTCTACACTGCTGGAGGTGGGGGGAGTCTCAGGAGAGGAAATGCTGCGTTCTAACTAGAAACTCCTAACAGAGAGGACCACAGAGGTAATGCCATCACCCCTTCTGGGCGCCCTCCAGCCCCTGCCTGGACACCTCTGGTGGCCAGGACCTCACTGCTCTCAGGGCCTCTCGGGGCCCAGGCTGGCTGAGTCCTCAGGATGGCTGGAGGGGGCTGCGGCTCTGTCCTCAGTCAGGGCGCCTCTGTGGAATCCAGCTGCTGTGCAACGTTTGGACTAATTTGTTGAAAAATCCCTTCCTTTCTGCGCCTCTGAGGAGAGAGCACTGTGAAAGCTGCTTCCGACACTCTTAGAGCTGAAGGGCCTGAAATGTCACTTCATCAGTCAGAAGAGAGGCTGTGGTGCACAGAGGAAGGAGTAGGTCAAGGCCACTTGGGTAGTTAGTGGAAAGCGCAGGGCTCTGCCCTCCCCATTGTGGCTTTCTCCGAGCCCCGTGTTCTTCCTGCCCAGCTTGCTCTCTGAAGTTCTGGAGTTGAAGATTCAAGTTTGTTTAGCACCTTCCAGAGACTCCTGGCACGGAGCTCCTGCAGCCTCCTCCTGGCCTTGGTTCAAGGCACCTTCTCTCCTTGGGACTTAAGCTGCCGCTGGAGGGAGGAGACGTGGAATTGTTTCTCTAGCTGCTCCCCAGCTTGCTCTGAAGCAGACAGAATAAGTAAAGGGAGAGTTTAGAGGTGCCAGATCCCATCTCCTTACTCCCATTTTAGAGATGAGGAAACTGAGGCTCAGAGAGGGGAAAAGCCTGTGGCTGCAGGCAAGACCTCCTGGAAGCCCCGAATTCTAAAGTCCCTCCCCGTCTCTGTGGCCCGCTTCCCCCCTCCTCCAGTTCCCGTTTGGAGACCAGGGAGCATGGACCCCAGTTTGAGCCCTGCTCCTCCTTTGTGCTGGGACCTCAATCAGTTAATTGCTTGGCCTCTTTGGGTTCCCTTATAAAATGAAAAGAGTAATGCCAGCCCTACCCACCTGGCTGTGTATTTATTAAATGCAGCAGTGGCTGGAAAGGTATCTTGAGAAGGGTGAGGAACTGTGCAAAGGCCGGGCCGCCTGGAAAGCCTCCCGTACAAAACATTTGGGGAATATTAGGGCACGTGAGGCTCTGCTGAGTTCACAGTCCCCCGCTTGTGGTGGGATCACAGAGGCACACCGTGGGCTCAACTGTCCAGATGTAACGCCCAGGGGAGTGTGGGTGTCCCTGGAAGGAATGACCCCCAAGAGGAGCTGGAAACAGGGCCTTAGAAACCCGACAGCCACTTCCTGCCCGTTTCAGGTGAGTAACTTCCCCTCTGGCCTCAGTTTTGTGCCCCCAGTGCCTTCAGTCCTGTTTGTAAGGGGCAAAAGGTGAGAGTCAGACAGACCTGAGTTTACATCCTGGTGTGGCCTCGGGCAGTTCCCTTCACCTCTGAACCCTCCTCCTAATGAAAGGAACACCGCTTACCTTGTAGGAGCCTTGGGGAAAGGGAGAGAACAGAGGTGGGAGTTGATCCAGCTCAGTGTCTTTATAAACCTTATTCTCTTTTCCTCCCCACCGCCCACCCCAGGTGGGGGGGTCCATGAGGGTGAAGAGGGAGGATATTGACCCCGTAATGCATACTATTATTTGCAGGACACTTTATGTACATTCTCCCCCGGGTACCTACAGCAGCCCGACAGGGGAGGCAGGCGGGGGTTCAAAGTGGTCCCACTTTGCAGGTGGGGAAAGGGAGCAGAAACTTCTCTATCCAGACACAGAGGCCAAGACTTGACCCCAGTCGCAGGATCAAAGTGGCGTTATTTCCCAAGGCCGCTGCTGTGTAAGCAGACACGGGGATGGGGTTGGAGGGGGGTGGGGAAAGGTCATAGCTTCGAGGTGTTGCTTCACATTGCATCATGGGGTTGTATGGGTCCTGCCTGTGTCTCCTCCCAGGGATGGGGACTGGGGTGGGGGCCAGGGGGAGTGCTGAGCAGCCTCCCAGCCGCCAGGGTTGGGGGCCGCCCACTGGGGCTGCCTGCACTGGGTTCCTTAGTGTCTTTAGGACGAAAGCAAGAAAGAGCTACACAGGTTTTCCTGGCCTTGAAAACCCATACCTGTCAGTGACCTGAGGGATGCCAGCTCACCAACTCGACTAGCATCTCCTTGGCCAAAGCTGGAGCATCACGTCAAGTCCCAGACCTCTGAGCAGGCGTCAGGAGAGGTCATCGCAGCCATTCCCCTGCTTCAGCCACTCTTTCCAGGAAGGCTCAGGGTAGTCAAAGTACACAGGCTTTGGGGCTGGGCACACCTGACTGCACATCACACCTGTGCTGTGTGTCATGGGGCAAGTTACCTCACCTCTCTGGGCCTGGGCCCCCCCATTTGTGGCAGGAGGCTCGTCTCTCTCCCCAGCTCTGCGAGGATTGAGGAAGATAAAGTTCTTGGGATAGCCCATTGTCTGGTGCCAGAGGTTTTGAGCTTGGTGGCACGCCTGCTGGGGCCAGGGAGAGCCACAAGCCTGCAACCGAAGCTGAACTTGGAGGAGCAGGAGGAGCCCTGGGTGCCGAGCGCCTTTCCCCTCGTCGGCTGTTGCCTGTTCTCCGAGGTTCTCTGGCCAAGTTCATCTCAACCCTCCCCCCATGAAGGCGGCCAGTTCCTGCTCATTTAAATTCCTCAGACAGGCCCTGAGCCTTCGCTGGCAGAAAGGGAAGGCTCGCACCTCCCAACGCTGGCCCAGTGTGGGGGGCTAGAGTCGGCAGAACGCCCTGCCCCCAACTTCTTTACTCAGAGAGGTGCCTTTTATTAATTCGAAGAAAACAATAAAGCTGTTTCATCAGGGATGGGTGGAAAGAAACAAAACAGCGTTCAGGACTCAACAAACACTTGTGCTCTTCAATGCACTTAAATCCAGCCCACGGCCTGGGTACGGAAACTTTTTTTTTTTTTTGCGGGATTTCAGTTCCCCGACCAAGGATTGACCTGGGCCCCAGCAGTGAAAGCATGGAATCCTAATCACTAGGCCACCAGGGAACTCCTTGAAACATTTTAAAGTTGGGTTTCTTGGAAAAGAACACCTTTGAAGCCAACAGACCAATTGCCCTTCATCGGTAGGGTCAGTACACATCTGATCTTAGACCAAAGTTTCCAGGCAAAAAGTGAAATCACAACAGGAAGAAATCACTATAATTTTATAAGTCAGGGGACTTCCCTGGTGGCACAGTGGTTAAGAATCTGCCTGCCAATGCAGGGGACATGGGTTCGATCCCTGGTCTGGGAAGATCCCACATGCTGCGGAGCAACTAAGCCTGTGTGCCACAACTACTGAGCCTGCGTGCCACAACTACTGAAGCCCACGCGCCTAGAGCCCGTGCTTTGCAACAAAGGGAAGCCACTGCAATGAGAAGCCCACGCACTGCAACGAAGAGTAGCCCCACTTGCAGCAACTAGAGAAAGCCCGTGCGCAGCAACGAAGACCCAACGCAGGCAAAAAAAAGGAAAAAGTTAAAAAAAAATAATAATAAAGGAAATCCTTTAAAAAAAATTTTATAAGTCAGGACATCTAGTCAATCAAAGGAACTCTTGATTTGCACCAGCAAATTTTGAATACTCTTTGGCCTTGGGGTGAGGAGAATGGGACTTTGCTGGCATGATTGCTCACCTCCTGGGTGCCCACAGTCATTAGGGGTTTTTATCTGCAGAAGTTGACTTCCCAACAAGCCTGTGAGGAAGGTGGGGTTATCTCCCCATTTCAAAGGTGGGGAACTGAGGCTCAGACGTGCAGGGCATGCCTGGCCGCACGCTGGTGCCCTGATTACCCCCGGTCAGGTCCTTTCCCTCCCACTGCTGCCCAGTCTGGTCCTGTCCTGCCCCACAGTCTGGGTTAAGTGGGGAATTTTGGAGGAAGGGGAGCCCAAAGAGACACCCCAACCTTCCTCGGGCCCCGCTCCCAGTGCCCAGTCTGCCAGGGTGTAGGGCGCTTGAGGACAAGGAGTGACCTAGGCCTTGGGTCTGCACGTGGCACCAGCTCTGGCCATGGCCCAGCCCCATTTGCCCCACATGCTGGCTATTCTGAAGCCAGATTTGGCAGGGGGCCTTACTGGGTGCAGAGAAGGTTCTGGAATGGACCCTGGAGCTAGCCTAGACCCCCATTCTGCTTCCATCAAAGCCTCTCAGGGCTGCTAGGAAGGTCCTGAAGGGACCACACTGCCCCCATTCTCACCTGTCCCCCATAGTAGGTGGGGAAGTGGTAGAGAAGCAGCAGCGTCGGAGGGTGGCTCGGCCAGCTGTAGTACGTCGGTACTTTACCCTATACAGCAGCCCTTACACACGCAAACACTCATTCCCACTTAACCCACGGGGACACTGAAGCTCAGAGAGGTTATGTGACTTGCTTGAGGTCACCTTGCCAGTAAGTGGCAGAGCTGGGATTTGAACTTAGTCTAAAACCAAGTCACAGGCTCTTTCCACACTGTGTGCTTGACAGGAAAACCACGGGACTCGGTGTAATCCTGGATCTGCCTTTACCTCTCTGTGTGGCCTCAGGCTAGCCTTTTCACTTTGCCAAGCCTCAGTGTACTCATCTGTAAAAGGGAGTGACATTATATTTAGTGAATTATGTGGTTATGTGTTTAACCTCTATCTTCCTTGCTAGACTGTAACCTCCCTGAGAGCCTGGGCTGTGTCTCCCCTTCACCACCGTGTTCTCAGCAATAGCCCATAGCATTTGCAGTCATCGTCCCATTTGCTGTCCTCCACAACCCTATGAGATAGGTACGTACCACTGAGCCCATTTTACAGATGAGAAAGCTGAGGTTCAGAGAAGTGAAGCAATTTGCCCAAGGTAAAGGTTAGTAGATGGTAGAGCCAAGACTCCTCCCTGTCCTCTCAAGCAGGTAGGACATTCCTACTTCAAGGCAGATTTTGGCGTAGGGGGGTGGTGTCATGAGCACTGGATGTAGGTAGGGCTGGAATAAATTGAGCTCTGAGAAGGGCAAAGCTGTTATTTTTATTTGCAAAGCTCCCTCTCCTTATAGCCACGGTTGATTGTGACCTCCAGGCCCCACTTACCCCCAACCACTGTGTCGCTCCTAACCCTGTCCTTCCCTTTGTCCTCTACCCCTGCCCAGGACTGGACTCGGGCCACATCCGAGGCTCAGTCAACATGCCCTTCATGGACTTCCTGATGGAGGATGGCTTCGAGAAGAGCCCGGAGGAGCTCCGTGCCATGTTCGAGGCCAAGAAGGTGGACCTCGCAAAGCCCATCATCGCCACGTGCCGAAAGGGTGTCACTGCCTGCCACATCGCCCTGGCCGCCTACCTCTGCGGCAAGCCCGATGTGGCCATCTATGACGGCTCCTGGTTCGAGTGGTTCCACCGGGCCCCCCCGGAGACCCGGGTGTCCCAGGGGAAGGGCGGGAAGGCGTGAGCGGTGGCCTCTCCTACCCTCGCCCACAACTCCCGCCAGTGGAGTGACCCCAGCGTGGCCCGCAGCTGGTCCATGCCTCATCGGCTAAGGAGATGAACAAGTTTTTAGAGTTAATGTGTAGAGTGCTCCTTTTCCCAACAACACTGGAATAAACCTGGCCTTTTCCGAGTAGCTGTGTGAGCCCGTTTCTCCCTTGGTTCCCTCCTTACCCCATGTTCCCTTCTCCTTCAGATTCCTTAGAATCCACCGAGGAAGGGAACCTCCACACCCACCCACACGCTGGGGACACCGCTTTATTATTTAGTTTTGGCAAAGGAAGCCGCCTGTTGCCACCTGTCAGATGGAACACGCTGGGACCTTTCCTGGAAGGGGTACCAGGAAGCCAGACAGAGAGTGAAACCTAGGCTAGCCGGTGCACCACCCCTTCCTGCTGTGCACCCAGCCCTCTAGGAGGAGGGGGTGGGAGGGGAGACAGCTGGTCTTCACTTGAAATGAGTGTTCAAAGAGGTGTCCCGCAGGCCCTGGGGCCTTTCAGAAGAGGCGACGCTCAGAAGCAGGTCAACTCAGTGTTCACTGCAGCACTATTCACAATAGCCAAGACACGGAGGCAGCCTAAGTGTCCATCAGCAGAGGAATGGATAAAGAAGATGTGGTACATATATACAACGGAATATTACTCAGCCATAAAAAAGCATGAAATAATGCCATTTGCAGCAACATGGATGACCTGGAGTTCATCATACTGAGTGAAGTAAGTCAGACAAAGACAAATATCATATATCACTTATATATGGAATCTAAAATACGATACACATGAACTTATTTACAAAATAGAAACAGACTCACAGTCTTCGAAAACAAATTTATGGTTACCAAAGGGGGAAGGTGGCGGGGGGATAATTTAGGAGTTTGAGATTAACATATACACACTACTATGTGTAAAATAGATAATCAACAAGGACCTACTGTATAGCACAGGGAACTCTACTAAACATTCTGTAATAACCTATATGGGAAAAGAATCTGAAAAAGAATGGATATATGTATATGTATAACTGAATCACTTTGCTGTACACCTGAAACTAACACATTGTAAATCAACTCTACCCCAAAATAAAATAAAAATTCAATTTTAAAAAAAGACACAACATTGTAAATCAACTGTATGCCAATAAAATAAAAAAAATAAAAAAAAAGAAGAAGTAGGCCAAAGGAAGGTGGTCTCTACCTTAGGTGCCCTTCCTGGATCAGAATAAGACCCTTTGGGGAGCGATGGGGGGAGGCGCTGGAGAAGCAGCTTCAGCCCTGGGAGAAGGTCTTCGAGTTCTGGCAGTGGGAATCAGGAAGCTACAGGAGAAGAAAGTAACCTGGTAGACTGGGACCTATGTGACTGGATTTGGAGTTTCCCGGAAACAGGCTGTCTAAACCCTCCTTTGGGGCTTCGAGATGATTCCAGGCCCCACCTAATGGGGATTCTCTGATCCCAGCTGTCCAGTCTTCCTGGGTTAAGTTTGGACAGGAGGAGTAGGGCCAGGGACCAAGGTTGTCAGTGACGGACCCCAGCCCCTAACCCAGCATTGGGGCCATCGGGTGCTCTGTTACTGCTGAGGGTGTTGGGTTAGTGGCAGGGGGCTGAGGGCCCATGGCGTCTGCAGTGGAAGAGGGTTAGGGCAGTCTGGACAGCTGGCGCCTCTTGCCTCCATGCCATCCTTCTCCTACCAGCTTTAGGTCCCTTACTGGAGCCTTTAGGGGCCAAAGAGCCAATCTCAGGGGATGAAAACTCTCCCTCCTCTCCCTCCTCCTTCTCCAGTCCCAGAGCTCATTCCATCAACATGTTTACTGAGCACCTACTGTGAGGTGGGCACTGGTCCAGGTGCTGGTGACATGGCAGTGAACACAATCTCCCTCCTCATGTGTGCTTCACATCCTACCTGGGGGTATATATACATATATATATATATATATATATATATATATATATATATATGGTGTAAGATGGTGACACAAGTGCTGTGGGAAAAAAGAGTAAGGGGAATGGGGAGTGTGGGGTGGGTTAAGATTTGTTTTTTTAAAGGGTGGTCTGGGAAGGTGAGCAGAGTCCCAAAGGAGGTTGGAAAAGTAAGTCGCGTAGATATCTAGGGAAAGAAAGTTGAAGCAAAGGGAATGGCCAGTGCAAAGACCCTGAGGCAGGACTGGGCTTGGTGTGTTCAAGAAACAGAGGAGACCAGCATGGCTGGGGCCAAGGGAGTGACCAGGAGAGGGGGAGGAGATGAGGTCAGAGAAGGGGGTGGACATCTATGGTAGGGCCTTGCAAATCAATGGAAGGACTACAGGTTTTACTCTGGTTGAGATGGGAAGCTACTGGAAGGTTTTGATTAGAGGGGTGACATGATCCAAATAAGTTCTAACAAGATCACTTGGCTGCTGAGGTGGGAAAGAGACTTGGTGGATAGACTCTAGGGTTGTCCCCATAACCTCCGCCTCCTGATGTCCACCCCCTGTGCAATCCCCTCCCTTGAGTGTGGGTGGAAACTGCAACTTGCTTTTAACCAACAAAATACAGCAATGGTGTGGGATGCTGTCTTATCTTGAGCTGCTATAACAGGACTGGCTGGCTTAAACAACAGAGGTTTATTTCTCACAGTTCTGGAGGCTAGAAGTCCAAAATCAAGGTGCCAGTGGATTTGGTTCCTGGTGAGAACTCTCCTCCTGGCTTCTCATTGATTGTGTCCTCACATGTTGGAGAGAGAGAGGGGAAGAGGGGGAGAGTAGTGCTCTGGTCCCTCTTTCTCTTCTTCTAAGGACACCAATTCCATCGTGGGGACCCCTCATGACCTCATCCAAACCTAATTACTTCCCAAAGACCCTACCTCCAAATACCATCACATTGGGAGTTAGGGCTGCAACATATGAATTTAGGGGGGACACAAACATTTAGTCTATAATAGTTGACACTTCTGTGATTATAGTACATGAGATTATAATGCCCATCTTGTGCTGGGCATTTTCCTTTGCTGGCTTGGATGAAGTGAGTGACGTGTTGGAGGCCCACATAGCAAGGAACCGAGGATGGCCTCTGGCTGAGGCCCTCAGTCCAACAAACCATGAGAAACTGTGTCCTGCCAACAACCACATGGTCTTGGAAGCAGATCCTTCCCCAGTCGAGCCTCAGATGAGAGCACAGCCCCAGCCAACACCTTGACTGCAGCCTTCTGAGGCTCCAAAGCAGAGAATCCAGTTAAGCCATGCCCAGACCCTGACTCACAGAAACTGTGATAAAGTATTTTAGGCTGCTGAGCCTGTGGTAATGCTGTTATGGAGCAGTAGATAATCAATGCAGGGCACAAGAGCAAAAGAAGGAGACCAGGGAGGAGGCAAATGTGTTAACCCAGGCAAGGGGTGGTGCTGGCTTCTACCAGGCGCCAGGGAGGATGTGGAGGTGGGTAAAGGGGTCTGAGTCTGGTGTATTTTGCAGGACTTGCTGATGACTCACTTATGGGGTTGGTTTAGAATTACAGGTGACACCTCACTCTGTGCCAGGCAATGTGCTGGGCATTTCACAGAAATGACTAATCACTCTCTCTACTTAATGCTTGGTAATCCCAAGAACATCCTTCACACTTGATGGCATCTGAGCCCTCTCTGCCTGGCATGGTACCTGGCCTGTGGTGAATACTCAGGGGACATTTTTAGTGGATGAGAGAGTAAACGACACCTGAAGGCCCCTGTTGCCCACTTAGTACTGGCTCTCCCTGGCCTCTGTTCCCCAGGGTGGGCCTATCATTCCTATGAGGTAACAGAGCCCTGTGTACAGTGATTGCCATGGCAACTCCAATGGACGTGGGGGGCTGCCCCCCAGCAACCATCCACTGGTCTCCAGCAGCAGTTGTGCTGCGCAGATCTGCACTCCTGGGCTTCAGCACACACCAGGGTGGTTCACGGTTTTCTGACATTATGAGAGAGAGTGGAGAGGTGAGGCAGGGACCTTGAGGTGGGCCAGGGGTCTGCCAGGACATGGGGCTTCATCTTTCTTCTCTCTATTCAGAGTTGCTTGTGAGTGGAATGCTCAGACCGTAACAGGATCTACTTTCCCTCCTTCTTTGCCTGACGTCTCTTGGGATTTTCTCTCCAGGTCAGAAACTGACAGTGAGTCTACACTTCTCTTCAAGCCAGTCCAGGCCACTCTGGACTGAGGGTGCTATTGGGGCCGAGGGGCAGCTCCTGTGGACGCATCAGGTGGGTGGCTGGGGATGGGGAATGGGGACAGGAGCAGAAAGAGAACTTGAAGGAGATAGAATTGGGGCTGGGTTTCAGCACCACCTGGGTGAGGTCCTATTTCTTTTCTGAGCCTCATTTTCTCCAGCTGTGAAAGAGAGTGAGTTAATACTTTCTCCAAACACCTCACTGAGTCCTTGTGAAGAGAGACTAATCTACTAGATGTGAGAATACTTAACACATGAGCTGTATTTGTCATCTCCTGCTGTATAACAAATCACCCCAAACTTAGTGACTTAAGACAACATTCATTATCTCATCGTTTCTGTGGGTCAGGAATACAGATCTAGCTTCAATGGGCCATCTGTCTCAGGGTCTCTCACAGCCTGTGATCAAAATATTGGCCAGGGCTTCGGTCTCATCTCAAAGCTCAACTAGACAAGGACCCTTTCCATGGCCAGGATTCAGTTCCTCAGATTGTTGAACTGAGGGCCTCAGTTCCTCTTGAGTTGGTGGCAAGAGGCCCTCAGTTCCTTGCCATGTGGGCCTCTCCAGAAGGCAGCTCACAACAAAGAAACTGCCTCCATCAGTGCAAGAAGAGCCGAGAAGAGCCAGAGAGAGTATGAAAAAGACAGAAGTCACAATCTTATAACCTTGTCTTGGAAGTGGCATCCCATCATTTTCACCATATTCTACTGGTTAGAAGCAAGTCAGTAGGTCCAGCCCATATTTAAAGTGATGGAATTACACAGGTGTGTAAATACTGAGGAATAGGGGTCATTGGGAGCCATGTTACTGCCCACCTCAGTCCACCCTCTAGCCTCCGATGATAAATATCCTTTCCACATGCAAAATACATTCATCCCCTCCCAAGAGCTCCAAAAATCTCATCCTATTACAGAATCAGCTTCAATTTTAGAATCTGGTCCTATAAATCAGGTCCAGGTGTGGATGAGCCTCCTTGAGTGTCACTCTTCTCTATCAGTAGATCTGTGAAACTAAGCTATCTGCCTGAACACACCCAACGTACAATGGTGTGGCAGTTATAGGATAAGAGCTATAGATATTCCTGTTCAAAAATGAGGAAAATTCAGACATGAAGTATTCACTGGTTCATAGCAATTCTGAAATCCAGTCAGGCAAATGTTGGACTTTCTTTGATTTGGTTTCAAGGTTTGGAGATAATTGTCTATGGCTCTCTGCTCTGCCATATGTATGGACTCTTGCTTTTACTTGATACAATATCTTTTTTTTTCTTTCTTTCTTTCTTTTTTTTTTAAGGGAACACGTTTGCAACTGAGTAGTTTTCTCAGACTGCTTTCTGCCAGTAGAATTTGGGAGTTCACTGATCTCTTTTCCGTTTGTACTATCTCTGTCCCTTTCACTCCATGCTGGCAGTATTTTCACCAACATACTTTTCTCAAAAGCTGTGAACCTTATAGGGATTCTCTCCATTAGACAAAAGTCACATTCTTTTCCACTGGGGCTTCTGTTGAGGGATAGCATCCTTAAGCTTCTGAGAGGCCCTATTGTTCCATTAAGAGGATTTGTGAGGCATGTCCTTATCTCTTTAAAGGGCCTTTTGTGGGACTGAATAATACTCTGATCTTTCATCTTTCGAAGGATATAACAAACAGTCACAGCCTTGGCTACATTTTACCAACAGTCCTCTGAAGCTATTTCTGAATTTTAGCATCTTTTGACATCTGGAGAGGATGAGAATTTCCAAAATGACTAAGTCCTGCCTCATTTTTATTTAACAGTCCCTCCTTCAAATTTCTTTCTCTTCTCACATTTCACTACAAGCATCAAGAAGAAACCAGGAGGCACCTTCAATACTTTGCTTGGAAATCTTCTTCACTGGATCACCCAGTTCATTAGTCACTTATTCTGCTTTCCACATAACTGCTGATGACAGGGTCACTATGTTTCTGCCACTACATAACAGGGACCAGTCCTCCTCCAGGATCTAAGAACATCTTCCTCACTTCCTTTTGTGCCTTCACTGGCAGCATCCTCTAAGACCAGACTTCTACTGGTAGTCTGTTTAAGGCAATTTAGGCTTTTTCTATCATGTTGCTCAAAATCCTTCCAGGCTCCACCGACTGCTTGGTTCCAAAGCCACTCCCACATTTTTAGGTGTTTGTTACAGCAGCATCCCACTCTTGGCACCAAAATACATATTATCTATTGCTGCATTTAAAAAATCACCACAAAGCTTAGTGGCTTAAAATGGTATGCTTAAAAAAATATACAAATTTATTATCTCACAGTTTCTATGGATCAGGATCCTGGGTGAGGCTTGACTAGGTCCTCTGGCTCAGGGTCTACCATAGGCTACAATTAAGGTGTCAGATGGGCTGTATTCTCATATCAAGGTTCAACTGGGGAGGAACCATTCAGGTGGTAGGATTCATTCAGTTCTTTTTTTTTTTTAATTTTTATTTATTTATTTATTTATTTATTGGCTGCATTGGGTCTTCGTTGCTGTGTGCAGGCTTTCTCTAGTTGCAGCGAGCAGGGGTTACTCTTCGTTACAGTGCGCGGGCTTCTCATTGCGGTGGCTTCTCTTGTTGCGGAGCACGGGCTCTAGGTGCGTGGGCTTCAGTAGTTGTGGCTCGCGGGCTCTAGAGCGCAGGCTCAGTCATTGTGGCGCACCGGCTTAGTTGCTCCATGGCATGTGGGATCTTCCCGGATCAGGGCTCGAATCCGTGTCCCCTGCATTGGCAGGCAGATTCTTAACCACTGCGCCACCAGGGAAGTCCCTCATTCAGTTCTTTGAGGACTATTGGAATAAGGGTCTCTGTTCCTTACTAGCTTTGGCCAAAGGCCACCCTCAGTTCTTGCCACATGAGTCTCTTTGTAGGGCAGCTCAAAACATGGTACTGCGCCCATCAGAGTGAACAAGGCAAGGAGAGCCAGAGAAAGAGTGTGAACAAGACAGAAGTCACTAACCTAATCCTGGATGTGACATCCTCTCACTTTTGTCATATTCTTTTGATCAGAAGCAAGTCACTAGGTCCAGCCCACACTCAAGTGTTAGGTGGGGAACATAGTGTATGAATACCAGGGGGATAAGGATCATGAAAAGTCATATCAGAAGCTGCACAATCACCAAACAAGTCAGAATTAATAGGGTGTTTTGCCTGGTGATTTTTCAAAATTCATCTGATTCTTAACCTGCTCTGAGTTTACCAGCAGACCAACTTGCTGGGTGACCTCAGGCAAGTCACTCCTTCTCCCTGGGACCTCAGTTTCTTTACCTGTAAAATGAAGGGACTGGGGCTTCCCTGGTGGCGCAGTGGTTAAGAATCTGCCTGCCAATGCAGGGGACACGGATTCGAGCCCTGGTCCAGGAAGATCACACATGCCGCTGAGCAACTAAGCCCACACGCCACAACTACTGAAGCCCACGTGCCTAGAGCCCTTGCTCTGCAACAAGAGAAGCCACCATAATGAGAAGCCCACGCACTGCAACGAAGAGTAGCCCCTGCTTGCTGCAACTAGAGAAAGCCCTTGCACAGCAGCAAAGACCCAACGCAGCCAAAAATAAAATAGATAAATAAATTTTAAAAATAAATAAATAAATAAATAAAATGAAGGGACTGGATTAGCTAATCTCAAAGATCCCTTCCAGCTCTGACTTGCTGCTTCTATGCTTTCCTTATCCAATTATACAATAAATTCTTTTATCCTAGTTGTATTACAAAATTCACAGAAGCCTTTAAAAAACACATGCAATAAAATAAGAGAATATGGATAAGAAAAAGATCACCTAGGGAAAAGGAACCCAAACTTGAAAGCTGCAGAGGTTTTTGAAGATGCCAGAGCTGACATTCTAATTTGCCCCAAAGGCCTGTTCTTCGGAGGAAGACTGAGATTATCCCAGAGTTGGTTCCTGCTGTTGGCTCTCCTCCACATTGGCCAAGCTGGTTCCTTTCCTTGAATGACCAGCTGGTAAAAGAATGGGCAAAATCCTATTTGCAGAGAGGCAAACAGTCACCAGGATGGGGGGCTCGGGGCAATGCCCCTCCCAGCAAGGGGTCTGCTGGGGTTCCTAGGGGAGTGTTGGGTGGTACAGATGGGGAAGAAAATATTATAGAAGAAAAGGATTGCAAAAGAAGAAGAGGAGTCCCAGGCCCCCAGTCTGTTTGAGAAAGGTCTTTGAGGCACAGGTGATGGGGGTGACTAGGGCTTTCCACAGACAGCACAGCCTGCAAGGGTCCAGGAAGCAGGCCCAGTGCCAGGGGTGGTGGGTGGATGGGGCGGGGGTTCCTTGGTGCCTGAGAGCACTGGAAGCAGCATGGAGGGACCTCTGGTCAGGGGCTGGGCAGATGGTCACCGGCCGCCCTGTTCAGCCCTCTCTGTCATTTGAGATGACTGTGTGTATTTCTTTGTCTGCAGAACTAAGCTTGGAATTACCTGTCCCAGAGCAAGAGCGGATGGAGCTGGACCACCGAGCAGGTAGGACAGGTGACCAGGGACATGCTGAATGCACATGCAGGACTTCTGGAGGGACCCCCTGGGGACAGCAGCGACTAGCCCCCTCCCCCTCTCCCTCAGTCTTGCTTTGGCCTCCAGACCCACTATGTGGCCCTAACTTCCTCGGGGCTTCTGTTTGAAGACAGAAGGAAAAGGGAGGGTATGGAGTATTGCTGAGCCTCTCCCATCTGCCAGGCCTGGCGATTATGACCCCACTGCAGTGTCCCTCTTGTAACCGAACACAAGTTCATGCGCCCGAGGCACAGTGAGGCCAAACAAACCGAAACATCGGAGTTTGGAGCAGAGAAAGTTTTATTGCAGGGCCAAGCAAGGAGAATGGGTGGCTCATGTTCAAAACCCCCAAATTCATTGATGGTTTTTGGGGAGAAGTTTTTATAGGCAAAATTTAGGGTGAAGGCTGCAGGGTGTGTAGCTTCCTTCTGATTGGTTGGTGGTGAGGTAACAGGGCGGTGCTCCAGGAGTCTTGTGCTTGGCCTGAAGTTACCATCCTCCACCTGCGTGGGCACCTTAGTTCCTGAAGAAGAACTGGAAGATATTGTTATGTATATCCCTTGAGGAGGAACCAGGACCCTGCTTTAATCACTGCACTATTGCTTTTTTCTTTTTTTTGGCCGCACCACGTGGCTTGTGGGATTTTATTTCCGGGCCAGGGATTGAACCCCTGCAAGGGTGCAGAGTCCTAACCACTGGACCGCTAGGGAATTCCCTGCACTATTGTTTCTTGATTGTTCCTCTTTTGTTTCTGCATTCCTTCCTGTCCCTGAGTAGCAGCTGTTTGAATCTGCCCTTAGGAACTCAGGGAAGGTCTAGGGAGACTGAAGCCTTTAACTTGCAAATAAGAAATGGGGAACCCAGAAAGGCTTTTATGCTCAGGAGGGCCCTACAGGGTCCTGCTCAGCTTCACTCTCAAGGCTCAGAGGCAAAGCAGCAACACTTTGTGCACCAGAAAGGCAGGATATGGGAGAACACAGCAGGGACCTGGTCTCTGTGAGTGGAAGGTCCATGTAGGTCCTGAGTGAGCCAAACGCAGGGAGTGGTATGGCCCAAGGAAGGGAGAAAAGCGTGTCCCAGGCCTGGGGAATAGTGCGGGCAAAGGTCTGGAAGTGAGAGTGGGCTGGTGCTTTGGTGAAGCTGAATGAAATTCTATATGGATTGAAGGCTGGAGAAGGGAGGTGGGTGAGGAGGCTGGGCTGGGGTCCTGGGACCCATCCCAAGGGCAGGGCCTCTGCCCTGAGGATGAGGGGAAAGGTTTCCATGTAGGAATGACTGGGTCAGGTCAGCTCTGAGAAAGGTCCGCACCGGTGAGGGGCTGGCGTCTGGGGCTGGAGGGTGGGATGTGGAGAGGCGCATCCAGGGACGCTGGGGCAGGGCTCCTGCTGGAAGCTCTCTCCAAAGACCCGAATGACCTGGAGGCCTAGTTAAACACTCAGATCCCAGCCTCTCCCAAGAAGATTCTGAAGCAGCAGCTCTAGGAGGGGCCCAGGAATCTGTATTTCTAATGAGTGCCTGCAGGGGATTCTGATAAATGACCCAGCTTGGAGAACTCTGATGACTGATCGCTTGATCCTCACAACAGCAAGTAAAGTAGGATGAACTCTGCCCATTGTACAGGGGAAGGGAGTGGAGGAAGCGTGGAATTGCACTGAGATTCTTGGAATGCCAGCTACAGACATTCATTCATTCATTCAACAAACATGTAAGCCCAAGAGGATGGGGGTTGACCCACTTAGCTCACTGTTGGGGCCCCAGTGCCTAGCACAGCACTGACACACAGTAGGTGCTCGCCTGATGGCTGAATTGGTGAAGGTATTGGCTCTCTGAGCCAGGGGACACGAGACACGGTCCTGGCCATCACAGCGCTCCTAAGCCCAAAGGCCAGGTGGAAGGTGAGCCGACAATTACATACACTGTGTTTAGAGGCGGGCAGAGCACAGCCTGGGAGAAATGGGAGCACACATCCTGGAGTCCTGAGCCCTGAGACCTGTGAGCTCAGGAGCCCAGGCTTGCGCTGGGCTTCAGTCTCCCCACGAGTACAGGGAGGGGCCGTGGTTGATCAGGCTGGTGCTGCGTGCTCTTAAGGTTCTCTGTCTCCCTTCTTTTGAGAAGGGTCACTGTCCCCATCCTGGAAGCCTTAGTTGTCCCCAGAAGCGCCCCTTTGCTTGGCTATCTGCTTGTTGGGGCAGAACCCAGGACGGGAGGGAGGGTAGGCAGTCTGGTCTCTGGGGAACAGGTTTTTCCTCTTTTGTGTAGCTGACGAAAGGGCAGGAACAGGATACTCTGACTTCAGCTCCGTGGGGTGAGGACGGTGGGGAGGAGAAGGGCGAGGAGGAAGCGAGCAGGCCTGGACCTCAGCTTTCTCTGTCTCTACTGCCCTGGGGAAGGGTCTGCAGCCCCCACGGGTGGTCAAGGGGGGCTTGAAATAAAAACCTCTGTGGCCGGCAAAACCTGCCATTTCCAGCAGCTTTCTCTGAAAAAGAAACCTGGAAACATCTGAACATCCACCCGCAGGGCAGCGGCTAAAGCCTGCATGGTTTGAAAGGAAAGTTAGGTCTGTGTTTGTGGCCAAGAATAGATCCCCAAGGCACAGTGTTAAATTTTTAAACAGCAAGTTACAAAGCAATACATGGAATCTGATCACATTTATAAACCAAAGTGAAGCCAAACTATGCATCTTTCAAGAGCGCTAGGACCCATCTAGAACGTTTTGGAGGGAAGCTCATCAAACAAGCTTACAGTTACAACCTGGGACTGAGGATTGTGGGGACAGCTGGAAGTGGGGAGAGGGTGGGGACTGACTCGTTTTCTATATTTTGCCCAGTAAGAAAGAGTTTACATATTACTTGGGTATTATAACGTGTAAAACACTATTCAAAATGTATATTTTAAGTCTCCATCCAGTGGGTTGTAAGATGCACTGTTACTTACCTGTCACTAAGAAAGAAAACATCGCTGGTTAGACCAGGGCCCATTGATTGTCAGACACAGCCTGATGTCAGCGATGCTAACATGAGAAGAAAGGACATTTTAGAACTGATGGGGTGCAGGGTGACCCTGGGTGTGACACCCCTGCAGCCATGTATTCATTCACTCGCTCACTGATGGGTGTCACCAACATCTCCGGTACACAGGGCTCTGGGGGGTGCTGAGGGAGGCCCAGGACTGACTCACCTGTGGACCTGCCTCAATGACTCCCCTCCTGCATGGAGGAGAGAAAATGAGAGGGTTTGTAGTTCACAAGGATGGAGAATGGGAAAATCCAGAGAGTGGAGCGTGCTGGGGACAGAGTTGTGGAGCTGAGAGGAGGCGATGGCCCTGGCAGCTTGGGGTGGGTGTCAGGGAGGACTTCCTGGTGGGGCTGCATTGGAAGGAAGCAGTAGGATTTTCACTTAGGGGAAAAGAGGGGCTGGCCTTCCGGGCAGCGAACTAGGCTGAGGAGACCCTGGGAGGTTGGACATCGCAGGGTGTGGTGGGGAAGAAGTGGCGGTCTCTTTGGTTGGAGCTGGGGACGGGGGAAGAGAATGAGGAGGAGACCTGTAAGCTGGGAGCAGGAGATCCTCGGAACTGGGAGTCAGGGCAGGAGTGGGGTGGGGGGAGGGGAGGGGAGCGGTCAAGGTGTGAGAGGCCGGAAGCAGCTGCGGTGACACCGTTCCATTAGCTGGAGAACAGAGGAGGCAAGTGGGGTTGGGGAGCAGCTCTAAGTGGGGCGCAAAGGCCGGCTCAATCCAGCTCTAGTACTTTTCCAGCCGTGTAACTTGGCCAAGCTGAGGGATGCCCTCTGCCAGCTTCCACAGCTGCTGGTTTTCCTGACTGGATTGCTGGGGGGATTCAAGGTGGGGAAGGGAACTAACCAAATGGAGCCAGGTTCACTAAAGCACAGAGAGGTCACAGCCCTTGCTGAAGGTCACACAGCTAGCCTCAAGGCTGGTCAGGCTTGGGCTGCAGTCCCTATTGGCAGAAACAATGAGGGCTGCCCTGTCTAGTGGGAGACTTGGCAGGCTGAACTACCCTCTCCCTTGGTCTCTCTCCTGATTTCTCACCCATGCTTCTGGCCCCCGTGACTTCTTTCTGTCCCTGTCTTTTTTCCTGCTCTGGATCTCTGGGGCTCTGTGTCTGTCTGTTCCCCCTCCCCACCCCCATCCCCGTCTTCCTTCCTGCCCTCCACTCTCTGCATCTGTCTGTCTCCTCTCCTTCCTTCCCTCTCTCCTCCCTTTTTAGGTACAACCACTTTGACCAGGGCCCATCTGAACAACAGCAAGGAAGGCCAGCAGGACACGGACCCCTGGAGAACTGCCCGTAGCCCACTGGATACCTCCAAGTTCAAGTACCAGCTCCCAGTCTCCCCACAGCCGTCCATGTACCAAGGAGACAGCCCCCGGGGCAGCTCCCTCGGGCAGGCCTCCCTGGAGGAGATCCGGCCTCCACCCCTGAAGGCTGTCAGCCGGGACTCTCCCCAGAGGAACTCACAGCCGGGGTCCCTGAAGAAGGAGAGCTACAGACCCTCCTCGAGGGAGAGCAGGGCCTCCTTCCAAGAGGGGGCTCAGCCGTGCCAGGGGCTGGAGGAAGACCCCAACTTGGGGGCACAGGGCCAGAGTAACAGCAGTATTCCCAATAACATTCGTCACAAGTTTGGGAGCAACGTGGTGGACCAGCTGATCTCCGAAGAGCAGGTGTCAGAATGGGGCACAGGAGGCTAAGGGCAGCAGGAGGGTCAAGCATGGAGACTGACAGTGAGGACCCCTAAGGAAGCTGCTCTTGAGTACAGAGTCCCTGTAACAATATCATCAGAAAGTAGTGTTTACTGAGCACTTGCTCTGTGCCAGCTCCTGTGCACTGTTTAGTCTTCACATCTAACCGTTCAATCTTCCCAGTGAGGGAGGTACTATAATTATCCTCATTTTACGGATTAGAAGCCCAAGGCTTAGCAGGCTTAAGTAAATTAACCAAACTTAAACAGGATCCAAACTGGCTAGCAGATTCTGGAGCCTTGGCCCATAATGACTTTGCAGTTAGAAGTCTTGTGTTTGAATTAGATGATTTTAACTCAAGTCTCCTAAAGGGGACAGGATTGATTGGGAATCAGAAGACTTGGGTTTGAATCCTGGCTCTGCCCCAGAATACTGAAAGACTTTGGATAAGTTACTTCTCCTCTCTGGGCTCTAGTCTCTACATCTGTAAAGTGAGGCAGTTAGACTAGATCAGGCTGGCAAATACAGAGCATGCATTCCATAACTCTCCTAGCCTGCATTCATGGCAGACATCACTAATCGATTCTGGCACTTTTTCCTACTTGGTACATCATTCTAGGAACTCAATGCTGATCCACTGAAAGTTGAGATGAAACTTATTTGCCATTTCTGGTCAAATGGTCACCTGCTCTGGCATCTTGAGTCGTATTTTCAAAGCCACCATCTCAACCCTCATGGTGACTACATTGAGCAGCAGGCCAGGCAGGAGTCATTGTTTCCTTTTTTAACAGATGGTAAATCTGAGGCTCAGAGAGGTGATATGATCTGCCCAGGGTCACACTGAGCAAGCAGGAGAGCCAGGGTCACAAAGGCTATGGGCAGGGCCCCTTTCCATTTTGTCATCTTAAGATGGGGATATCCCCCCCCCACACACACACCTGCTAGTCTGGGAGGTCACAATCGTAAATTCCCTGCCCCACTTGGAGGATCTTGTCCCACCTTGAGGTTGGCTGTATGGTCACTATCTCTCACTGCACCTCCTGGCTTTGGGAAGGTACCATTTCTCTCTTTGGCCATCGTGGTCCTGGGCTTAAATCAAGAGATCTGTTTTTTGTTTTTGTTTTTGTTTTAATCCAGCTGTGACCCAAATCACAAGTGTCATCAGGCCAGCAAATATCAGAACTGGAAGCTACTTCAAAGGCCACCCAGTTCTGCCCCCACCCTCATTTTATGAGTAGGGGAACTGAGACCCTGAGGCCCAAGCAAAGACTTGCCCAAATCAGCAGCTGGTATATAGCAGAGTTGGGACCCAAACCCACGTTTAATGGCTCCTAGGCCTGAGCTCAACCACTCCGGGCCTCAGTTTCCCCATTGGTACAAGGAAGGAGCTGCCCCTGGTGAAATATAAAGAGCCACCTAGAGTTGACTTGTGTGATGCTTCCATTGTAGCAGGCAAGCCAGGGCTTCGTTCACCAGCTGTGTGATGGGCAAGTCCCTGCCCTGAGGCACAGTTTCCTTATTTATAAAATGTAGGAATAATATCATCTTATAAAGATGTCCCCTGGTGATGTTCTACAGTATGTACCCAATGTAGGGAGAAGCTTTCACGATCATTCTCATCCTTGATGCCCGAGGCCTTGTGGGAGGTGGGGTGGTGTGGGAGGGCGGAGGGACTTCAGCTATGCCAGCTCCCAGGCCTGGGAGTTGGTTGAAGGCTGCAGGCTAAGGGTGGGGTGAGGGTGGTGGAGGCAGGGTCAGAGGGAGGAGAAGTTAGAGGGGAGATACGGGACTTGACTCTGCTTCTCTACCCCTTGTCTCTCCTCCCTCCCTCCCTCCCTACTCAGGCTCAAAGGGCCATTGGTGAAGCCTTGGAGGGCCAGAAAAGGGCAAGCTCATGGCCCAGCAGGATCCAGAGGCCCGCCGAAATCACCTCCGTCTTTTCGGACTACTATGATCTGGGCTACAACATGCGGTCAAACTTGTTTCAAGGTCAGGCTGAAGGGCAAGGGTGGGGGCTGTGAACACCCATAGTCCCCAAGGCACTGGGCAAGGAAGGACTTGGACCCCCAAAGGAATCTAAGACCCCAGGATACATCTCCAGGGACACTCATTTCACGGCCACCAAGGGCCTCCTCTGTGCCAGGCTCTGTGCCGAGTGCTGGGAATGTCCGGTCCCCTGGCGAGTCTGTCCTCACTGTACAGATGGTCCCTCCCAGTTGGCAGTCAGCCCTTACTCTCCCTGTACCTCTGGTGTCTTAATCTGCCAAGAGGAGGCCGGGGCACCCCTGGGCTGGCCACCTTTGGTTACAGTGACAGTATCAGGCTTCCTGTGTTCTAAGGTCAGCTCAGCCGATGGGTGTGGCCTCGGGCAGGATCCTTAACCTCTGAGCCTCAGCCAATCTTCTTGGTACAATGGGGCTAATAATATAGCAGGATTCTATGGAGGAGCTTGGCCTGCAGCACCCAGTGAGTCCTCTTTTTTTTTTTTGGCTGTGCCTTGAGGCTTGGGATCAAACCTGTGCTCCCTGCAATGGAATTCCGCTGGATCGCCAGGGAATTCCCACAGTGAGTGCTTAGTAGCTGACAGGCCAGCACTTTTCTTTCTCGGATCCCACTGGTGGCACCTCTGGGCCAAAGTGTGGGTCGGAGGCCCGGACATCTGCAATGTGTCCTGTGGGTCCCCCTCGGTCCTGTTTGTCAGGGGAGTGCTTCTAGCTCCATATCACAGGCAGATGGGAAACAATTTGCCCAGAGTAGTAGGAGGTGGATCTGAAACTCAAATCCAGGTTTTTCTTCTGCCTCCAAAGTCCCAGAGTCTTTTCCCAGCACTGGGTCACCTCCCGAGCTAGGACCCTGTTCCCAAGCGTTTAACCGATTGCTTGGATGCCGGTCCTCGGTCAGCAAGGGGTGGCTTCTCTCCGGCCCCACGTTCTAGTTTGACCTCATTGCAAAAGGTCAAGTCTTTCTGGCCCGCTTCTTTCCTCCATCCTTACTCCATGCCTTCTCCAGTGTCCCCAGGGCCTGGTAAACCTCCTACCTGGCTCAGATCCCCATCACCCGAGGAACCAGACAGCCACTGGAAGCCTTTCTGGGTTTTTCTTTGAGCTTGAAGAAGGGGTGGTGCTTGGGAAGAGAAGAGAGAATACAGCTCAGATTGTCCTGTTCTGGGCCTCAGGAGTCGGCCTTCCACTTGTCTTTAACAATGATCACTCAGTAGTTCTTACGTAGGCCTTTGTATGGTGATGTCTGCATACATTTAAAAGAATGATATAAAAAGCGTCTGTGTACCCCTCACCCAGCCTGAGAAGCACAGCTGTGTCAAGGGGGCAAACCCTTGGAACCAGTGCAAACCAGCTTGCTCCAGCTTCTAAGAGTCGATTGTTAAATTTTACTGAACTGTTGGCATCATGAGAGATCTTCAAATTGACCGTGGTCGTGCAATGGACCTTTGAACAACGGGGGAGTCAGGGGTGCCAGCTATCCCCGCCTCCACTGCCCCACAGTCAAAAATCCAAGTACTGATATCTTTGACTCAAAAACAAAAGAACTGATAAATGACTCATCCAAGGCCAGGAAGCTGAGATAGTTTGGATAGAATCAGGACTCAAACCCTAGTTCTTTTGATCCCATGTATTGTGACTTCCTACCAAACACAAACTTTCCCCATGCCTAGTTAATTTTTAAAGATCTGTAAAAGGAAAATACAGGTACTATATTTATTGAAAAAAAATACACACATAGGTGGACCCGAGCAGTTCAAACCCATGTGGTTCAAGGGTCAACTGCATTGACACTCCACAAATTGGCAAGTGCTACAAATTAGGGTGTTGCTTTCTGCACCCAACTGTCAGTGTGCCTCACCCATGTGTCCCCCTCCGTTTCCATCCACCCAGGCTGATCTTGGCATTT
The DNA here is from genome assembly GCF_949987535.1 of Balaenoptera acutorostrata. NCBI lineage: Eukaryota > Metazoa > Chordata > Mammalia > Artiodactyla > Balaenopteridae > Balaenoptera > Balaenoptera acutorostrata. The sequence continues at coordinate 11,425,463 of NC_080074.1, forward strand.
GCTGCTCCGGGTTGGGGAGGCACTTGTGGCTAGACAGGAGTGAGGGAGGGGAAATCAGAGAGGAAACGGGCTAGGTGGGGAAGGCCACAGGAAGGTCTTAAGCAGAGAAGGGCATTGTTTGACTTAGGTTAAAGGATCACTACTGTTGCTATGCTGAGAAGAAAAGTAAGGGAGCTGGGCAGAAACAGGGAAACCAGTGAGGAGGTGATTGCAAAAATCCAGGTGGGGTTAATGATGGAGGCTTGGTCTTGAGAGCAGGGTTGGTGCGTTGCACGACTCTAGTGGATACTATTGTGCAATATGGCGGCACAGGGAGATAATGGTAAAGGTGACCTGATGCAGGAGGAGTCTGGCTATGTGTGTAAGGCAGAGCAAACAGAATGTGCTAATCAGTGGATTTGGGGTGTGTGAGAGAGGAATTAAGGCTGATGTCAAGGTTTTTCTTTTTTTTCATAAATTTATTTATTTATTTTTTTGGCTGCATTGGGTCTTCGTTGCTGCGCATGGGCTTTCTCTAGTTGCGGCTAGCAGGAGCTACTCTTCCTTGCGGTGCGTGGGCTTCTCATTGCGGAGCATGGGCTCTAGGCGCGTGGGCTTCAGTAGTTGCCGCACGTGGGTTCAGTAGTTGTGGCCTGCGGGCTCTAGAGCGCAGGCTCAGTAGTTGTGGTGCACAGGCTTAGTTGCTCCGCGGCATGTGGGATCTTCCCAGACCAGGGCTCGAACCTGTGTCCCCTGCATTGGTGGGCGGATTCTTAACCACTGCGCCACCAGGGAAGTCCAGATGTCAAGGTTTTTGACCTGAACAACGGAAAGGATGGAATTGTTATTTACTGAGATAGAGAAGGTTCCAGGAGGAGTGGGTTGAAGAAATCCTATGCCATGCTGAGTCATAAAGATGATCTTTTACATAGTCTTCTAAAATATTTACCTTTGCTTTTCACATTTAAGTCTTTAATCCATCTGGAGTTGATTTCTCTTTTCAGTGTGAAGCAGGGATTCATTGTTAATTCCTTCTTTATGTGGATTAGCAATTGTCTCAGTACCTTCTGTTTTTTTTTTTTTGTCTCAGTACCTTCTATTGAATAATCTCATCTTTCCCCCCAGTGACCTGCAGTGGTACTGCTGGTATCCATCAAGTTTCCCTATGTGCATGGATCAGTTTCCAGGCTCTCTATTCTGCCCACTGGTTTAATATTACCCTTTTAATTATCAAGGTATTATAAGTAGTCTGATATCTGGTTGGGCTGTCCCCACTCCCCACCCCTCCATCACCAGCAGCAGGAGCAGCTAATGTCTTAGCTATTCTAGGTTCTTTGCTCTTCCATATAAATTCTAGAATCAGCTTGTCAATTTCCATGAAAAACCCTGTTGGTATTTTGATTGGAAGAACATTGAATCTGCAGCTCAGTTTAGGGGCAGTTGTCAGCTTTATGATAATGAATTTTCCAATCCATGAGTATGGTCTACAACTCCATTAATTTAAATCTTCCTTCAATATCCATCAATAACACTTTGTAATTTTTTCCTATAAAGATTACACAGCTTTTTGTTAGACTTGTTTTGAAGAATCTCTTATTTATCTATTTTTTTGCTGCTTATTGCAAATAGTATCTTTTTAAAAATCACATTTTCTAACTTTGCTGCTTGTATACATGGAGGCAATTTTAATTTTTGTTCTTTAATCTTATATCCAGAAGCCTGACTCAGCTCACCTATTAATTCCAGTAATTTGTTTGTAGATTCTTTGGAACTATTTTTAAATAATAATAATGGCTACATTTATGCATTGCATGTAATATTCACCAAGCCCTGCTCTAAGTACTTCATGTACATTTTAATTCTCACAAGAATCTTATACAGTGAATGTTATAGTGCTATAATTCCCCCCCACCCCTTTTTTTTTAAAGAAAGAAAAAATGAGGCATGGAAAGGTTAAATAACTTGCCCTTAAGGGCACACAGCTAGGAATAGTCAGAGTTGGGATTGGGATTTGAACTCTGGCAGTCTGGGGCCAGAGTTCACATTATTACCAGGAGGCATTTTTTTTGTTGTAATAAATTTATTTATTTTGGGGTGTGTTGGGTCTTTGTTGCTGCGCCCAGGCTTTCTCTAGTTGTGGCGAGCAGGGGCTTCTCTTGTTGCAGAGCACGGGCTCTAGGCACGTGGGCTTCAGTAGCTGTGGCTCGCAGGCTCTAGAGCGCAGGATCAGTAGTTGTGGCGCACGGGCTTAGTTGCTCCACGGCATGTGGGATCTTCCCGGACAAGAGATCGAGCCCATGTGCCCTGAATTGGCAAGCAGATTCTTAACCACTGCCCCACCAGGGAAGCCCACCAGGAGGCTTTTCGCCACCTTTATACCATCTGTTCTGGTTGGCTTGTCAAGGACAATGGTGCAAATAAGCAGGGGAAGCAGGCATCCTCCTCTCCAATTTTTTTTTTTTTTTTTTTTGCATGCAGGATCTTATTGCCACACTAAGAGTCTTAAACACTGGACCACCAGGGAAGTACGATAGAATACTTTTTTTGGTCCAAGCCATGCAGCATGCAGGATCTTAGTTCCCCAACCAGAGATCAAACCTGGGCCCCCTGCATTGGAATCACAGTCTTAACCACTGGACCACCAGGGAAGTCCTCCTCTCCTTCTTGATTCTAACATTTTACCAATAAATGTAATATTTTAAAAAGAATTTGAAGACACCGTTTATCAGATTGAGGGTCCCCTTTATTTCTAGTTATCACTTTAGTTTTTTAAAAAATCATGAATGAGTGTTGAGTTGTATTAACTATTCATATAGCTGTAATTTAGATGATCATATGATTTTTCCTTTGATCTGTTGATGTGGTAAATTATAGTAACTGATTTTTAAATATTAAACCAAACTTGTATTCCTGCATTTAAACCAGTGTAGATGCATTATCTTTTTTTTTTAAAGCCTGTGTTTTTTTTTTTAATTATTAGCACCTTTAATTATTATCTATTTATTTATTTGTTTATTTATTTATTTGGCTGTGTTGGGTCTTCGTTTCTGTGCGAGGGCTTCCTCTAGCTGCAGCAAGCGGGGGCCACTCTTCATCGCGGTGCGCGGGCCTCTCACTATCGTGGCCTCTCTTGTTGCGGAGCACGGGCTCCAGACACGCAGGCTCAGTAGTTGTGGCTCACGGGTCTAGTTGCTCCGCGGCATGTGGGATCTTCCCAGACCAGGGCTCGAACCCGTGTCCCCTGCATTAGCAGGCAGATTCTCAACCACTGCGCCACCAGGGAGCCCCATTATCTTTTTTAATTGTGAAAACTGCCATGGAGAAGAGTGTATAAAACCTCTGTGTGCAGTATAAAGAATAATAATAAATAGCCATGTGCCACCTCCCAGGTCAACAGAGGGTGTTACAGGGACCTCGGAAGCCTCTCCTGTATTTCTCCCAGCTGTGTCACCTGACTTTTGTTTGACTCTTGTTAATGATCCCTTTGCTTTCCTTTATAGTGTCAGACCTCTCTGGGCAGGTGACCTTTGAGAACAGACCAGAAGGATGGGGGCTCAGCCTGTGGCTTGCTGGGGAAGAGTAGTCGGGCACAAGTACCATGTTGAGGATGTAGGCTCTTCCTGGCCTTTTTATTGGGAACCATTGTGGGATTTTGTACCGAGGAGTGACTTATGTTTCCAACGATCCATCTGGCTGTTGTGTTGAGACAGGACAGAACTGCCAGTGGGGCAGGAGTAGAATCAGGGGGACCACTGAGGAGGATCAGATCAGGGGTAGGATTGAAAATGGCTCCAGGGCTTCCCTGGTGGCGCAGTGGTTAAGACTCCGCCTGCCAATGCAGGGGACACGGGTTCGAGCCCTGGTCTGGGAAGATCCCACATGCCGCGGAGCAACTAAGCTTGTGCACCACAACTACTGAGCCTGTGCTCTAGAAGCCCCTGAACCACAACTACCGAGCCCGCGTGCTGCAACTACTGAAGCCCGCGCGCCTAGAGCCCGTGCTCCGCAACAAGAGAAGCCACCGCAATGAGAAGCCCGTGCACTGCAATGAAGAGTAGCCCCCGCTTGCTGCAACTAGAGAAAGCCCGCGTGCAGCAACAAAGACCCACCACAGCCAAAAATAAATAAAATTAAAAAAAAAAAAAGTTAAAAAAAAGCCAGGGAAAAAAAAGAAAAGAAAATGGCTCCAGGCTGGTCTTCTCTCCACTAGCCCACAGCTGGTCCACGGAAACAGTTGTACATCCTTGCACTTGAGGAAGTATGCCTGGCCCTGGTGCTCTCTCTGTCTCGCTCTCTCAGGCCAATGCCTCTTGTTCCAAGCCTTGGTGTCCCCCAAACCCTCGAGCTCCCCAAGTGACCCCACTGAAGGAGTCTGATTCACAGCTCACTTTAATATCTGATCTCTACCATCCTTAGGGCTTCAGTCCAAGTTTTTAACTTAACATTCTGTTATGTAAGCATTTAAAGCCATAAATACGAAACACCATAAAAATTGCTTTAAAAAAAGGGGATTTCTTTCTTGATAGCATCATCTTTAGAGAACACGACCTGTAATGATTTCAGTCCTTTGAAACTGTGGAGCTTTATAACACAGCAGATGGTCAATTTTTATAGATAGATAATCAATATGCATTTGAAAATTCTCTCTTGAGTTCAGGATTCTGTATTTGTCCAATAGAGCAGGCTTGCTAATTATTTCTATACAAATCTTTTAATTCCTTGTTAATATTCTTCGCTTGATCTATTAATTACTAAAAGATGTACCTTTAAGTCTTTCCCTATGATAGCAGACTTGTCAATTTCTCTGTCAATTTTGCTTTACCTATTTTAAGATTGTTCCAGTGCAGCTAGTTTAGAATTATTATATCACCTGAATTAACTGGAGTTGTTTTTATTTATTATAGTGCTTTTGCTTTACAGTCTATTTTGTCCGATATTAGTATAGTATGACCAGATTGCTTTGATTTGTATTTTTGTGGTATTAATCTTTTTCTGTATTTCCATGTTTATCCTCTTTGTGTCCTTTTGCTTTAAATATGCTTTAAATAATATATATCTGGAAAATATTTTCTGTAGCCTGAGCATCTGTTTTTTAATCAGTTGGCCTACTCCATTTATATTTATTTTAATTACTGATATATTCGGATTTATTTTTATGATCTTATTTTGTATCTTCCATTTGTCCTAATTTTTCTATGCTGCTTTCTTTCTCCTTCCCTTGTTTTGGATTTGAGTTAGCTTCCCTTTTTCCCCAATCCAATTTTTGTCCTTACTTTTCCTATTCTCTCAGTGGTTATCTTTGACTTTTTTTTTTTTGGCCACGCTGTGTGGCCTGCAGGATCTTAGTTCCCGGACCATGGAAGCGTGGAGTCCTAACCACTGGACTGCCAGGGAATTCCCTATCTTTGACATTTTTACATGCATGGTTAGCAAATTCTAAAGTTAATCAAGGTATTTCAGCTTTTCTGAACAATATAAGGATGTTAGCTTCACATTTATTCTCTCCACCCGCCCCCCCCATATCAGCTGACATGTTATTAGTTTACAGGTTTTTTTTTTACTATACATAAGCAAAGTAGTTTAAACTGTGGATTCTGGAGACACAGGTCCGGGTCTTTCACTTACCAGCTGTGTCACTTTAGACAAGTGATTTAGCCTTTCTGTGCTTCAGTGACTTCAACAGCAAGATGGGGGTAATAATCACCCCCATCTTCTTAGGGTTGATTCAGTGAGTAAGTTCTGTAAAGTTTTGAATGAAAACTGTGCTTAGCATATGTTAAATCTTCAAACATTCTTATCTATCGCAGTCATTATTTTACCCCATATATTCAACATTGGTACTGTTATCATAATTGATGTGTATTTAAATTTATTCAAGGTTTCCACTTTCTTTGCCTACTATTCCTTCTTTTATCTCACATTTTCCTTCTGGGATTATTTTTTTCTTTCTGAAGTATGTTGTTTAGAAGATATTTGGGGTGAGATTCTGTTGTTGGTAAATTTTAAGCTCAGAAAAGTTTTATTTCAGCCTATTCTTGGAAGACAGTTATTGTAAACAGTTCTAGATTGTTGATTTCTTTTTGTAAGCACTTTGATGATGTTAATTCATTTCCTCTGGCTTTGATGGTTAATCAAACTCATTGTTATCCTTTGTAACTAATCTGTCTTTTCTCTATGGCTACTTCTAAGATTTCTTTGTCTCTGGTGTTCTAAATTTTACTTGGTTGTACCTAGGTAAGGAATTCTTTTCATTTACACTCACTGGGGAATTTTTATTCTTGAATCTAAGGATTCATATATTTCATCAATTCTGGAAAAATTCCAGCCACTAGCTTTCCAAATATTGCCCCTCCCTGTTTTCTCCACTCTCTCTCCTTCAGAACTACAATTAGACAAATGTTAGGCCTTCTCATTTAATCTTCATTTAACAGCTTTTTCATATTTTCCACATCATTATTTCCCCACTCTGTGCTGCATTCTAGTTAATTTCTTTAGATATATCTACCACTTTACCATTTTTTCTCAGCTGTATCTAATCAGCTCTTTTACCTGTTCATTGAATTTGTTTTTAAACATTATGATGTCAATTTTCAAACTTAGAATAGTTTAATAAATACATGGTGCACTTATCATACAGCTTCAACAATTATCAATATATGACTAATCTTGTTTCATCTTTTTTCCCACCCACCCATTCATTCCCACCCGTTTATTTTGAAGCAAATCCCAGGCCTCTTACCATCCATTACCTTTCAACTATTATGTTTCATTTCTGAAATTCCATTTGCTTCTTTTACTAATCTGTCTGTTCTTTCTGGGTAGTTTCTTATTCTTTTCTCACACTTTTATTTATTTATTTAATTAAAATTAATTTTTATTGGAGTATAGTTGCTTTACAATATTGTGTTAATTTTTTTTTTTATTGGAGTATAGTTGCTTTACAATGTTGTGTTAGTTTCTTATTCTTTGTTTATACTTTTATTCTCTTTTTCACAACTTCACACATTAAATGATACTTATTTTATATTCTGTAATGGATCATTCAAATCCTTGTTATCTTTTGGAATTTGGTTCTCTGTTTGATGATTTTTCTGACTTTTGATCATGGTAACTTATTTTCTTGTGTATGTGTTTTAACTTTACACACAGACATAAACATTTTCTGAAAATACAGGTATCAACTGCCACATGCCAGCTGCTCCAATGAATGTAATCTTCCCAATCTTGTGAGAACATTTTATTCTTTTGAATAGCTTAAGAGACCAAAGCTCTGAGACGTTAAAATCTTGTCTGAGGCCACACTGTTCATAAATGATGGAGCTGGCATTTGAGCCTAGGCCGGCCTCCCCTTGCCTAACTCTCCCCACACCCCACCCTTCCACAATCCACCATCCATAGGGGAAACTGACATATGAACCCTGGAGTACCTGAATTCTGTTGACTTGGGGCTTCTGGGGATTTCTTCATGGGGTTCCACAGGGGCCCCACAGGAGATGAAGAGCCTAATGAAGGCCTCCTACACCCCTGAGGTGATTGAGAAATCAATGAGGGACTTAGAGCACTGGCATGGCAGGAAGACGGATGATCTGGGTAGGTGGGGAGCTGGGGGCGTGGGAGGGGGGCACTCCCTGGGCAGGGTGTGTTGGCCCCAAGGTCCAGAGAGAAACCACAGCAGCAGCTAGAACTCTGGGGTGGGTCCAGAAGACATATGGGTTACCACTGGGGCCTGGACACTCCAGAGGTCCTCTGGGTGATTTGTGCTGGTTCCTTCCCTGCTCTCTGCAGGACGGTGGCACCAGAAGAATGCGGTGAACATGAACTTGCAGAAAGCACTGGATGAGAAAGAAAAGAGCAGAAGCAAGAACTCGAAGTTCTAGATACAACCCAGAAGAGGTGCTCACCACTCAGAGAAAGTGCTAATAAAGAAAGGCACACATCTGAACCTTTGCCTCTGCTTGGCGCCGCTCTTCAGGCTGGGGGAGGGGGCAATGTGCAGTGCTGGAGAGACCTACTGAGGAGGGATAGACGCTCTAAGGACCCAAACTACCCCCTAGCCCTCCCTCCTGGGGACAGACACACACACATACACACACACACACACACCTTTCCCCCGTAATTCCAGGAAAGGATGTGAGACCTGAGTAGAACTTTGCTCAAGCCCAGGGTGCCTTGCCCTGTGTGGAGGGCTCCTATAGTGGACACTGCTGGATCTTAACCCTGCATGACCTCCCTAGCAGAACCCCAATCATTTCCAGACATCCATCCCTTCCCCAAGACCCAATGGACTTCAGAAGAACTAGCCACGCCCCCTCCAATCCAGGAGTAGTTTTGATTGGTCTCAGGGAATTCTAACCCTTCCCCCTACACACAAAGTGATTGGTTCAGAAAGGGGCATATGACGCAACTTGGACCAGTAAGATGCAAGGAAAGGTGCGCGCGTATGAAGCGTTCTGGGAAACTCTTTTCTCTACTGGGAAAGCTTGGGAGCCTTCCCTGCTGCTGTTGTAGTGAGTGAAGAACCGTGCAGTGCAGACTGCTCCTGGCAGACACCCTGTGACTGGAGGAACTGCAGACACTGCAGCACAATCTGGGTCCCCCGTGACCTCACTGAACTGCTCCACCCTCCTGGCCAGAAGTGCTCACCACCGCCCACCCTGGACTTCTTATAATGTGCACCTGGGCATCATCCTACTGTTTAAGACAAACTTACCTTGAACCGATAAGGGCCCCTGGTAACAACAGGGGAGGGACCTGGGAATTGGGGCCCCAAGGAAGAATCCCCCAGAGAAGGGGTTCCAGGTTAGACAGTCATGCCTACCATCTGATCCTGAAGCTTATTACCTGGTGGGTCTCCAAGCCACAGCACACCCCACCCCCAGATCACTGACTTGCACTCGCAGAACATGCTCTGCTTGTGGGTTATTTACCATTTGCCGTGTTCCAAACCAACCCAAAACCTAGTAGCTTAAAATGAGCATAATCATTTACCTACTTATGATTGTGCAGTTTGAGCAGGGCTCAGTGGGTATGGCTCATTTCCGCTCCACGTGGCACCTGCTGTGAAGATGGCTGCTTTTCTCACATGCCTGGTGCCTCAGCTTGGGGCTGGTTGGACATCACTTTGTCTTCGTCGGGTCTCACCTCTCCTCGTGGCTAGCTTGGACTTCTTCCTGGCATGGTGACTGTGTTCTAAGAAGGAACTTCTCAAGGAGACAAGACTCAATGTGTAAGACCTTATCATGTCTTAACACTGGCTTGTTAAGTTCCCTGTGGTCAAAGAGACACAGGGTCAAACTGGGCTCATGTTGGGAGGTGGTTGCACAGAGCATTCCTATCAGCAGGAGTGGTTCACTGGGGACTCACCACACTAACAGTCCGCCACAGCGACCATCGTTCTCCGGAAAAATCAAAAGCACATCTCTGCCAGAAAAAAGGGGGACTGCCCCTCCTCCCACAAAAGGGAATGACTTCTTTAAGGTAGGATTGGAGCAGGATGCAGTACAGGGAGATGAATTTGGCTTGATTTAATATTTATTGAGTACCTAACTGTGTAAAGCATTGAGTTCAGCTCCACTTCTATTTTTAAAAAATTTATTTATATTTAATTTATTTATTTTTGGCTGCGTTGCGTTTTCGTAGCTGCGCGCGGGCTTTCTCTAGTTGCTGCTAGCGGGGGAGCTACTCTTTGCTGCGGTGCGTGGGCTTCTCATTGCGGTGGCTTCTTCTGTTGCGGAGCACGGGCTCTAGGTGCGTGTGCTTCAGTAGTTGTGGCACATGGGCTTAGTAGTTGTGGCTCGCAAGCTCTAGAGCGCAGGCTCAGTAATTGTGCCTGTGCGCAGGCACACAGGCTTAGTTGCTCCGTGGCATGTGAGATCTTCCCGGACCAGAGATCGAACCTGTGTCCCCTGCGTTGTCAGGCGGATTCCTAACCATTGTGCCACCAGGGAAGTCCCTCAGCTCCACTTCTTAATATTGAGTATCTGATTTCTGCAAGACACTGTTCTTGTCTGGAAAAACCAGACTTCATCTTTATTTATTTATTTATTTATTTTTAAAATATTTATTTATTTATTTGGTTGTTGGGTGTTAGTTGTGGCAGGCGGGCTCCTTAGTTGTGGCTCACCGGCTCCTTAGTTGTGGCACACGGGCTCCCTAGTTGTGACATGCAAACTCTTAGTTGCGGCATGCATGTGGGATCTAGTTCCCTGACCAGGGATCGAACCTGGGCTCCCTGCATTGGGAGCGTGGAGTCTTATACACTGAGCCACCAGGGAAGTCCCATCTTTACTGAGTAGCTATTATTTACTCATCTTATGTGGCAACTGAAAAAAAAATGAGCCATCTAGAGAATTGTAGCTAAAGCAGACCCCACCCTGTTCTGATGTAGAAATTATAATATGCCAGATGCATACGATTATGTGCCAAATGCTTTACATGCACAGCCTTATTTCATCCTTATGCCAGTCCTCAAAGCTATTATCATCCTCTTCATGAAGATGAGGAAACTGGGGCTTGGAGAGGCCAAGGAAATTGCCCTGGGTTTTACCAACAGGAAGCTGGGATGGAAAGTCCAGGAATTTCTGACCAAAGTCATTTTCTGATCTACCAGGAAATCATACTGTCATGTCAACAAATAGGTACTGAGTGCCACAAATACTTGGCCCTATTAGCCACCGTGGGGGACAGTGGTATGAATTCAATACAGTCCTTGTCCTTAAGGACTTCACAGTCTGCAGAGAACTGATGTGGAAGGAGCTGACCTCAAGGCTCATCCACCCATCTGACAAACATGTACTGTGCATCTACCCTCTGTCCAGCCCTGACCAATGAACCAGGAGTTCAGAGATGGTTAAGACATGGCACCTGTCCTCAGGGAGTCCAGAGTCTGGTGGGGAGACAGATGAGTCATTAGATGCTCAGAAGTTTTACACATGCAGTGAGAAGTTCGTACGGGGCCAGTGGAAGCACAGAGGTGATGCTGAGATGGGAGGGAGGGTTGGGGGTCATAGAAGACCTCATAGAGGAGGAAGCTCTGGAGATGAATCTTGGGACGTGAGTAGGTACGTTTAGGTGACCTGGAAGAGGTACAGCATTCCAGACAGAAGGCGCTGTGTGAGCACAAACCCAGCGTGGCGGAGCTGCAAGAGGCTTGTTAAGCTTGGAGGGTAGGGCTCCAAGGTGGGGCACAGAGGTCGGGTGGGAAATGTTCACAGAAAGAGAAACTATACCTGGATGGGGCTGTGTTTTGGATGTGAGACCCAGCCCTCCCTCCAGGAACTGAGAACTGGATGGAACACAAAGAGTTAATAATGACAGAAGAAACCACGCAGCCGAGTTGAAAAGATGCTCAATATCCCCAATAATCAGAGAGATTATTATGCAAATTAAAACAATAAATTCATCGGGTTGGCAAACATTAAAATGCAAGTGTAGGTGAGGAGAGAAATGAGAACTCTCATACACTCCATGAATCATGGAGTACAGAACAGCAAGGAAGAATTTAGCAACGCTGAAATTAAATTTTACAAGCTAGCACTTCCACTGCTGCGTAGCCTAGAGAAACTCTGAAACATGCACACAAGGAACCTCACGCAAAGATAGTCATTGCAGCGTTCTTTGCAACAGCAAAACGACGCACACATCTGTTAGGAGAAGAATGGACAAGGGGGGTAATTTATGAGTGGAAAGGGCCGAACCACATCTACATACACCAGCATGGAAGGATCTCCCAATATATCATAGTGGGTGGAAATGACAGCCTGCAGAATGAGCCCTACGGTATGAAACATGCCATTTAAGTAACCTTCAAAAAGCATACACCCAACCTCTCCATCGCTCATCAGAGTATGGAAGGTGGGTTGGAAGGACACTGCAGAAATTCAACTTCACATTATATTTAGTTTAGCCCTTTTCAGACACAGCTTTGCTTCCTATAACTGCACGAGAGAGCTGGCAAAATGCCCTCCAAGAGAACTCAGATGCTAGAAAGAGCGACTGAGTAACAGAATGCGGGGTAGCTGATTTTAAGGTAAACGAGCAATTTCAATTTGGACAAAATGAACAAATGTGGTACGTTTTATGACTTTGCCTCAGTTAAAGATTTTCTCTCTGGACATTAAGAGAAGCCCTTTTTAATTAAATATTGAATATTTTGGAGAGAGAGAAGCTGTAATCTTGGCAAAATAAAACATGCATAGATTTTAAAACTTAAATAAGACCTTTATTTCACTGGTGCTGTTTCCAGCAGCATTCCTTGTTCTTTGTGTTCCTGAAGTCACTGGATGGTAGAATTCATGGTGATTCTTAAGTTTCAAGGAGGTACAGGGACCAGGTTTTAAGCAGCATTAACACATATAGTGGAAAAGTTATTCATCCTTCAGTTCATGCAGGGCCTCATTTACTCATAGTGATTCAGATCTGTCTTCATATTTTCTTTTCTTTCTTTTTATTTTTTCTGCGTTGGGTCTTCGTTGCTGTGCACAAGCTTTCTCTAGTTGCTGTGAGCGGGGGTTACTCTTCGTTGCAGTGCGCGGGTTTCTCATTGTGGTGGCTTCTCTTGTTGCGGAGCACAGGCTCTAGGTATATGGGCTTCAGTAGTTGTGGCACGTGAGCTCAGTAGTTGTGGCACATGGGCTTAGTTGCTCTGCGGCATGTGGGATCTTCCCGGACCAGGCGTTGAACCCGTGTCCCCCTGCATTGGCAGGCAGATTCTTAACCATGGCACCACTAGGGAAGTCCTGGAAGTTGCTTTTATAGGTTCCTCCCTCAGGTGGTACTTGGATATCATAGAAAATGTGAAGTTGGATCTGGAACTTCCCTCGTGGAGCAGTGGTCAAGAATTTGCCTGCCAATGCAGGGGACACGGCTTCGAGCCCTGGTCCGGGAAGATCCCACGTGCTGTGGAGCAACAAAGCCCGTGCACCACAACTACTGAGCCTGTGCTCTAGAGCCCACGAGCCACAACTACTGAGCCCGCGCACCACTACTACTGAAACCTGCGTGCCTTAGAGCCTGTGCGCCACAACTATTGAGCCCACATACTGCAACTACTGAAGCCCACATGCTCTAGGGCCTGCATGCTGCAACTATGGAGCCCACATACTTCAATTACTGCAGCCCTTGTGCTCCAGGGCCTACACACTGCAACTACTTAAGCCTGTGTGCCTAGAGCCTGTGCTCCACAACAAGCCACCACAATGAGAAGCCCATGCACCACAGCAAAGAGTAGCCCCTGCTCGCCAAAACTAGAGAAAAGTCTGTGCGCAACAAAGACCCAACGCGGCCAAAAAAAGAAAAAAAGAAAAAAAAGCAACTTTTATTGTTTTCAGGTGACCTGCTTTACCTGGCAGTTATCCTGGTCCAGCTTGCCCCCTGGTGGCAGTGTCTTTAAATTGCAGGCAAAGTAGTTAGGCCTTAGAGATCCAGGACGTACATGCTAAGGAGGGGACCCAGAAACCATTTAGTTACATCTTTCTAACCATGCCTTTCCTGCTCCCCACTCATATCTCCATTTTACAGATGAGGAAACTAAAGCCCAATTGAGTGAATTTATGTTTAATTTGGAAGTGAACAGTCCACGTGGTCAGCTTTGCAAATCCAATCTGTCAGTGATGGTCCAGTGTGGCTGGCAGAGACTTTCCCCCTTCTCCCTCCAGGAATCATGGTCTCTGTGGTACATGGGAGCTAGCAGGAGCTGCAGCAAGTCCAGAGGAACTCCAAGAGGCAACCAGAGACTCTGCAGCCCTAAGTTACTCTCTACCTGGACTCGAGTCCCTGGGAAGACCAACTTGCTTGTCAGAGCCTCGTTCTCATTTACAGCAGGGGTAATAATATCAATCTCAGGTTTGCCTGAGAAAATGCACATCCAGGACAAGGCACAGTGTGTAGCCCTCTTCCAGGCATGTAACAAGTGCTTATTCTTTTCTTTCAGGCCTAGGTTTCCCAACTATGTTTCAAGAAACACTGCGACATGTTAATGGGTATGATGTAAAAAATTGTTCCATTGTCAAATGGATGATGCTGATTTAAATAACACTGAACAGTTTTCTTTGGTACAAGACTTCTTAGGACCTGGAATATGCTAAGATTCATTGTGTCACCCCAAATTATTGCCTAGTGTTCACTGTCCCCCACTATGCTGGTACAGACAGAGCAAGCCACCAAGAGCTGTGACAATAAAAATGATTTTGTTAAAATTGCACGTTCAGAAACCTGGGAAGTCATCTGGGGGAGAGGAGCCTTGTTTTTTGGGGGGTGGTGGGTGGACTGATGTGTCAACCAAGGTGCTCATTATCAAAGCCTAAGGGCCTGGCCCCCCTCCCTCTGGCCAAGCCTGCAGGCATTCCACCTAGGGAGCAGATAAGTAATAAGAGAAGGCGTGTGAGCCTGTCCTCAGGACAAGGTGGTGAGTTTGATGGTGGTCCCATGTGAATCAAGCTGAGTGAGGTCTAGCCCAGCCTCCTGCTCCCAGTCCTGTACCTCTGGCTTCCCTGGTTTACAAGCTAGAGGGTGACATGATCCAGGCAGTGGCCAGGAGGCAGGCCTATGTCTCACCTCTCTCCAGTGGGCTTGCATTTACTGAGCACCTAGTATGTGCTGGTGTTTGGCACCGTGGGTGGAGACAGGGATGAGTGGTCCTTGTGCTCAGAGGGCTTCCAGGCTGGGGGTGATAATAACGGAGGACATAGGTGAGCAGAATGCTAGGGAGTGTAGAGGGTAAGCCCTGAAGGTTGTTTGTTTTTTTTTAATTTATTTATTTAATTTATTTATTTTTGGCTGTGTTGGGTCTTCATTGCTGCGCTCAGGTTTTCTCTAGTTGGGGAGAGCGGGGCTACTCTTCGTTGCGGTGAGCGGGCTTCTCATTGCGGTGGCTTCTCTCATTGTGGAGCACGGGCTCTAGGCGTGCGGGCTTCAGTAGTTGCGGCACGCAGGCTCAGTAGTTGTGGCTCACGGGCTTAGCTGCTCCGTGGCATGTGGGATCTTCCCGGACCAGGGATGGAACCCGTGTCCCCTTCATTGGCAGGCGGATTCTCAACCACTGCGCCACCAGGGAAGCCCCTGTTTTTTCTTCTTTGTAATGCAAGGGCTTGATTTAAGCTTTGATTGCAGAGGCATCAACTTCAAAGATGATAACAAATAAACACATTGCCAGCCACACAACTAAATAAAGAGCTAGGTCACCTCCCCCACTGAGGCTCCTCGTCTTAGAGATTTTGATTGATTTCAATCACTGACCATTTGGGTCACTTGTTCCCATGCTTTAAATTTCCCCTCTTGGGGACTTTCCTGGCAATACAGTGGTTGGGTCTCTGCAATTCTAATGCAGGGGGCATGGGTTCGATCCCTGGTCAGAGAACTAAGATCCCACATGCCGCGTGGCCAAAAAATTAAAACAAAAAATTTCCCTTCTTGCGTTTTAAATTCACCAATAAAGAGTGAGTCCTCGAACCTTAGGCCCCCACTTTCGACCCCAATAAAAGCAGGACCCCAGGCCCTCCTCTTTTCTCTCTCTCTTCCTCCCCAGGACTTCACTGTATGGCCCCAGTGTACTGTGTAATTTTCTGGTCTTGTAAGTAATAAATCTTTATTTCTTCAACATTTCCTGGTGGTTATTGTTGAGGGACGTCTTGCAATCATAATAAAAATCACATAATAAGAACCACAATGGTGGGTCCAACCACAGTACTGGTTACTGATTGGCTGAGACCAGCACAGAACAGAGTGAGAGGGTCAGGAGATGGTGCAGCAGGGCGCTGGGGCTGGAAGCTCACTGCCTAGGGCCTCCAGGGTGAGCATTACGAGCCATGAAGCCCTGCCCCCGCCCCAGGAGACTTAGGGTGAATGCTGATGGAGCCGGCCAGGGTCCTGGTAGAGACTCGGTGGGGTAGATCATTCCAGATCTGGGGGAAGGAAATCTGTGAGATCTTTTGGAGGTCAGAAGTGAAGACTTCCACAGCTGCTTATTTTCTCCCCAACTGGTCTCCACAGCCCTTCCCCTCGGCTGTCTCTAAGCCCTCAAGCCCTGTGATTAGAAGGTTCTTCCTTCCATTGACCTGTTGACTGGGGGAAAAAAAAGCACAACCTAGAAGTTGAGAGTTGTGTTTTATTTGGTAGACTTTCTGAGGACTTCAAGCCCGGGGGGACAGACTCTCAGATCGCTCTGAGGAACTTCTCCCCAGAGGTGAGGGAGGAGCCAGAATACATAGGGGTTTCTGCAACGAAGACCAGGTAGTCGGAACATCGAAAGATTAGCATTAATGAAAGAAAACCAGACATCTCAAGTTAAGGAATTTAGCATTTTTCTATGTATGAGAAGATGCAAGAGTCTGGGCTCACTGAAATCATTCCTTTGATATGCACCTTTGATATCTAGGGCCAGTATCCCGTTCTCTCCCATCCTGAGTCCCCTCAGGGCTCACCATGGGTGGGGGAGCTGTAGTGGCTTGATGGCTGCAACACCCTTTGTTTACTGATACGGCAGGCAACATTTTTCACTCACAGATCTTAACCCATGACCCCTAAGAGATATTCCCTAGGTTTTTGCTTTCCTTTCAGTTCTGTCTATTTACGCCTTTGCCCAGGGTAACTCCCCACTCCTCAACCTCCTTGGAAAAGTCTACCACAGAAAAGGTGAGTCACTGTGGAGAGCCTGTATGTCCTCGAACTTAAGGGACTAGAAACCCAGGGTGACCCCATTTAGAAAACAGCACTGAGAGCTTTACGTGCATCAAGTCAATCACAACACCCCTACCAGGTAGGTTCCTTATTGTCCCCATTTTACAGATCTGGAAATGGAGGCACAGTAAGTGATGGAGCTGGGATTTGAATTCCGAGGGTCCAACTCTGAAGTCCTCACCCTTAACCACAGGTTACATTGCTCTGAGGAAATGTAAATGGTGGTTTTCTCAGGAATTAGTGTGGACAGGAGTGAGGCTTCTAGAATGTTTGTATCAGAGTCCAGAGGAGGAAGTTCACACAGAGATTTTCGTGTTTGCTGCTAGTCCTTAAATTCTTCCTGATGATGTAATGCCAGTGATCTTTTAAAGCTGGGTGAAGGAGGAGGAGCACTATAAAGTATTTGATCTGAATGATAGCCAGACAACATCCACAAAGAAAATTAACCTGGGTTATGTTTACAGGCTACCAGGCAGGCAGGGCATCTTGGACTGTGGCCTGAGATCATCAGACCATGTGCTCCATCCCTAAAAAGGAGCATGAGGGCAAAGGCTGGAGGGACTTTAGGTAACCCTTGTACCCCCTTAATTAACAGATGGGGAAACTGAGGCACACAAAATCAAGTGAAGCGATGACCTCTCAGTGACCTTCCTTACCTCTGCTAACTCAGCTCATGGTGGCGGGCAGAGCTGGGTCTCAGGATTCTTCCTCGGGATGCCCAGCTCAGCATCCAAACAGGTGTGAGCCCCTGGGCAGGTTACTTAAGGCTGCCCTGAGCCCCGGGGTCCTCATCTGTAACAGGAAAGTCAGAAAAAAAACCTCCTAGGGCAGCTGTTGCAGGGGAGGGGGGCGTCAAAGATAAACAGAGCCTGACATTAGTTAAAGGGGTGAAAACAGATTTTACGCAGTGACTACTGACAGTAGGGAAAGAGCTGAGTCCCTTCTGATTTCTGCAGAGGCAACTGGGCGTTTTTTTTTTGTTTGTTTGTTTTTTCAACTGGGCGTTTTAAAGGGAGAATGAGGGGGTGCAGAGGGGAGAAATGGGGCTCAAGTGAAAAGTTGCAAAGGTTTGGGTCAGGTAAATGCGATGAGACAGGGGGTGCCTGGAGGTGGGCAGTCGTACAGGCCGAGATTCTGTCCTCCCACAGATACTGGGAGACAGGACTGGCCTCCCTGTTGATTGCTTTTCAAAGGGATGGTTTTCATTCCAGGTCCTTGAGGAAGATACTCCTGGGGTGTAGGAGAAAGAGACATCTCAAAGGGACAGAGAAGGGATTTGCCATGGTGAGTGCTTTCCGGCAACCTCTCTAAGAAACAGAGGACAGGGACCTACGGTTGGGTGTTGGCTGCAAAGGACAGTACATTCTCCGGGCAGTGTGAACTTTCTCAGGCAGGCCTTTCAGTGGGAGGCCTGGGGTCATCCTAGGGGCACAGCCTTACTCTGCCAGAAGCCATGGTAGAGTTTGGCCAGCTCTCTTAGTGCAGGGGTTTGCATGAGTCTTTATGCGCTAAGAGTTCTGCAGTTTTGAGCGGCAGCCCGGCTGGCCCTGTTGTATGTGGTACCCAGGAAGCCAACCAGCCCGTTTACCGTTCCCCAACAGCCCGAGTCAGAGACCTGAGGCTCTCGTGTCCTGCAATACAGAAACCTGCTCTCTCACACACAAACACACACAAATACACCATCATGGACATACACAGTCACCGGAGCAAATGTGTATTCACAGATGGCTGAACGTGGTCATGACGCTTACACACAAATACACGTGTTTGTACACACATACACATATACGAGGCATAGAAAAGCATCGCAAACACGCACACATCCAGACTCAAGTGTGCAAGCAGGGATGGCTTCATGCAGTCGCACAGGGCGTCACGCTCACAGGGACCCCACGCTCGATTTAATGATCTACTGTCGTGCTTTTGAAATGCTTAATAATTTTTGAACACATGCACACACACAGGTGTTCTCTATCTCATTCTGCCTTGCTCTTTCCTCCCGTCTTCTCTTCACACTGGAAGTTCCCACAAATCTCCATCTTCAGCTCTGAAACCTAAGGACTTAGAATGAAAACTGTAAACTGCCCGCTGGAGGGGCTGCCCTCCTACAGATAGCGGTTGAAGTTATGTCTGACGCTGACCTCCAGGTGGCAGCAGTAAGCCGAGCCAAGCCTCAGCTCAGGCCGGGAAGGAAGAAGAGCGGGGCAGGCGGAGGACGTGGGTGACCTGAGAGCCACCAGGCATCTACCCTATTCCAGAAAGTTTGGAGATTTCCCAAAGCAACAGATCTTCCAAGGGTTTATCCATTCCATTCTTCTGTGCCTATATTTTCATCCAATTCATTTTTTCCTGTTCACTTTTTTTTTTTTAATAAAGAGATTTTTTAAAAAAATATTTATTTATTTATTTAGGTTGCGTTGGGTCTTCGTTGCTGCACGCCGGCTTTCTTTAGTTGCCTCGAGCGGGGGCTACTCTTCGTTGGGTGCGCGGGCTTTTCATTGCAGTGGCTTCTCTTGGTGCGGAGCACGGGCTCTAGTCGCGTGGGCTTCAGTAGTTGTGGCACACGGGCTCACTAGTTGTGGCTTGCGGGCTCTAGAGCGCAGGCTCGGTAGTTGTAGCGCCTGGGCTTAGTTGCTCCATGGCATGTGGAATCTTCCCAGACCAGGGCTTGAATCCATGTCTCCTGAATTGGCAGACAGATTCTTAACCACTGCACCACCAGGGAAGCCCTCCCGTTCACTTTTAATATTTTTCTTTTTTTGTTTCTTAAAATTTTCTGATTACAAATTCAACACATTTTATTATAGAAAATCACACGCAAAAGGAAGTAAAAATCATCCATAACTTGACACTTTTTTTTTTGGCCGCGCTGCGAGGCATGCGAGATCTTACTTCCCCGACCAGGGATGGAACCTGTGCCCCCTGCAATGGAAGCACGGAGTCTTAAACACTGGACCGCCAGGGAAGTCCTTGGCATTTTTTTTAAGGCTGTAAAAGAAAGTGACAGTATCTCCCCTCTCCCAATGACATACTCTGCCAGACATTTTTCTCTACTTCAACACAATTTCTTCTGTACACATGTAAACACACATACAAGTGTTTTATTCCACCCCCCCAAATACACTCATATTCTACACACATTCTCCAACTTACTTTTTCACATAATATGACTTCGTCCTGTTTTCAAGTCATCATGTATAGATAGATCTGCCTCAGCTTTTAAACATTCAGAATCTAATATTCCTAAGTCTGGTTTTTGCATAAGTTAGGTATGAAAAGGCCACCTACAAATTGGAGAAAATATTTGCAAACCATATATCTGATGAGGGGTTAGTATCTGAAATATATAAGGAAATCTTACAACTCAATAGCAAAAAAACAAATAGCCTGATTAAAAAGTGGGCAAAGGACCTGAACAGACATTTTTCCAAAGAAGACATACAAATGGCCAACAAGTACCTAAAAAGGTGCTCAACATCACTAATCATCAGAGGAATGCAAATCAAAACCACAGTGAGATGTTACTTCACACTTGTTAGGATAACTTTTCTCAAAAGGACAAGAGCTAACAAGGGTTAATGAAGGTATGGGCTGAAGGGACCCCTTGTGCACTGTTGGTGAGAATGTAAATTGCTGCAGCCACTATGGAAAATAGTATGGAGTTTCCTCAAATTAAAAGTAGAGGTACCATATGATCTAGCAAGCCCACTTCTGGGTATATATCCAAAGGAAACGAAATCAGTACTTTGAAGAGATAATTGCCCTTCCATGTTCAATGTAGCATTATTCACAATAGCAAAGATATGGAAACAACCCAAGCATCCATCAGTGGATGAATGGATAAAGAAAATGTAGTATATATACATAGTGGAATATTACTCAGCTATAAAAAGAAAGAAATCCTGCTATTAGTGGCAACATGGATGAATCTGGAGGACGTTATGCTAAGTGAAATAAACCAGACACAGAAAGACAAATAATGTATGATCTCACTTATATGTGGCATCTAAAAAGTAGGACTCATAGAAATGAAGAGTAGAGTAGGGGTTGCCAGGAACTGGGGGTGGGGGAAATGGGGAGAGGCTGGTCAAAGGGTACAAATTATCAGTTTTAAGATGAATAGGTTCTGAGGTGTAATGTACAGCATGGTGACTGTAGTGACTAATACTTTATTGTATGCTTGAAACTTGCTAAGAGAGTAGATCTCAAAAAATGGTTACCATGTGAGCTGATGGATGTATTAATTAACTTGATTGTGGTGATCATTTCACAATGTGTATGTATATTAAATCATCACGTTGTATGAGAAAAGCACACTGTACCACCTAAATATGTACAATTTTTATTTGTCAATCATACGTCAATAAAGCTGGGGGAAAACACTTTGGGGTGGTAAGATGTGGCAAAGCCTATTGAGGATGGGGAAGCCTCATTCCTGTCAGTCATCCAGGGACACGGAGCTGCACCGCAGTGCAGATGTTCAGCTGCACGAGACAAAAATATCCAATGAGCATGTAGAGCGTCTGCTCAGAATGCTTCGTTGTTAGGACAAGTTCATAGCAGGACATAATTCGGGATGTGCAAGCACTTGGCAACTGATCAAACTAGCTGGATCTTTCAGGTGTGATCTCCCCAGTCCCTGCAACCTCTGTAGCGACACTAAGGGAAGGTGGAATTTACTGTTGGAAGATAGGAGAAACCGAATGCTCGACTGAGGGACTGTTAGCATCGCCATAACACCTTCTTCTCTTTAGTCTCTTTGCTTCACTTTCTATCAAACAAACCACATGCTCCTAGAGACCTTTGGAAGTGTGATAATCCCTGTTTCAGTGGTGAGAGGAACACAAGCCTTCTTAAAAGGCTCTGCAGTGGTTTTTCTTTGCAGACCAGGGACGATGGTGGGAGATGCCACCTTTGCAATGGGTTCCCTGAATTCAGTGGGGCTTGATGGGATCCAGGTGTAGTGGAGCCTAGAAGGAAGTACTTGAAGGGTGGGTGTGCTTGGCATCATGGGAAGCAGAGCTGAAATAGTCAAAGGATAGTATGACCTGAGAGGACTTTAGCAGAAGTTAATTGGTCACGGGGTACTTAGGACTGATGTAGAGGGGCAGCCTATGAAAGTTTTAATCTGTACAAGTGAAAACACTCTTAATGGACAGAGATGTGATTTGAATCACCACACTAGGGAGCTTTCCCCCCTCGTCCAGTTCCTAGAACTCGGCCAGTTCACAGACCCGGAGCCCCTCGATTGAAGGGAAGGGTGGATCCCCTCAAGGAAGGACCCTGCTACACTGCCAAATATGTATATAGTAAATGTTTCTTCTAGCCTTCTCCAAAGGGACTGTGCATCGGGGAAAGGAAAAGATCCAGACTTTTGGAAAATACTGGTCCAGGAACAAGGACCAGAACTGGGACTGGCCTTTCTTAATGGCCCACTGGCAAAAATTTTGTTCCTGTCTCTGCAACGTTGGGTTTTAGTGGTTTAGAGATCTTAGTTCCCAAGGGAGAAATGCTTCTAACAGGGGACATCAAACAAGGGTTCTGCTGTTCTGGAAGCTGAGGCTGCCACCTGGCCAGTTGGGGTTTCTCACATCACTAAACCAACAGGCAAGAAGGGCGTCACTGTCCTGTAGGGGTGATTAGTTGTGACTCTCAAGGGAGAAGAGGATTGTTATTACACAATGCAGAAGGAAGAGCGCCTCTGGAACCCAGGGCCTTTTTGCAATGCCTCTTAATATTACATGCTCAATGGTAAAAGTTAGAGCAAAACTACAGCAACCCAAGAGAGGCAGAACCACCTTCAAGGGTGGTGTGAGTTGCCCCACCAAGTAAAGAACCAGGAGCGTGGAAGTGCTGGTTGAGGGCAAGGAAAACACAGAATGGGTGGTGGAAGGAAAGTTATTAACACTAGTTATGTCCATGTGGTCAGTTGCAGAAATGAGTACTGTGTAAGTGCTATTCAGTTTTTTCTCCCTTTTTTTTTTTAAAGAAAAAACTCTATACTTCATTTTATTATTTAGTGATAGAATTGCTAAGTGTACCCTGAAGTTTCAACATCCACAAACTAAAGTCAGTTTTATCTGTGCTCTGATACTTGATTGATATAAATGTCTTTTAAGAAATTCCTCAGAGACATCTTTGGTTTGAAATACATTCAGTAAGTTCATATGCATCATTTTTTAGATTCTGCATATAAGCAATATCACATGATGTGTGTCTTTCTCTGTCCGACTTACTTCACTTACTATGACAATCTCTAGGTCCATCCATGTTGCTGCAAGTGGCATTATTTCATTCTTTTTTATGGCTGAGTAATATTCCATTATATATATATATATACCACAGCTTCCTTACCTATTCATCTGTCAGTGGACATTTAGCTTGCTTCCATGTCTTGGCTGTTGTAAATAGTGCTGCAATGAACATTGGGGTGCATGTATCTTTTTGAATTATAGTCTTCTTCAGATATATGCCCAGCAGTGGGATTGCTGGGTCATATGGCATCTCTATTTTTAGTTTTTCAAGGAACTTCCATACTGCTTTCCAAAGTGACTGCATATGGTTTTGTTTTTAACTTTACTTTTAGTGTTCACCACCACATACACCTTTAAAAATTGTATATAGTCAAATCTGTCAGTATTTTCTGTTAGGGCTTTTGGGTTTCATTCCTTCTGTCATTTTCAAGTATTACTTAAGCATTTGTAACATGCCAGGTACAGTTTCTAGTCCTGGGAATACAACAATCTTAACAACACTAGGGAACTTCCTTCTCCCATGAATTGTTCCCACTAATCAGGTTTAGAGGACATTCCTATCTGCAGATCATAAAAACAGTTGCCTGTATTTTCTTCTACTATTTTTACGGTATTCTATTGCTTTATTTATTTTTTTTTATTTTTCATAAATTTATTTATTTATTTATTTTTGGGTGTGTTGGGTCTTCGTTGATGTGTGCGGGCTTTCTCTAGTTGTGGCGAGCAGGGGCTACTCTTCGTTGCGGTGCGTGGGCTTCTCATTGCAGTGGCTTCTCTTGTTGTGGAGCACGGGCTCTAGGCATGTGGGCTTCAGTAGTTGTGGCACGTGGGTTCAGTAGTTGTGGCTTGTGGACTCTAGAGCACAGCCTCAGTAGTTGTGGCGCACGGGCTTAGTTGCTCCGTGGCATGTGGGATCTTCCCAGTCCAGGGCTCGAACCCGTGTCCCCTGCATTGGCAGGTGGATTCTTAATCACTGCGCCACCAGGGAAATCCCTATTGTTTTATTTTTAGATTTTTAGTCCATTTGGAAATTATATTTGTGAAGAGTATGAGGTAGGGAACCTAACTTCCAAGCGAGAGTTAATTCTTTCAACAATTTTCGGGTGAGTCATCCACCCTTTCACCAGGATGTGAAATGACACCTTGTCTGATAGTAAATTCCCACACATATCTGGTTTTGTTTCACACTCTTGTGGTTGGCAGCCTTCTCAAACGATTCCCAATGATCGCTGCCTTCAAGAAGTCATGCCCTTATGTCTCCTCCCCAGGAGTATGGGATGGACCTAGTGACTTGCTTCTAATCAATAGAACACCACACAAGTGATGCGACCTCACTTCTGAGATTAGGTTGTAAAAGGCCATGACTTCCTCCTACTAGTACTCTCTTGGTCTCTCTTGCTAACTTTGGTGAAGCCAGCTGCCACGGTGCCAATTGCCTGAGGAACAGCTCAAGTGCTACGAAACCGAGCATGTCAGGCTCTGGTCAATAGTCAGAAAGGAACCACGGCTCCCAGTCCTCCAGTACACGAGACACTGAATCCCTCCAACAATCACTGAGTGAACTTGGCAGCAAATCCTGGCTCAGTCAAACCTTGAGATGACTGTGGCCCCAGGTGACACCTTGACTGTGTCCTTGCCACAGACCCTGAGCTGGACCATCCAGCTAAGCCACATCTGGTCTGACCCAGAGACCATGAGATAATACATGGCGTTGCTTTAAGCCAGGCACCCTGGCCCTGTTCCCAGCCCTCTGCTCGAAGACGGGGTTCTTCAACCTCTGGGGCAGTCTTAGAGTCTGGCTTTCTACCAGTTCTCTTTCCAATGGTGGCAACACCAGTGGGGTTTGCCTGTGGCCAAGAGACCCCCTGCAACGGCCAGATGAAGTTACCAGGGCCCATGTGACATTCAATCACACGTTCCTTTTATCTCGCTTGGGATAATGATGCAATCACTCACTTTTCTCTAATTTTTAAGAGAAGCATATACGTACAGAGACAGCAAGCAAGTGGAATTCCAACCACAACTCTGAGTTATTTTTAAACATAATTTTGAGAAGGCAATTGAGAATGAAGAACTTGCAGACATGGTGTAATTCCTTCTTTTTAGAGATAAGCAAGCTTTACCTGGAGGGACATGAAGCCCTTGGCATAGCCTACTTAAGAAAAAGAGGCAAGAGCTAACAAGGAGGAAGGATGGAAGGAAGGAAGGAAGGAAGGAAAGAAGGGAGGGAGAGATGAAAGGAGGAAGCATAATTCCCCTCTTTCTTCCCACCAGAAGAAGAAAGTTCTTCTTTGGTAGATGAAGAACTTAAAAACTTAAATGAATTTAAAAATTTGGAAGATGCTTTGGTATCACGAGGTCTTAGGTTCCATGTAAAGAATTTTCTTGAAGGAACCTGATAATGACCCACCAAAGGTGAAATGTTAATACTGATGAAGTTGTAACTAGGACTTTTTCTGCATCTGGGCTAGAAAACATTTTGCACTAAGGGCATTAATGATCTCATCTAGCATATGTAGATTATATCAATAATTTTATTCTAAGTATTTTAGAAGACTTAATGCTGTCCTGGCCTAGATCTAATTTTTAAAAGAGAAAACAAAAGCGTGTAATGTTTAAATGAGAAAAGTAGATATTGTCATAGAGATAGAGAAAATTAATAGAAGTATAAGAAAATACTATGTGCAACTTTGTGCCAATAACTTGGAAGATCTGGATGAAATGCCCAATTATCCTGTAAACTATAATGCACCAAAACCAATTCAAAAAGAAGCAGAAATGCTAATGAGAGAGAAAAAAGATGAGAATCTTTCTGATGTTGGTTTTAATCTGATGCTCAGTTTAATAATATGCCACATTGCCATGGGGGAGGGGGTGGGGGGAGAGGGAAGGACTGGGAGTTTGGTATTAGCCGATGCGAACTATTATATATAAGATGGATAAAAAACAAGGCCCTACTGTATAGCACAGAGAACTGTACTCAATACCCTGTGATAAACCATAATGGAAAAGAATATGAAAAGGATATATATGTATAACTCAGTCACTTTGCTGTACAGCAGAAATTAAACTCAACATTGTAAATCAACTATACTTCAATACTTCAATAAAATTTTTAAATATGCCACAGAAGCATATTAAATTAATACTATGCTACAAAAGACAGACATAGCTCTTGCAGGGGCTTTTGCTTTGGACACAGATCCTTGAGAGGTGAATGTAGAAAGAGTATTTTTCAGACACCAAGTCTCCTTTTAAGTTTTAAAATACCGAAAAACAATAATCATAGAAACAAATGGAAAAGCATATTTAATAATTAAACACTTATAAATGTATCAGGTCTAGACAGTTTAACTAGCAAGTTCTTTTAAATTTTTAAATTCATTTAAGTTTTTAAGTTTTTTTAAGACAAGTTACTTTTTTTTTTTTTAAATAAGAATGGGTTTTACTTTTTTTTTTTTTTTAATAATGAAGCTGCTTTTCTTTCTTTCTTTTTTTTTTAATTTAGGGAAGGCTCTTTTATTTATTTATTTATTTTTATATTTATTTTTGGCTGTGTTGGGTCTTCGTTTCCGTGCGAGGGCTTCCTCCAGTTGCGGCAAGTGGGGTCACTCTTCATCGCGGTGTGCGGGCCTTTTCACTATCGCGGACTCTATTGTTGCAGAGCACAGGCTCCAGACGCGCAGGCTCAGTAGTTGTGGCTCACGGGCCTAGTTGCTCCGCGGCATGTGGGATCTTCCCAGACCAGGGCTCGAACCCGTGTCCCCTGAATTAGCAGGCAGATTCTCAACCACTGCGCCACCAGGGAAGCCCAAGACAAGTTACTTTTAAGCAACAGATAGTCCTTGTGTTATTTAAATGATCCCAGAGGAAAGG
Organism: Balaenoptera acutorostrata; assembly: GCF_949987535.1. Classification (NCBI taxonomy): domain Eukaryota; kingdom Metazoa; phylum Chordata; class Mammalia; order Artiodactyla; family Balaenopteridae; genus Balaenoptera; species Balaenoptera acutorostrata. The sequence goes on from NC_080074.1 coordinate 11,452,246, forward strand.
TAAAGATGGAAAGAAAACTTCCCAATTAGTTCAATGCAGCTGTCACATCCCTAAACTGTGGGGAGAAGGCACATAAGCCCCTCTTTAGAAAGAAAACCTAAGATCAGGAAGATGAATGGAGGTCGGCCAGCTGCTAATCAGAAGCAGGCTTGCAGGCTAGAGTTAAAACTAAAGAAAAAGCCTCAAAACCAATGCATTTTTGCTTTACCTGCTTTACCTAAACTTGAACTCACCTCCCAGAAAAAAATGAATTCCTCTGATGCTAATAAACATGTTCATTTACTTTTTATTGCTCATATTAAGAATCTTTGAATAATTCAGTTGTTTCAAAGGCTTCTGAAACATTGTTCAGGGTAAATTATATAATTCATGAAAACTGATGATGGTTCAAATATTATGTCAGTATACATAAATGATTCAACAGCAAGCTTAGCAAATTTCTTAAAGCAGCGTGATATTCAGAGAGCATGATACCTCAATGGATGATTGTAGCATTAAGAGAGACAGCCTTGGGCTTCCCTGGTGGCGCAGTGGTTGAGAGTCTGCCTGCCAATGCAGGGCACACGGGTTCGAGCCCTGGTCTGGGAAGATCCTACATGCCGCAGAGCAACTAGGCCCGTGAGCCACAACTACTGAGCCTGCGCATCTGGAGCCTGTGCTCCGCAACAAGAGAGGCCGCGATAGTGAGAGGCCCGCGCACCGCGACGAAGAGTGGCCCCCACTCGCCGCAACTAGAGAAAGCCCTTGCACAGAAACGAAGACCCAACACAGCAAAAATAAATAAATAAATAAATTTATAAAGAAAAAAAAAAAAAGAGAGACAGCCTTCTGTTTTCTTTTTTACTGTAACAGAATTTTAAAATACTTGATATTTGACAGCTTTTTTTCTCCTGAAATCCAAACGTGAAAGCAATGTTTTTTAACTTATCAACCTTTTAAACTTTTTCTTTCATGCTCCCAAAATTTGATAAAGCTAACATAAAAAGAGATCTATAGATTAACCTGACTTACAGATGCAGATGCAAAATCATCAATAAAATATTGGCAAATCAGATCCAGCAGTGTTTTAAAGGAATATCTCACTGAATAGAATTCAATCCCACAAGGCAGTGATAGTGCCAATTTAGGAACTCAATTAGCACAATAAATTAAAGGAGGGACCCTACCAGTAGGTCCCATAACATTAGAAATCTCTCCATAAGCCATAATCCCTGGTGGGTTTGGGACTCCAAGGGATTGTCCCACCACTGTGGCTTCCGCTGCCAAAGCAAATTGTACCCGGCAAAATAAAACAAGGGAGACTTTATTTAAGACTACTGCAACAGGGGAGAAAGACTGGAATCAAGTTTAAACTCAACTTTCCTGAAACAAAAAGAACAGGAGGGTTTTCAAGAGCTTACCAGAGAGGAAGCTCACGGGCTCTCTGTGTTTGCTAACTGGCTTTAGCCAAGGAAGAAGTAAACTTTATCTTATCTCATGTCAGGAGGTAGTTTTACAACTTGGAGCAAAGTGCCCACTGTGGTTAGGCACCTACGTCTGCGTGTGCGCAGTAACTGGGAGAGAGAGACCCATTTTCTTTGATGATGACACTTCAAAGGGATGGCAGCCAGGTCCTTGAGAAAGACAGTTCTGGGTTGTAAAACTGGAAAGAGGCTTTTAAAAACGATGTGATATCTCAAAGGGGCAGAGAAAGAGTTTACAAGTTTTCTAAAGAAAAGGCTCTAAGAAAAGGGAGGTCAGAGCCTGGTCTAAGGTTTAGTAAATGATGGTTTCTTTCTTCTTTTCTTTTTCCCTTTTTTTTGCACGGCATGTGGGATCTTAGTTCCCCAACCAGGGATGGAACCCTCGCCCCCTGCAGTGGAAGCACAGAGTTTTAACCACTGGACAGCCAGTCCCAAATGATGGTTTCTTTTCTTTTCTTTTTTTTTTTTTAATATTTATTTATTTGGTTGCACCGGGTCTTAGTTGCAGCAGACGGGCTCCTTAGTTGCGGCATGTGAACTCTTAGTTGCGGCATGCATGTGGGATCTAGTTCCCTGACCAGGGATCAAACCCGGGCCCCCTGCATTGGGAGTGCGGAGTCTTATCCACTGCGCCACCAGGGAAGTCCTTGATGGTTTCTTTTTAATTGGTCTGCTTTTTTAAAAAAAAGTTGGTACTGCTTCTCTTCTTCTTTATTCTTTCTTTCTTTCTTTCTTTCTTTCTTTCTTTCTTTCTTTCTTTCTTTTTTACTCACGAGTATCAGTGAAAACGCAAAGCTTGGAAACCACCTATGTAGAGAGAGATAGGAAAGCAGAGAAGAAGGGTGAGCAGTAACAGAGGAGGAAGCAAGTCCCCACTCATTAATCAGGGGGGCCAAGAGGAAGTCTCTGGTACGAGGGGTCCCACTTGCAGGACCCAGGGTATGGGACCAGAAGCCCATCAGGAGCTGGGGAGGGACAGAACAGGACAGGTCTGACTCTTGAGTCTTGTAGGACAGAGCCTCCAGCATGAGAAAGAAGGCAGGGATTCAGCTGTCAGAGGCTGGCCCCGGGTTGCCCCAGCTCTCAGGAATGAGACTGGACCCAAGGATGAGAACAAAAGTGCACAGGGGTCAGAAACTGCTCTGGCCCTGGGCATCCCTGCTGCCTAGGGCCAGGGTTGGTCCTAGGACTGAGGATGGCTCTCCGCCTCCAGCTAGGCAGTGGAGGTGGGGAGAGAGGGGATGGGAGGGTGGGGCACAGAGGGCTCAGTCAAGGGGAGAGGAGGACCCCCTGCTGAGCACAGAGCGACCTGGATGGACAAATCCTGCAAGTGTAGCCCAGGGCACAGAGCTGCCTCTGATGCAGGGCCAGTGGGCGGAGTGCTGATGGAGGAGGCGGGAGGTGGGAGGCGGGAGTGGAGGGCTGGGCTCCTGAGCTGGGGCCCTGCCCAGCCATGGGGAGCCTGTGGCCCTGGCCCTGGTCAGGGGGAGCTGGCTCGTTTCCTGTCCTGGGAATCTCCCAAGTCACCAATCACCACTGGCAGGCACCTGCCCAGGTTTCAGGGGTGCCCAGGTCTGCATCCCAAGTTCCTAGCTTCAAACGCACAGACCTTGGGGGTCAGCGTCCGAGCCTGCCTTTCTCTGGACTACAGTTATTCCAGACCTTTCCATGGCTCCCTCCCCACTGTATAATTTAATTCTTTTGAATGAATAGCTTTGAATGAGGCAGAGGAAGTGGTCAGCTCGTGCCTTGAGAGATTAGGACAGAGGTTGCTTAGACACAGGGCTGACTCACACCAGAAGGGTCCCAAGGAGATAAGGGGTTGGGGCTTGGGGGTGACTTGGGGAGTCAAGTAGATCCAGGCTGCCTGAGACCATCAGGTCCTGGACGGTCCCTTCTCCACAATTAAGGTAATGAACACACCCGTCACCCCAGCCTGATGGAAGAACTGCCAGGTCTCCTCAAGGTACCCCAAGGTGGGAGGGGCTTGGGTTGGGGGCTGTGGCTGACATGCCAGCCCCTCAGCTGCAGTAAAAGCCGGTCAGTCTGACTCTGGGACCACTTCCTTGGGTGGGATCAACTTTCAGGGCCTTTGCCTCCAAGTTACAGATGACATTTTTTTTCCCTACATCTGATCCTCCACTGAATGCTGATGAACCTTAAAGGAGGACAAAATTATGCAGATTTAAAATGAACACAAGTTAAAGATTTCATTTAATTCATTATTAATGAGAAGACCAAGTAGACATTACATGCAGTTCAAAGGACAGTCCAAAGAACAGACATATTTACATTTACAGATTGAGAATGTTGAAATAAACCAAGTATGTGTGTGTGTGTGTGTGTGTGTGTGTGTGTGTTGAGGTTGGGTGTCCCCCTGCTGAACAGAATTTATTTGCATGTCTATAGGCAAGGATTATTTAATATTGCTATCGGTTACGTACCATTTATAGAGTTTAAAATAGCTCAAAGGCAGTAAAAGGCGGGTGTGCTCTAAACAAGGTGTCATTGTCCCTTGGAGAAAACTTTTTTTTGTTTATTCCAACTTTCCTTAAGAGACAAGAGGAAATTTTAAGTATCTGGTTAAAGGTGATGTAGAGTTTCTAGCCAGCCAGGGGCAAGATATAAATTGTACTGCAGCCATCATTCATAAGTCAGATGTGTCATGGTGTTCAACTTATCTCATGGGCTCTCTTTATCTTTGACTTTAGTGATAATACAAATATGTGCCTAAGGACTTTCAGAGCCTTCCTGGCAATCTCTACCACCCAACTCTGTTTAAAGATTTTGCAGAAGTGGTGGTGTGGCTCTCTCCCCTCTATTCCCAGCTCAGGATAGAGGGGACTTGGAGAGGGGCACCTCCACCTGGCCCATAGGGTGGGTGCCTGCTGGTCCCTCTGGGGCTTATAAATATCCTGAGTGTTGTAGGGAGGCAGTGACCCCACTTGGGAACTGAAGCATCTCCGTGGAAGCTTCCAGGCACAGGTGGCACGTGGATCCCTCTCAGCTCAGGCTGAGCTCCCAGGGTCCTGGGAGGCCTGCCCCTTGGAGGGTTCTGGACTGGTTCCTGACCCAGCATGGCTCCTGGGCACTGGCCCAAGGGCAGTATAATCATCCACCTCCAGCCCCCTGGCACCCTCCAAATCATCACATTCAAGGTGTGAAATAAAATTCATATTTTATGGCAAGAGAAGAAAATGTAAACATAAAATTTTTTCTCTGCCCTTCGGCCTCCTCTCTCCCCCCGCACTGCGCACTGTGTATCTGCCTTGTGCATCAGCAGCAATACCTGCTCAACTACAAAGAGCAACATTCTCCCAGCAAGACAACAAAAGAGAACATTCCTTCTTGATCTTGTAAGGATGCTTAACTCTAGATTGTGTATACTGTCAATAATACGTCATTCTGTAACAGGGAAGAGCCAATTCTGACTCCACGTTGGATCTCTTTCTTTTACTTTAACCCTTGCTTTTTGTTGCTTTTGTTATTATAATCACTGTCTATAGCTGTAAGCATACATACTGGCCTGCCACAGGGAACCCTGCCTCTGTGCCTGACTGTTAAGCTAAAGTGCCTTTGTTCAGCTCACAGAGAGACATTCTTTTTTTTCTTTTTAAAAATTTTTTCCTATTTATTTATTTATTTTTGGCTGCGTTGGGTCTTCGTTGCTGCACGCGGACTTTCTCTAGTTGTGGTGAGCGGGGGTTACTCTTCATTGTGATGCACGGGCTTCTCATTGCGGTCGCTTCTCTTGCTGCAGAGCACGTGCTCTAAGTGCACGGGCTTCAGTAGTTGTGGCACACGGGCTCAGTAGTTGTGGCTTGCGGGCTCTAGAGCGCAGGCTCAGTAGTTGTGGTGCGCAGGCTCAGTTGCTCCACGGCATGTGGGATCTTCCCAGACCAGGGCTTGAACCCGTGTCCCCTGCATTGGCAGTTGGATTCTTGACCACTCACTGCACCACCAGGGAAGCCCTCACAGAGAGATATTCTGACCCTGCCCACCTGTGAATGGCTGCAGAAAAGAAGAAATTAACACATCCCTTCCTATTTTGCAAGATAAATGGCCTTTTTACTTTACTTCCTCACCTCCTCCCCCTCTCTGTTCTATAAAAGAAACTGGCATCCAGACCCTGATAAGATTGTTTTCTGGGGATCCTAGTTCGCCATCTTCTCGGTCTGTGGGCTTTCCGAATAAAGTCGCTATTCTTTGCCTCAGCACCTTGTCTCCCAATTTATTGGCGGGTCGTGCAGTGAGCAGAGCAAGCTTGGACTTGGTAACAATTTGATGTACAGCCCTCTGTCTCAAAAAACTTATATATTTGTGCCTTGACTTCTAATGGGCAGAACAGTTCTCAGAGCTTTCTAAGATGCTCTTCCCAGATTACAATTCTCAAATTTGGCTCGAATAAAATTTTCCATTTCTTTCTTAGACTGACTGATTAATTTTTCATTGACAAAGGACAGGTGCAGGCATATAGACCAGACACAGGGCCTCTTGCCCCAGGCTCCCACAGCACCCTCCATGATCTGCAGACACAAAAGCCCCTTTGTTCCTCGGCTTCTTCTCATTCTCAAGAGGGCCCCCCCACCTCCCCCACCAAGAACAGTTCTTGTGGAAGGATGATTACCCTAATCTCAGTAATCCTTATGATAACTTTATGAAGTACAGGAACAGCTATGATTGTTCCCATTTTACAGATAAGGAAACTGAGACTCAAAAAGATGAAGTAACTTGTTCAAGTTCACATAGCTTAGTGGCAGAGCAGGTGTTGGGCTGTATCCCACAGGCCTATGAGGCCTGCACTTGCCCAGTTTTAAGACCGAAGAAAGATCCGGGAGTCAGCAACAGAGACATCAGTGGTTTAATGGACAGGGGGAAGCTTACACGTCTGAAGCAACACCCCACCGTGTGCGGTGATGGTGGGCAGGACACGGTGGCAGTCCTCACTCCTGGGGGTAAGAAGAGGTTACCAATTTTAAGGGGGAATTACGTCAGGTTGGCTCATTAGTTACCAGGGAAACCAGCAGAGGGGCATGCCCCTCACTGCCCCTTTGATAAGAACAATCTCTAGCTGGGGCCTGGGGCAAGTATGTAGGAAGGTCAATCATATGAGTAGGGTGTAGGTGAAGCAAGTGCTGGTCGGGCAGGGGATGTACAGAGAGCAAGAGAACAGTCATTTTGAGTGACCTGACCATACAGCAGGATTCAACCTCCCATGTGACTGCAAAGTCACTCCTCCCACAGATCCGGGCTGCGAACCCAGGCATGAGTTTCTTGGCCAGGGGTTCCCATGCAAGGGATTTTCATAAGCGTAGTCCCATCATTGGAGAGGGAAGGCTGCCATGTTTCTGAGCCCTAGACTCTTCCCTCTGTCATCATATGGGAGCTGCTTCTTCTCTGTCTTTGGAGATAATGAGCACTGAGAGATTCATCTTCCTCGTGACTGCAGAGTAGTTCCTGGTATCTCCTTTGACCCGCCCTTGAGAAAGGCAGGTGGCTTGGGGAGGGGTGTGGTGCCTCCTCTCTAGTTCCTCATTTTTGGATCAGGCCACCCTGGCCCATGTCCAGCACTTCTGTGGCCTTAGCAGAACCAGTGGCCCGGGGCAAGGCCACTTATAAAAGGAGAAGTGGTCGGGGGCTGAGGGGTCATGGTCAGGATGTTGAATTCGAGGCATCTCTGGAACCTCTAAGAGTAGTGATGCCGAAAACTGGTCTCTGTGCACCATGCCAAATCGAATCTTGGAGACAGAGTTTTGGGTGAAGTAGAAAAGAATAACTTTATCGCTTTACCAGGCAAAGGGGGATGCAGTGGGCTTGTGCCTCTCAAAACTGTGTGTCCCAACCCGGGAGGATTTGGTGAAGAGTTTTATAGCGATGGTTCAAGGGTAGGGTTGCTGATAAGTATTAGGGTGTGTGCAGGGCCTCAGATGGTCTCCTATTGAGCTTCTCAAGGTTATCAAACTGTGATCTTCTCTGGAATGAAGAATGCTAACATCTTCCATTTGTTGGGGGTTTAGTTCTGTAAAGAGCTCAATGATATTGTTATGCGTATCCCTTGAGGCGGAACCAGGACCCTGCCCCAAGGCTGCACTATTGTTTCATGGCTGCTTCTCCCCTGTTTCTGCATCCCCTCCCTTCCCTGATTAGCAACTGTTTGAAAGACTTCCTTGCCCAGGAGCCCCACAGGGTCCTGCTCAGTTTCAGGAGGTGCCCTACAGGTAGCTGTATTTGTGGCTGTCAGGTTTGGAGGAAAGAACTGGCCTGAGAAACATCCAGGGAGAAGCTTGAGAGAGCCTGAGAACCTGAAGGCAGGGCACAAAGCAGGGGGTCGTTCATGGGGAGTGGGGTGAGAAATGGAGCATTAAACCCCTGGGAACATGATGGCCGATGGGGGGCGGGGAGTGGCTGAAGAGAAGGGACAGTCAGAGGGGGAGGAGGGAAAGTGGTGGAAGGCATAAGAGGGAGAGATGTGTTAGGCACCAGTGTTGGACGTGTGTCCGAGAGGTCAGGGAGGAGGTAAGCCCCTGGGATAAGGGGTCAGGAAGCTCCTGGACGATACTGATGACAGACAAGCCTGGGGTGCATGGGGGCAGAGCTAGACTGTAGTGAATAGGATGAACACAGCTGTTTGGAAAAGCTTGGCTGGAAAGGGAGGAGAGATGGCATGGAAGCCTTACATGGATGCTTGGTTGGGGGGAGGGGCAGGACTTTTTCTTTTTTTTGAAGATGAAAGAGAGTTGATTATGTTTTCAGGTCTGAGGAACATCCCAGAAATTTATTAGATACAAGACAAAGAGGGGATCAACCGATGGGATGAGGGAGATGGGAGGGATGGACTCCAGCTTGGCACAGTATAGGGAAGAGGGAGACAATGGCTGGGAAATAGGGATGCTCTGAAGTTGGGCCTGGAAAGGCCAAACGGCCAAGCGCCTGCCTTGGAGACGTTTCTGGCATTGCTTCTGTGGGACCAACAACGTGACCCCAGGATCCCAGAGGTTACACTGAAGCTAACCAGCAAGCCAATGTCTGCCTTAAGAACAAACACTCTGGCCTTTTCTGGTGGCGCAGTAGTTGAGAATCCACCTGCCAATGCAGGGGACATGGGTTCGAGCCCTGGTCCGGGAAGATCCCACATGCTGCGGAGCAACTAAGCCTGTGCTCCACAATGAGAGAAGCCACCGCAATGAGAAGCCCGCGCACCGCAACGAAGAGTAGCCCCCGCTCGCCACAACTAGAGAAAGCCGTGCACAGCAACGAAGACCCAACGCAGCCAAAAATAAATTAATTAATTAAAAAAAAAGAACAAACACTCTACTGCCGTGTAACAAACTACCCCTGAACTTGGTGGTTGAAAACAACAAACGCTTACTGGTTGTCGCCGTCCCATGTGTTGGCTGTGCTCAGCCGGGTGGTTCTTCGCTCCATGGGCAGCATTTAGCTGGGAACTTCGCTGGGGCTGGAAGGGGAGGGATGGCCTTACCGGCTGTCAGTTGGGAGTCTCACTTCCCTCCACGTGGCCTCTCATCCTCCAGGCCTTCTCTGTCCACAAGGCCTCTACAGCAGGAGAGCCGGGCTGCTTTGCCCAGTGGCTGCCTTCAGAGAGGGCAAAAGGAGCTGCAAGGCTTGCTGAAGCCTAGTCCCAGAGGCCACATGGCTTCACTCCCACTGCATTCTACTGGCTGACGTGAGTCACAGGTGGCTCGGATCCAAAGGGAGGAGAAATAGATTCCCCCTGTTGATAAAAAGAGCTGCAAAGTCACAGCATAGAAGGGCGTGGGGGTGGGAGGGACTGTTGCCGCCATATTTGGAAACAACTGACCACAGCATGTCTCAGGAGTCAGTGTTCTAGCTGAACATTCATTTTCACACATGGGCAAGCATTTGGGATTTAATGTGCAGTCAAAATATCTTACGTGTTTTTTTCACTGCTCAGTGAATGCAAGTTAAATGGAAAAAAATCGTCTTAAATGAACATTGTATTTTATTCTTTTATTACATAAATGTGCACTGATTATGGGAAAATGACAAAATAATGTTTCACAAAAAGGGAAAATGAAATTCACTTGTAATCCCATTCTCTGAAGAAAATGCACAGTAGGTGAATAACCCTGCAGATTTTTGGACTGACTTTCAACCTGTAATACCTTCAGCTAGAAACCCCTCTTCTGACAATTAAAATTCTTAGAAGCTATATTGCTCTCCTCGAATCATCATGCAAAATGATGATGTGAAACCAAATGTTATTGGAACAGAGGGGGCTGTGAAGTTTAAACCTAATTAGTAAATTAGGATGTCTTCTATATGTCTGGGAGTATGCTAGGCTCCCACTCCCAAGCTGCTCACAGCGGAATGGGAGAGACAGATGAATGAAAAGAGAGTTTCTATTTATTGTGGTGAGAGCTACAGCAGAGGGATGCGGGGAGGCCTTGGGTCCGTGGGGTGGGGAGGGGGAGGGGGAGACAGGAGGAGAAACAGGATTAGTTTCTCTCATATATGATGACCTCTGAGTAGAGGGTCAAAACACAAACAGGGTTGCACTGGGGCCAGAAGGAAAAGGGAAAAGCATGAATAAAGTATGCAGGTGGAAAAGGGAATTTATAGAAGGCCTTTGATGTTACATATTATGTCCCAAGTTTTTGTTTTTCTTATTTCCAGATTGCAATTTTATCCTTTTTTAAATATAGATATCTATATTAGATTTTCTTTCTCAGCAAATCAGAGCAATCGTCTCCAACACTCCCATCTTTTTATTTATTTATTTATTTATTTGGCTGTGCTGGGTCTTAGTTGTGGCATGTGGGATCTCTAGTTGCAGCATGCATGTGGGATCTAGTTCCCTGACCAGGGATCAAACCTGGGCCCCCTGCATTGGGAGCATGGAGTCTTAACCACTGGACCACCAGGGAAGTCCATATCATTTTTTAAATCCTGTTTTGGACTTCCCTGGTGGTCCAGTGGTTAAGAATTCACCTTCCAATGCAGGGGTCATAGGTTTGATTCCTGGTAAGGGAACTAAGATCCCCCATGCCCACGGGGCAACTAAACCCATGCACTGCATCTAGAAAGCCCACACCACAGAGAAGACCCAGTGCAGCCAAAAGAAAAAAAAGAAAAAGAAAAAGAAAAAAGAATATTAAAAAACAAACAAACCTGCTTTATCGTTAAATACAACATAGTACCCCAAACCACACGAAACACGTTTAGCTTAATAAATTATTGTAAGGTAAATATCCTTGTAATTGCACCCCTCCCAGCACAGGAAATAGAACTTGCCAGCCACCCAGAGCCTTCCACAGGCTGCCCCCAAACACACCTCTCAGCCCCCCAAAACCAGCATCCCGACTTTTATGGCAGCGTCCATCATTTCCTAATTTCTCTTTATTGTTTTATCATCTAAGGTGCATCTCCAAAGATTATATCATAGTTTTGCCTTTTTAAATCTGTAGCTACTCCATCTACTTCTCTTTTTTCTCCTTGCAACGTGTTTGCTTATGCAATTTTTATGTTAAAATTGAGCCAGTCAGTTGAAGTATAAACACATATTTATTATTTCAAGAGTAAAAGGCTGTGCTAATTAATGGTGGTGAAAGCTGTTAATTTTCTGAAGAAAAACAATAATTAAGGGCTTTAAAGCATTGACTAGAGAACTAGATTGATGGTTAATACAAATATTGAGAGAGTGTATTTGCTTGATAATTTCAGGAAGACTATTATAGATGGTTTGAGCTTATAAAATATAAATAACAATAAAAGGCAGAAAATGGAGATTTAATTATAATTTTCATCGCTGTAGAAATTTTAGAGTAGTAACATTCCTTACATGGAACAGAATCTCTTTAAGAATTTTATTTCATTTTTTAGTGGTTTAATTCCATTTAGGCCATATACCCTTCAAGAAAAGCTCCAGTGTGAGAATTGTTCATATCTTGTGTGAATAAATTAGAAGTGAAATGTCAACTTAGCCCCGTCCATATTTCACAAAGAGAAAAAAGTTCAAAACTGAGTTCCAGGTGCACGATAAATTATCTTTGAGGCAGACACTGAAGACGATGAAGCAAGGAAGAAAGGAATCCAGTATTACACATAAGCAAGGCACCCAGACACATTTTGTCCTCATTATTCAAACCTCAGAACAACACACGTCACAAGAATGCCTTAGGAAGGCCATTCCTCATAGTTTTGAGTCCTCGGAGGCTAAAATCTAAACAAAATGCTTGTAGAAATGACTTCTCCAGACTGCCAACCATTTTCAGAAGTTAAAGATGAAGGCTCTGGGATCTGCCTGAGCAATTATTCCTGGGTGTAGAATTCCTTCTGGAAACATATTGCCCGAAACTTTTACCTGACTGATGTTCATCTGCACCGAAAGATCGGGACTATTTTCCAACAGTTGGATATTATCCAAAGGAGTGTTTATTAAGCATCACAGGCTTGTAGGCGAGGAAACCCAGGAGTCATCTGAGGTTGACAGTGCTGAGAAATTGTTTTTATTACCCAGAAAAATGTCAGTGTTTAAAATTTGGAGACTCACATTTGTAATAATAAAATTGTAGAAATGTTTCATTTTCAGTGGATAACGTTTCAGATTTATTCTTGGATTCCAGAAGCATGTTCTAGGACGGTAATGGTTGATTTGGGCCTCCTCAGGGCCCTGGGTTCTGCTTGTGGGGATATCAGAGAGGGCTGGAGGGCCCCCAGGCACGCGGCGGCTGGGCTCAGGGCTCAGACTGGTGAATGCTGTCTGACACCCACATTTTACAGGCGAGGAGACCTCAAAGCGAGGCTCAGAGACAGTGAGCGACACGTCCAAGGTGGCACAGCCAGGTAGAGGTTAAGTCGAGGCTGGAGCTCTGATCTTGGCTCCAATCCCAGGAGGGCTTCCTGGAGCAGAGGCGGCAGCCAGTTAGGAGCTCAGGCTCACACTGCAGCCCTGAGACCCGGGAAAGAGTACATGCTTCTCCCTGCGACTTCTCAGGTCCTGACTTTCCAACCAGCCTTCTCTGCAGCTCAGCATTTCTGTCGTGAATCCACGTAAATCTCTTCGTTTTATTGTCAGCCTGAATTCACCTCCACCCACCTGCCCACATGTAAGGAGACCTCAAGTTGATCTTCCCACAAAGAATTGCTATGGCTCTATCTTAAGCCTAAATGTTCAAACACACAAGCCTTTTGCCCCTTTACAACCGTTGATTCTCGTAGTAAGACCCAGGACCTCCCACAAGGCTCCCTTATCATTATTCAATTTTTAGATATTTTATTGTTTAATATTTTAATATATCTTTAAAAGGGAGTATTTTAAAGTTTGCTGTGATAACTTCCTGTGTTCCATCTCCCACTTCCCACTTCTTTGCAGCCTGGCCAGGGGACTCAGCGCCTGGTACGCAGGGAGTCGGGAGGCTGAGAGACACCTTCGCCCACCAGGCGAGGCACCAGCTGTGTGAGTGGCTCAGGGTTCTCTTGGTGGGTGACGGGGGTAACGATGGAGCTTCCTAAGTTCCCAGGCAGCAGAAATCCCTGGCAGACCCTGCACCCATGTTGGTCTTCCCGGGCCCTGATGTTTCGGGGGTGGCGGGAGGGGGAGAACGTAGAGGAGCAAACATGCTTTGAGGAGCATCTTCCTACTTCTGCTTTACACACCTGCAGACTGAGCTCCTGCAGGCCAGCCCTGTGCATGGCACTTTCCTGGGCTCCCAGGGCAGCCTAGGGGTTCCAGGAAGCTGAGGGAGAGTGCTCAGCAGGAAAAAAAATCCTGGGGACAGGATTTCAGCTCAGATACCGCGTGTCCTGCACTGAACCCTGGAATGTTCTCTCCATGCCAGGATGGTGATCGCACACATGCAGGAGGGCCAGAGAGTGCTCTGGCCAGACGTGCCCTTCCTGGCAGAAAGAAAACAAAGAATCATCAGAAGAGAATGCCAAGTGCCCACTCTTTCCCTCTCCTCCTCCCTGCCCTTCTCCCCATCCCAGGAAGAAGGCAAGATATCAGGGTCTGAATTCTGAACATCAGAACTCAGTGTGCCCATCACTATGGTCTACACACAACACCCAGCTCATTCTATCATCAAGTGAGGCTCCCCAGTTTATGGGCCCAGCCCAGGGTCTGGCTGGATAGAACCAGAGAGAGGGGAGAAGTTGTGGGCTCTGGAGTCTCTGTCCTCAAGGAGTCACTCATTCATTTACTCATTCATTTACTTGTTCGTTTGTTCATGCATTCCACACACAGAGTCCTGAGCGCCACCTCTGTGACAGGACATGTGCAGACAGCCAAGGAAAGAGATATTAACAAGGTTGGGGCTGGACATGAAAACTGAGGACTATAGGACAGTGTGGGAGGGTGCAGGGAAGGAGAACAACTAAGGAGAATAAAAGTACTTTCAGCTACCACTGACTGTGGGTTATCATGCACCCTGCGTCATCTCACTTGATTCCTTCAAAACCCCTTTGAGGTTCATAGAGAGAGAAAGAGAGAGAGAGAGAGAAAGAGAGAGAAAGAGTTCTCTGGTGCACCTTCTTTTTTTTTTTTTTTTTTAATTTTATTTATTTATTTATCTGTTTGTGCCAGGTCTTAGTTGCGGCATGCATGTGGGATCTCGTTCCCTGACCAGGGATCGAACCTGGGCCTCCTGCACTGGGAACGTGTAGTCTTATCCACTATACCACCAGGGAAGTCCATCTGGTGCACCTTCTTATAAGGGCACTAATCCTATTGAATCAGGATCTTTATGACCTCGTTTAACCTTAATTACTTCCATAAGGTCATATCTCTAATACAGTTGCACTGGGGTTGTTAGGGTTTCAGCATATAAATTTGTGGGGGACCCAATTCAGTTCACAGTACTCACACTCTGAGCAGGTGGAGGTGGGAATCGAGGCCAGGACCCTGTGGCTCTGGGCTCTCACCTGCTCTGGGTATTGCAGCCACCTCCCCCTGCATCCCCCTGGGGGTGTCAGGAGAAGCTTCATGAAGGAACTGTGCATTGGGCTGACAGAGGATGTTTAGAAGTTTACAGGGAAACAAAGTACAGAAGGTAGAAGTACTTCTGGCAGAAGGAACAACATTTGCAAAGTAAGTAAGGCTCAGAAAAAAAATTGATATCTTGGTGTCCACAATTCTAAGAAGCTGGGCAATCTCGTGAAGAGTCACTTGTGTGGAAGGAGGCCAGGGCCAGCCCTGCTTCCTCTTTCTGCTTCTCTGGTTCCTAATGACGTCAGCATAAACAGGAAGACTGAGAGGCTCGTTGGCTGCTGCCAGGAGATTCCAGCAGAAGGCCCAACTGTCCCAGCACAAGGAGCTATGGCCCGGCTTCAGGGGCAGGCTGAAGGGTGGGGTGGAGAGCAGGGCAAGTGTGGGAGTCTGGGATAGAAAGGACCGGGAGAGCCTGGGGATGTTGAGTGGGTAGGCATGCTCTGGGGACTTGAGAGGTTAAGGCTTGATCTCTCAAGCAGGCATTGGAATGAGGGGTTGGAGGAGAGAGCTCTGGAGTCAGATATCTGTGTTCTGTCCCTTGCTTTGCCACTAAAGCCTTGGTGACAGTGAGAATATTCTCTCCCC
The DNA here is from genome assembly GCF_949987535.1 of Balaenoptera acutorostrata. NCBI lineage: Eukaryota > Metazoa > Chordata > Mammalia > Artiodactyla > Balaenopteridae > Balaenoptera > Balaenoptera acutorostrata. Next base: position 11,467,261 of record NC_080074.1, read on the forward strand.
ACTTTGGGCTTCTGTCTCTTCATCTTTAGAATAGGAGTATTGGAGCTGACACTCTCTGAGACCCTTTCCAGCTCTGACACATAGATTTAGAAGTGTGTGTTTGTGTGGAAGTGTGCGTGTGTACATATGAGGAATGTGAGGGCAGAGGAAGAGGGATATAAAAGGTGGAACCTGGAGATTCTCTCTATGCAGGCTCAAAGCTCAGTGTGGTGTGGTGAGCTCAATTTAGGAGTTGCGAGGGTTGTCCCAGAGCTGTGTAAAGACATTGACTCTTCTTGAGCACCAACCATTCATTTCCCCCAAATGTTGTGTGATTAACCTTGTATCCTGTAACTTTGCTAAATTCACTTGGTCTAATAGCTTTTTTTTAAAAATTTATTTATTTTATTTATTTATTTTTAGCTGCATTGGGTCTTTGTTGCTGCACGCAGGCCCTCTCTAGTTGCGGTAAGTGGGGGCTATTCTTCATTGCGGTGTGTGGACTTCTCATCGCAGTGGCTTCTCTTGTTGCAGAGCACAGGCTCCAGGCATGTGGGCTTCAGTAGTTGTAGCTCATACGCTCAATAGTTGTGGCTTGCGGGCTCTAGAGCACAGGCTCAGTAGTTGTGGCGCACGGGCTTAGTTACTCCGCGGCATGTGGGATCTTCCTGGACCAGGGCCCAAACCCGTGTCCCCTGCATTGGCAGGTGGATTCTTAACCACTGCACCACCAGGGAAGCCTGGTCTAATAGCTTTTATTTTTTTTTTTTATTTATTTATTTATTTTTTTTTTATTTTTATTTTTTATTTTTTATTTTTTTAGCTTTTTTTTAGCTTTTTTTTTTTTTTTTAGCTTTTATTTTTTGATAGTTTCCTTAATATTATCTGTGTGCATGAGTATCAGCTGTGAATAAAGACAGTTTTATTTCTTCCTTACCAATCTGTATGCATTTTATTTCTTTTTCTTGATGTACTGCATTGGCTAAGACCTCCAGCAAAATATTGAATAGCAATGGAAGTATAACATTCTTATCTTGTTACTGATCTTGGTGGGGGGAAGCTGTTGTAGCTTTTTCATAGATGCCTTTTATCAGGTTGACGAAATTATTTTGTATCATGAATGGGTGTTGAATTTTGTCAAATGCTTTTTCTGTGTGTATTGAGATAATCATATGATTTTCTCCTTTAGTCTGTTAACGTGGTAAAATTATACTGACTGATTTTCAAATGTCAGGCCAACCTGGCGTATCTGGTATAAACCCTACACAGTCATGGTGTATTACCTTCTTTATATATTGTTGGTTCCAACTTGATAATATTTTGTTAAGGATTTTTGTGTTTATGCTCATAAGAGGTATTGGTCTGTAATTTTCTTTTCTTGTATTGTCTTTGCTTGGTTTTGCTGTAAGAGTATTGATGACTTCATAAAATGAGTTGAGAAGTATTCCCTCCTTCATGTTCGTGTAGAATTGATATTATTCATTAGAATTCATCAGTAAAGCCATCTGGGCCTGGCATTTTATTTGTGGTAAGGTTTTTAATTATAAATTCAACATTTAAGCAGATATAGGCTTACCCAAAATTTATAATTCTTTTTGATTTAGTTTTGGCAATTTGTTTCCAGTCCTTTCTCTGACCCTCCTTCGTCCCCAGACATCAGCACCTAGTTGGCCTTAACCAGTTCCCACCTGGGCGCCCTTGCTCCTGGGGACCCTCGACCTGGGGGTCTCTCCTCCTGCCTGGAGGCCCTGCTGAGATGCTCCCTGGGCTCTTCAGGCCCGTGAACCCCCCTCCCCAAGGGCTCGCTGAGAACTTGGCTCCCCTGATAGCACTGGAGACCACGCTCCCTTTCCCAGCAGCTGACCACGAGAGCAGGGTGGGGACGGCCCAGAGTAAGGCCCTGCCACACTGCCCCTTAGGGGCGGGTCTGTGCCTCTGCTCCCAGGCTGCACGCACCCAGGGGCCCAGGGGCAGGGCCTGTGCCTGATGCATGTCCGCACCCTGGGGTGGGAGGGACCCCGTTCCAGGAGCAGGGCAAGGCGGGGGCTCAGGACGTATACTGTGAATCAACTAGACTATGTGTTTCTGTGCAGACAGGAGGGTCCGCGGCTGGCACCCTCACAGCTGCAGAGCCCCCAGCCCCGCCCAGGGCTCCTGGGGACCTCTGTCTGGCCTCCAGGAGCCTCTACGGGACTCTGGGAGACGCCTCCCCAGTGCCACACACCAGGAGGGGCTGGGAGGGGCGGTGACAAGGGACATCTGGAGGGGAGAGGTGTGACCCCCTTTCTGCCTCCCCCTGTCAGGGACCTTCCCCCTGCAGACCCTGCACTGCCATAACGACTACACCAGCCGCATCGTCTGCAGGTGGGCAGACACCCAGGACGCCCAGCGGCTGGTCAACATGACCCTCCACCGCAGGCTGAACAGGCGAGTGAGGCCGGGCCTGGGGCCGGAGGGCAGGAAGGGCCTCTGCTGTGGGGACTGTGCCGGGGTCGGGGCTGGACGGGGAGGCCTCTGCCCAGGAGCTGCTGCCCCACCAGGCGGCCTGCCAGGCCCGCGGGCTGGTGTCTGACATCAGGTTTGGGGGAAGAGCCTCCTGTGTTAATATCGTTGTTATGATGGTGATGGTGATAATCTTCTCTTGTTTTGTCACAACTGAACAAGATCACCAGGCAGAAATCGATCTTGGTTCATCCTCCCTGTGAGGTGGGCAGAGATGTGATGCCCAATTCACAGATGACGAAACTGAGGCCGTGGAGGTGAGGTCCCTCCCCCAGGCCACACGGTGGGGAAGTGGCCTGAGCGGGACCAGTGTCCTGCGTCCAGCCTGCATGGCTGGGCTCCACGCGCCCCCCGGGCCCTGCCACCTCCAGAGTGGCGGCTTCTCCTCTCTCCTCACCTGGTCTCCGGGGCCTACCCCATTAGGGAATGTGCTCCCACCATTCTGGGATTTGGCGAGAGTCTGACTCACCATAATAGAAATAATGAAACAGCTGGCATCACAGGGTCTGGGGTGTCCCCTGGAGGCCGCCCCTGGGAAGACGCCGCTCTCACCCCACGGCGTCACTGCCCTTCCGCTCTCTCTCCTGCCCTCCCGGGAGCCTCAGTCTCCCTTGTCCGCTGTCCTCAGCCCCCACCCCACCTCCCACCCTTAGCTGTGACCCACTTCCTTCTGCTCGGGGACAGCAGATCCCCCCACCCCGACCCCTAGCCCCCCACCTCACACGTCTGCTGCCTTCCTGGCCCCGCCCTGCAGGATCTGCCCTGTCCCAGGCTGTCTGAGGCTGCAGCCGGGCTCCCACCTGGTCTTGCTGCTCAAGGACGTCGCTGCCACCACAGTCTCCACTGTCCCCGTGCTGTCAACAGACCCTCTCCCGGGATCCACTTTCAAATGCCAACCAGGCTGCAGCTCCGGAGCCTCCTGAGCCCCATCTCCTGCAGCCAGGCCCTTCTCTCCTCTGCTTCCCTTCCCATCAACACTCTACTGCCTTCTCCCATTGGGTCCCTAGAATCTGCTCCAGTAAGGATTTCCCTCTCACCACGTCAATCAACCCCCCTGGTCAAGATCATCTGTGTCCTCGTGTAGCTGAGCCTAATGGTCATTTGTCAGCCTTCTTTACCTGACCCATCCACACCACCTGGCACAGGTGACCCCACCGTGCTCCCCTCGACCTCCAAGACAGTCCACTCCCAGGTGTGCCTTGCGCCTCCCTAGCCTCTTGATCTCTTTTGTTCACTCATCCTGAAACCCCACGCTCCGCACGGCAGGATGCTCTAGCGCTAACATCACCTGCTCAGGCCGCTTTCCCTGACTGCCCACTGCAAGTTGCACCCCATCTGCCCCTTCCCTGCCGGACCTATGTAAAGTTTCCTCCGTTTGACATATGACATAGTTTATCCAGTTGTTTCAGGTGTGTCTCCCTCTACCAGAATGTTGGCTCTGCAGGCTGGGATTTGTGTGTGTTTTGTTCCCTACCAGCTCCCCCGACCGCCCCGCCCCTGGCCCTGGACAAAACCTCGCACATGGGAACCACTCAGCAATGTTTGTGAATGAGTGATTTTTCTTCATTCTGTGTCCCCTCCTGGCAGGACAGCCTCGCAACCAGTGTCCTGAGATCTCAGTGACGGCCCTTGTCCCCACTGTGTGCCCCGAAGTTTCATCATCCCCTACCGGAGCTTTGCCTTTGCTGACTATGGCTACTTCTCATTCCGACCAGACCGGCCTCTGGGTACCCAGCCCACCATTACTCTGAGCCAGCACGGTGAGGCCTGGGCTTCCTGTGTGGACAGCGGTGTGAGAGGCGGACCAGGAAGTAAGAGCCTTCAAGGGGTGGAGACACCGGCTTGAGATGGGTTTGGTTCTTGGAGGAAGAGGATATGGTCTCCTTAGATGGAGGCGCTGGGGCAAGTTCAAGGTGAGGAGCCCCAGCCAAAGGTACCTCCCCCGCCCCTGATGCTCCAGCCCTGCCAAGCCATTGCCTTCCAACCCTGAAGGCTTTCCTTCTAGAAGCACAGTCCTTCCTATTCAGATACAAACTTTATAGCTTGCAAATCTTTCATCAATTTGGTCTCTTGCAATGTCTGTGACAACCCATTTTATAGATGAGGCACTTGAGACCCAGGGCAATTACCTAACTTTTCCAAAGGGCCACCATGAGCTGTCATGACAGTGATGGGCCGGACTTGCCGAGTGCTCTCTGCATGTTGGAGATGGAGGTCGTCCCCTTACTGCCCTCGCTGCGTGGCCCCCAGTGTGTGCGCTGCATGTCCACAGAGCCTAAGAAAGTCAATGGTCTTGGGTGGGTGTTGATGACGGTTTCATATAGTTAGATTTTATTTAACTATATATTAGAAAGAAATATAACCAACACTTTGAACTCATGCATTCGGGGAAATTATTTCTGAGAATGAGGCTAAATAGAAAATGAAAAGTCCTATTATGAAAATTCACATTCACGTGGCCAAAACTATGCCTATCCGGGCTTTCAGCAGACACTGCTGGTTCTTATTTCACTCCCAAAACAACACCAAAGTAGATAGTATTGGGACTTCCCTGGTAGTCCAGTGGTTAAGACTCTGTGCTTCCAGTGCAAGGGACGTGGGTTTGATCCCTGGTTGGGGAACTAAGATCCCACATGCTATGTGGAGTGGCCAAAAAAATTAAAGAAAAAAAAAAAAAGAGTAGATAGTATTGTTACTGCTATTTGGGGATAAAACAGACAGAGGGCAGTGTATGCCCACGGCCTCACAGAGGCCGTGGGCAGAGCTGAAATTCAGACCCAGGAAGGTCTGACTTAGCTGCTCCTTGCAAGTGTCGGATGGGGAAGGGGCTCCAGGCTTTGTTTCCTGCCTCTGATCATCACAGCAGCACAGAGCTGTTGCCTGGAGGAGGGGATGGGTTAGGCAGTGGTGAATTCACTACAAACGATGTCCCAAACATGTGTCTGATGGATGAGAAGGGGTCCCGTCCCGGTGGAGCTCAGAGCGTACAGGGCAGGACACACCAGATGTTGTCGGGTGTGATCACTTACTGAAGGCGGGTGCGTGCCACGTGCCAAGGGGCAGTGGACAAGGAGCCCCTGGGAGATCAGGACAGGCTTCTCCAAGCAGGGAGCTTTGCAGGGAGATCTGCAGGGTGGGAGGGAGGAGAGTGGGAAGAGCATCCCTGGCTAAGGAAACAGTGTGTGCAAAGGCTGGGCGACTTAGAGGGTGAGGCTGGTTGGTAAAACTGCTAATAATTGTGTCTCCAGAGCATCAACTTCAAGAGGACTGGACAGAGGTAGGAAGGAGAGGGGCAAGGGAGACAGAGGCCTGACCTGGACGGGCTTCTGTGTCCTGCAAAGGAGTTTAGGGGTCACCCTCTATCCAAGGCCGGCAAACACCTATAGAGTGCCGGAGAGGAAATATCTTAGGCTTTGCAGCCAAATGGTCTCAGCGGCAAATCCTCAACTCTGCCATTGTGGCATGAAAACACGTAAGTGAATATGTTGGTTTGGCTGGGGTGGTGGTGGTATGGGATGAATTGGGAGATTAGGATTGACATATATACACTAATATGTAAAAAATGGATAACTAATAAGAATCTGCTGTATAAAAAATTAAATTAAATTAAAAAACTAAAAAAAATATGTTGGCTGTGTTCTGATAAAACTTTCTTCACAGACAAAAATTTGAATTTCATTGAATTTTGATGTGTGGCACAATATTTTTCTGATTTAAAAAAAAAACTGTAAAAAAAATGTAAAAATCCATTTTCAGCTCCCAACAAGCCGTGGGCCAGATTTATCCCTCGGGCCAAAATTTAACAATCCTTGCTCCAGATAATAGTGGAGAGAGAGCATCACAGGTCAGATGAGTAAGGAAGCCAGGAGAGGTGAGGGTAAGTGCGCCATGGGGGTGAGGTTTAAGGTGGGAGGTGAGAGCAAGGTTGGAGTGTGCAGACCATAAAAAGAAGATGGAAGCACAAATCATAGGGAGTAGAAGGGATTCATTCATCAATTTGCTCCTTCACTGAGCACCTACATAGGCCAGGAGAGCATTGAAGTGCTCAGGCAGTACAGTATCCCTGCCCCCACTGGGCTTACAGTCTGATAACCAGAGAAGGCTTCATGGTGGAGGAGACCAGACAACTCAGGGATGGGGCACCGTAGTGCTTGGCCTCCTAGAGCATGCCCTAAGTCAGGATGTCAGTTCTAGGCCCCCAAAGCTTGGCAGTGAGTTAGGGAGGGGACATATGTGTGTCTGATCTGCTCTGAAGCTACACATGTGGAGATCTGGATATTTCACTTCCTCTGTCACCTCCATCTGTGAAATGAGCTCATGGACTACATCTCTCAGGTTGGATGAATGGGTTTTCCATTGGTTTCCCAGTCTGTTCAGTTGGGAGCAGCTTCCTAGAGCTCCAGGCTGACAAGGAGTCCCACTGCATGACAGGCTCAGGGGCTAGGAGTGCATGATTGATTAGTGATGCCTGCTGTGGCTGGGGCTGGGGCAGCGGTGCTCTGGATCTGCCGTTCTGGGCTGAAGATTTTCTGAGGCTCCAGCTCTGACACGCTCTATCATGCCCTGTCCCCTGTCCGGCATAGAATATTGACATCTCGTTTGGCTCTTACGGAATTTTTTGTGTTGGAAAGTCATCTCTCAGCATTCAGATATCGAAGCTTCAGGAAGTCTGCAGCCATGCCATTCATGGATGAATCTGTGCACCCAACCCTGTAGGTCCCAGCAGGTGTCTGCTTGCTGTTGGTGATGGAATGATTTCATGAAAAGTCTCTGAAGGTGGACCTACATGTACTCATTCATTGATTCCTTCATTGATTCATTCACTTTGTCCCCATATTCAGTGAACCACTCATCTCAGGCCCTGGGGAGAGGCAAGGGGGTCAGGACCCCACCCCTGACATCCACAAGCTCCTGGACTACTTGAGGGGACAGATGTGGAAGCATCTATATCCTCCAGGGCTATAAGGATCATACAAAGGGCTATGGTGGGGCAGGAAAAGGAGCAAGGGATTCTGCCTGGGGGAGGGGGTCCAAGAAAGTCCTAGAGGAGGAGAATGTCTGCTGGGCACTGAGAAGTGCAGGATGACACTGGACACTGGAAATAAAGTGTGGACAGGAGAGGGAATAACATGAGTCACAGCGCCCTCTGCTGGGAAGGAGGCCACACAGAGCTCCTCATGGGCAGCGGGGACAGAAGGAAGCTCCACTTGGAGTGTAACTGCCAGCACTTTGTACGGAGCTTATGTTCTGTGCGCCCAGCAATCTGCACATCTTCATTCACATGCACATTGAATCCTCACAGTTCAGCAGATGAAGGTCTGAGGCCCACAGAGGTGAGGGGTCTGTCCAAGGTCGCTCAGTCCGTGGGGGCCGTGCTTGGCCTGGAACCCAGGTCTGTCCACACGTGGGCCCTGCAGGCCCTGAACCTCCCACACAGTCGTCCAGCCCCTTAGGGACCCTCTCCTTCCTCTCCCTGCAGTGCAGCCCCCCGCACCCAAGGACCTCAACATCCGTGCTGCCGGGGACGGTTTCCTGCTGTCCTGGAGTGTGGCCCATGGGGGTTCCCAGAGCCACTGGCTGTCCAGCCTGGAGTTTGAGGTGGTCTACAGGCGGCTTCAGGACTCCTGGGAGGTAGGGACCCCACCAGCTGTGCCCTGTGCCCACGGGGACCTGGCCCAGCCGGCCCTGCTCCAGCAGCCCCTCTCTCCCCCAGGATGCGCCCACCATCTACTCCAGCTCCTCCCGGGCCATCCTGGGGCCAGAGCACCTCATGCCCAGCAGCACCTATGTGGCCCGAGTGCGCACCAGGCTGGCCCCGGGCTTGGGGCTCTCGGGACGGCCCAGCCAGTGGAGCACGGAGGTTCGCTGGGCCTCCCAACCAGGTAACAGAGTCGGAATAGGGACGGCGCCCCCCTGTGGCGAGGGCAGCTCATTACAGCTCCTGGACGGAAGGCGTCCAGGGGTCCGCACCATGGGATCCACGGAGGCTCTGAGCCATGTGTTCAGAGGGACTTCCCTGGCCCACCCCGTCCCTACTGTGACTCTGCAGAGGCAGCGGCTGCATCTTACTCACTTCTGGGCCCCAGTTTGCTGCCCACTTTCTGTGGAGGAACAATTACAATTTAATCACAATGGCATATGAGCATCTGTGTTTTCGTGAGACCTGCACCATACGCAGACATACCAACGTGATTGTGTTAAATTCCCAAACCCTGAGGCTGACATGCCCTCCCAGCTTTGCACAGCGGGGTGTGAAGGCTCACAGAATTCACTCTCTGAGCTGTGCTTACACAGCTGGCCCTTCGGGCTGAGTTTAACCCCTGGTCTTTTTGGCCCCAATGCCCATAGTCTCTCTGTGATGAGCCTCATGGTGGGCCGACTGAGGGCTAGGGAATGACTGAATGAGGACTGAATGAGGGACTGTCTCCCTCCCAGGGAATGAGTCCCAGCCCCAGAACCTCCAGTGTGTCTTCGACGGGACTGCCCTGCTCAGCTGTTCCTGGGAAGTGAGGTCCGAGGTGGCCAGCTCCGTCTTCTTCACCCTCTTCTACAAGTCCGGCCCCAGCGCAAGGTGAGTGTCCCCTGCCTCTGTCCCCTCTGCTCCTCTAGGCCTAGCCCCCTCCAGCCCTCCTCCTGCCCCTGAGGACCCAGCAGATGCCCCAGTTCATCCGGAGGTGTCATCCCTCACGTGGCCCTGCCTCCCCCTGCCCTCGCCTGTGCCGTGATCCTCAGGGAGGAAGAATGTTCCCCAGTGCGGACGGAGGAGACCAGCAGCCCTTACGTCCGGCACCGCTGCCAGATTCCCGTGCCTGACCCCAGGGACCACAGCCAGTACCTCGTCTCTGTTCGACCAAAGGAGGAAGAGAAACTTATGAAGAGCTCAGATAACAGTGAGTTTGCCCCAGCCTTCTGCATGGAGAGTCTTGTGACAGCGCTGTTTCCTTTGTGACCCGTAGAAACTCAGGGTTCCTCATGGCCCAGTCTTCATGTCTGTCACTTTGCATGGAATGCAGTCCAGCAACCCAAACTGAACAGGAGTAAGTCTAATGTTTAAATTCTCAACAAATATATAAGTGATGCAGTTGATAACATATCAGTCCAATTCTGAAAATACTTTGCCCATTCGTTTGCTCTGTGTTCTCAATCTGAGTTTCCAGACCTTTGGCAACTGATACCACTCAGTCTCAGTTGCCCTCTCAGCATGTCCATTGGGATGTCCAGTGTTATTTTACACCTAACATGCTCCATAATGAACATCCCTTGTCTCTCTTATCCTACTTTTCCATATCCTCCCCACTTCCCTAAATGGTAAGTCTTTTTTAGTTGCTTAACCCAGAAACCTTGGGATCCTCCTCGTCATAGCTTTCTCTCAAATGCCACATCCAGTCTCCCAGCAAATTTTGTCACCTATATCTTTTTAATACACCTAGAATTGGACTAGGTGTGAGAATTGGACTTAGTGCAGTGAGGTCGACCTCTCCCATCCTTGCAGTCCCTTCAGTCTCTTCCCAATCAGCAGCCCATCTGATTTTGTTAACACATAACCAAATTATGCCCCTCCTCTACCCCAAACCTTCCAAGAGCTCCCCTCCTGCACAGAGGAAATAACAAGATCCCTGTCACAGCCCACAAGACCTTTCTGACCTACTCCCCTCGGCCCTTGACTTCAGCCTCGTGGTCTCCTCCACATTGGGAGACTCTCTGGGCACACCCCTGCCTCAGGGCCTTTGCACCTGCTTCCCTTTGTTCTCTCAAGTTGCATGGCTTCCTCCCTCACCTTCTTCAGGCCTTTGCCCAAATGTCACAATCTGTGTGAAACCTTCCCTGAAAAGCTTATTTAAAATAGCACCCAACCCAGAAATCATGGGTCAACCCACTTTCTTTTCCCACAGTACTTATCACCACCTGACGTATATTTATCTATCGTGTCAGCTTTGTCAAGACAGGGACTTTGCTTTGCTCCCCAGAGCAGCACCTGGCACACAGTAGGCCCTCAAAGTGCGTTGAATCAATGTACAAACATTGCCTGACAGTACAGGTCTCTCCCCACCTCCTGTCCGCTCTCTGTCCTTTGCCCCCCTCTTCCTCCAAGGCTCCCCCCTCCCTCATTGCCTCAATCTACCCCCCATGGATTTTCTTAGGATGGGGATGGGGAAGGGAGGGGCCAGGGCTGGTGTGGGAAGGGGTGAGGGGTAGGAGGAAGGAGTTCCTTCTTCTTGAGGCCTTTGAAGCAAAACAGGGATAAAAAATAACAATGTAGCTAAATAGGATCTTCTTTTTTTTCTTCTTCTTATAATAATAATAGATTATTAAATTAATTAATTAAAAATTAAATAGTAATAATAATTATTTTTGTCCCTGCTGTACTTTGATGACCCCAAAGAAAAGCAATCTCTTGTATTTGCCTAGCACTTTTTTTTTTTTTTAAAGACACAGGCACCCCAAAGTTTAGGGCTGCTCTGTTTATTTATTTATTTATTTATTTATGGCTGTGTTGGGTCTTCGTTTCTGTGCGAGGGCTTTCTCCAGTTGTGGCAAGCGGGGGCCACTCTTCATCGCGGTGCGCGGGCCTCTCACTATCGCGGCCTCTCTTGTTGCGGAGCACAGGCTCCAGACGCGCAGGCTCAGTAGTTGTGGCTCACGGGCTTAGTTGCTCCGCGGCATGTGGGATCTTCCCAGACCAGGGCTCGAACCCGTGTCCCCTGCATTGGCAGGCAGATTCTCAACCACTGCGCCACCAGGGAAGCCCCTTGCCTAGCACTTTTTAAAAAATATTTTAATTTCATTGGAGTATAGTTGATTTACAATGTTGTGTTAGTTTTAGGTGTACAGCAAAGTGATTCAGTTGTGCATGTACATATTGCCTAGCACTTGAATACCGCAGAGTGTTCCGTGCTCTGTCCTTTTAACTGTGAGGGACACAGCCCCTGGTTAAGGGCAGCAGGTGTGCCAGGTAGACCCAGTTCGAAATCTCCGGCTTCCCCAGTGGATGGCTTTGCTAATGCCCAGTTTCTACGTCTGTAAAGGGAGGCCCCAGTCACCCAATGGAAAGAAGGAGATCAAGCCCAGGTCTGACTCTGGAGGCTGCATTCTTCTCCCTTCTGAGATCCTGCCTCTCTTCCCCTCCCCCTTCCAAAAAAATCTGGGAGCATTTCCTCCTGCAAAAGCCAGATGATCCTTCAGTTTCTGTACAGCCTGAACCCTGAGAGATCTCAGATCCGCTGTCCTGGGATAAATCAGGCCGGCGCTGTCCTGTTGGACCCAGTAAACAAGCTATTTCCCCATCTGATACCATTCATCCCAGTTATGGGCCAGTGGTGAGCTGGTAGAAAGCTCAGACTCACCATTCTGTCCCGTGGCCCTCACCCCGGTCCTGAGCAGGAGGAAGAGCGATGACCGTGGTCTTTGTTTCATAGATGAGGAAACTGGCGCTCAGAGACCAGTGGTAACTGGATAAACTGACACATCAAATGCAGAGCCTGGGCTGGAATCCTCGGCTTCTGTATTAGTTTCCCATTGCTCCTGCAACAAATTACCACAATAATAAAAAAGACTGAAATAGGTTTTACTGGGCTGAAGTCAAGGAGCCGGCAGGACCACAGTCCCTCAGGAGGCTCTGGGGGAGAATCCATGTCCTGGCCTTTTTCAGCTTCTAGAGCTGCATCCCTTGGCCCCTGGCCCTTCCCCCATCTCCAAAGCCAGCAGGGGAGCATCTTTGAATTTCTTTCTGCTCCTGCCAAGTGCCTTCTCTTTGTAGTCAAGTCTCCCTCCTGCCGCCAGCATATAAGGACCCCTGTGATTACATTTATTTCATTTTTTAAAATTTAATTTTATTTATTTATTTAAAAATTTTTTGGCCACACCACACGGCATGTGGGATCCTAGTTCCCCGACCAGGGATCGAACCCCTGACCCCTGCATTTGAAGCGCAGACTCAAACACTGGACCACCAGGGAATTCCCCCCGCTGTGATTACATTTAGAGCCCACTTGGATAATCGTGTCCCCATCACAGCATCCTTAACTTAATCACACCTGCAAAGTCCATTTCGCCATGTAAGGTAGCAAGTTCCAGGGCAGGACCTGGATACTTTCGGGGGTCGTTGTTTATTCTTCCACAGCCTCTCTCTGGTCTTTTCATCATGGCAGCTCCAAATCCTGCCCCGAGGGTCAGCCTCAGGGAGGGGTGGGCACAGGGCCATTGGAACAGCCTGGCCTGTGTCCAGTACTAATGAGGGGATGGGCCTCTCAGAGCCTGGATGGTGGGTCCGCAGTGAGCACCTCCGAGTTCCCTCTCGAGATGGGCAGTCTGCACCTGTGTCCTGTCTCTGGAGGACAGGGGTCTGTCCCATGCCCGGCAAACCCTCATGAGGGGCAGCCAAGCGAAGACAGGCTGGAGTCACGGGTGGAGAAGGGCACCGTTCCAGGGCCTGAAACTCTGTTCACCTTCCCTTCTCAAGGCAGCATAAAAGGCAGGTGCCTGGAACAGACGCTATCAAAGTGGTGACTTTAACTCAGCCCACGTCAATTTCAGGTAAAAGGCACAGATGGTCAAATGCGGCTTCTTCAGCTACTGTGAGTAACCAGCAACCCAGCCACCTCATTACTGATCAACAGACTGCAGCTTATCTCAGCATCTCCCAGGGAGGAGCTGGTCTGGCCATGATAGACCCTGGCACCCCAAGTAGGGACACAGAGACCCGTGATGGTGGGACCTGGGGTCCTGGACCAGTGGAGAGAGCACCTGTGACCAGCATGGAACACAAGGAATGTTCCACTGGAGGAGTGTTAGAAACAGCGTTCTCTGAAACTTTCCCTCTTTGCAATCCAGATGGCTCGCCTGACCCTCAACGTGACCAAAGGCAGAGATGGCTACACCTTGCATGGGAAAGAAGGAAAAATGCAACACAAACGCATAAATCTCATCTTCCAGGTCCAGTACAAGAAAGAAGCAGCCTCATGGGACGTGAGGGCCTGTGCCTGAAAAGTGGCCTGGATGGGGGAAGGGGGAAGCGAGAAAGACCAGGGAGAGTGCCACCGGCCAGGTTCCTGGCTCCCAGCAGGTGCCCAGTCAGCGGGAGCCACTGGGACTTGGCGGTCATGCCCCTGTGCAGTCAGCAGGCCACTGTCCCTTCCCTTGGGGAGGGAACTGAGACTCACAGAGGTGATGCGAACTTGGCCAAAATGAATACGTGACCCTGAATTGCAAAGGAGGTGTAGACATCTGGATGAGAGGCAGCTGGAGGAAGGATTTTCAAAAGTCATAAAGGGGGCATTTCTTCACGAGAATCTCATCCAGAATGCAAATGTGCAGCTGCTCCCTGAGAGGTGGGCCGGGCTCCGCCTGGGACTCAGTATCTGGCCCCCACCCCCAGGTATCCATCAGGGCCTGTGGGCAGAACCTGGGGCTCCACAGAGGCCAGTTCAGAAACCTCGGAGCCAGCCCCGGACCTTCAGGCTGGAAATGGGGAAACTGAGGCCAGAAGGGGGTGTGTCAGTTGTGGAGCTGGAAG